>NC_143408.1:22814316-23117346 GCF_052110815.1 Crocodylus siamensis | reverse complement strand
TTGAACAGTGCGGGCCCGAGGACCGAGCCCTGCGGGACCCCACTGCCCACGTCCCTCCAGGTCGAGAAGGACCCATCCACTACCACCCTCTGGGTGCGGCCCTCTGGCCAGTTGGCGACCCAATTGACTGTGTGGGTGTCTACACCACAGGTTAGTGAAGATCAAGTGGGCACAGGAGTGCCATCTCTTTAAATGAATATAGTGCTTTTATTATTTTCTATTCAAGGATGCTCCAAAGCTTACAAAATAATTAATCTCTGTACAGCTGATGATACAACTGCTTTTTTCAGCATCAACCAGGAACATTCAATACCCTGGACTTTTAGATTGGCCTCAACTTGGCCTCAGATGCTGCACTAGAACTGTTGCAACCACAAATAGCTGTGGAGTCAGTTCTTTGGGAGTAATTTTGTAGATGCATTTTATAGATGTCTAACTGTCTGATAACAGTATTGCCAATTGGCATGCTTTTACCACAAGACTAAGAATATTTAGCATTTTTCTTGAAACCCCATGCCTGCATTGTGTCATTCTTTGAGGATATCAACTTTTATTTAGTTACTTAGGGGGGCAGAGGGAAGTTCCAACTTCCATATTTGTAGAGAAAGACTTGAAAATATGTTTAAACTTCCCAAACTTGAGAAGGCCAATATAATAAATCTAAGAAGCTCATGTTGTTGTTCAGAACCTGGGTCAGAACTGCTACAAGTGGGCAAAAAAGCAAATACTACCAAGCATACTATGAATATTTGTGGGAAGAAATAGGAAGGAGCAAAATCAGCATCCCAATATGTCCTCTGTGTTTGCATTGCACAGAACATGATTTTTCAATGTTAGATCTAGTTGGGAAAAATATCCCAGAACAGTATCCCCTGCCCTCTTCCCCCCCAGACTTTCATTCAGCTCCAAAATTTTGTTAAATCAAACTTTAAAAAATATGTAGAGCAGCCAAAGGCTGGGGTTTTTAAATGAGCCTAAAGTGATCAGGCCCTCAAATCCCTTTGGCACCTGCTTCCTGTAAGCTGGCTCATCTGAAAATCCCATTGCAGTCAAAAGCACGTTACCATAATGCAGATGAACGTAATAAAGTCAAGCTGAAATAAAGAGAAAGAGTAGAGAGAATGCTGAAAGCATTTCCCTTCTCGCACATTTTCACTCTAGAGAGCTTCTGAGATTGGTTTCTTTTGTCATATTTTAAGTCGAAACTTTTTAAGGGCAAGTTTGTTGGGTGTGGAATCCGGTGATTCTAACCACCTGCTTCTTCTGATAAGACATCTTTTCCTTGGGAGCTAATGGAGTCTTTCTAGGAGAAATCAGATATAGACCTTTAACAGAGCAATAAAGTGATAGCAGGAATTTAAGGAAAAGGTGAAAAGACTGAAATCCAGCTGGAATCTTGGCCATAATGGTTTAACGGTGATAAAACAAAAAGACGCTTACTTTTTACAGGCTAGATTGGCACCTGTTAAAAAAAAAAAAGAGGGAGGGGGATGGGGACAGTACGGGTGGGCGGAGGAGAGAATCATAAAGATGCAGGAACCATTATTAAAACTTTACAAATATTTTATCGAGAAATATTTTGACATCTAATAATCGACTAGGTTGCCAAGGCACAAGGTTTAGATTCGAATCCAACTGGGGATCTACATTTTTTCCCCAAAATTGTGAGGGGGTCTTTTGGGGACTTGGCTCAACTTTGTACTAAAGGAGTTAGTTGCAAATGCTTATAAACAGTAATGAATTGGCAGTTTCCAATAGTTTTTTGAACATAAGGCAAATTTTATTTCCAAGCAAACTGAGGTGTATTTCCAGTGAAGGTCAAATACTTCTTATTGACCAGTAGCTATGTACACATTCATTTTTAAGTATCAACATTTACTACATATTTTTCTCTTATAACATTGGCCCATGGACTTTACTACAAGATTACAAATCAAGTCAGTGGCAGAGATGGAAATTCTCATTCCATTATATTTCATTCCATAGATGATATTTCAGTGCCTTGATGAAGCAACACATAACATATTTACTTAAATATACATATTTTATTGAAATCATTCATTTATTTTAAAGTTAATTTGCTTTAATTTATGAAAGGACCCAGAGGGCGTGCCTACAAGTGCATTTACGCCAGCTTAAAATTATTGCACAGTAGGCGGGAATAGGCTGGCATATACATGTGCATGCGTTAAAGCACATTAATGCTGCATGTGGATTGACTTGGGACTAACTTTAGTGTTACTGTGCAGTACGGTGTTTACACATGTGTTACTGCGCAGTAACTAATTGGGCGTAAATTTGATACCTGCATGATGCGGGTATCAAATTTACGCTCAAGTCAGCATAAGCCACCACCTTTACTGCACAGTACAGGTGGGAATGTGTAGATGCGCGCCTGTGCTGCACAGTAATTTAGGTTACAGTGCAGTAAAAATGCACACATGTAGGCACGCCCAGCATGTAGCTTCTGATGCGGAGTCATTTTGAAAAATAGCTTGCATAATACAAAAATAAGGCAAAAAGTAGGGAGAATTGATAAGCACTGCATTCCTGCCAGGCTGTTTTGGGAAAGAGCTCCAAATTTCAAGGATCTCACTGTGGTTTTCTTCCAGCTGAATCTACAGAACTCCAGTTCGAGGGCTTATGCTGATGGCAGCTAGCTAACATTACAAGAGGCTATGGGGTGGCCCCTCAAGAAGACAGGTCCACCGTTCTTTAATGCTTTATAGAGCAAAACCACCTTACATTGTTATGCAGATTAGGCTGTTCATATTATGCATATAAATGCTTAATCTTTTTTTTTTTTTCCTCAGATGTTACTAATCTTTTGGCCTCAAAGCTGGATTGTGGCAATGAGTTCCACAGACGCTTTATTTATGTAATAAAGAAGTATTTTCTGGACGTTCATTGCATTGCCCTTTGCCAAAAAGGAGGCTTCACCTACTGGTAAACCGCATACTAATCCTCAAGGCTGTCAATTCAGCAGAAATCAGAGAGAAAATCAGAGGGAGCTTGGTGTGAGCTGCCAGCGAGTGGTACCTTACTTTGAAAGTCACCTTGTAAATGACTCGAGGCTGATGAAATTACTTATTGCGAGTAAGGACCACAATCTGGACCGTGACATTTTAATTTCAGACATGTTCAAAGATGACACAATCACCCCATCCCAACTGAACTTTAGATAAGCGCACACATCATGCTGTGGTTTTATATATAGCGTCTTAAGTTTACTAGCAGCTGTCTTCTCAGGCTTGAATTCCAATAAAGTTGGGCTCCGATGAAGGAGGATGGGAAGTGATTTCCAGAGCGGAAGGACCTCCATCGATATAGATCTGGCTCCAGGTCCTGAATACTCTGACTCAGGAACCGCGAATAAAAGTGTCTCTGTGAACCTCAGCCACCGTGGCGGTGACGTTCCCTCCAGCCACCAAGAAGCAACCATGTAGGGTCCCTATGATTACTGCCCCCAGCAAGCAAATGGGCAGCCACATTCTGCATAGTGGTAACTTCTGAACAGACTATGAAGTTAAACCCATGGAGTTAACCCCATTTCTGACACCCAATCTGGAGGACACAGATGCATATGCACAACAGCAAGGTGCCTATCAGGGAAGAAGGATCTGTTACCTTACCAAGAACAGATACCAGCAGGCCCTTCTGACCATTGATGCAACCCTAAAATCCAGGAGCAATTTGGAGTTCAAACTCAACCCTTTTGGTCAAAGATGTCAATAGGCTAATTTCACAGTCATGCGGGAAACACCTTTTTTGAAAAGCGTCTTGCCTCAGATACTCCCCCCTGCCCTGTAGTTTCATCTCTGCTTTTTCTCCACCCAGCTTATGCTAATTAAAAAAAGATTGGTTTGTATTTCAATTTGTAAAGTGCTTCAGGATCCCCTGGGGTTGAACGTGATACTTAAATATGCAATATTATTGTAGGGCCAGAACCTGATGCCCTTTCTCCTGCAGAACTCCCCAGTGAAGATAATGTGAGCTTGCCTAAGTCAGAACTGGATCAGTACCAAGATCCTGCTTTGAAAACCCTAAAATAAACTGAGTCATACTGTACTCTGATCCAAATTCAAATGCGTCTACTTGTATTATGTCAAGATCAAGGCACCTCTGGAAATGCAGAGAAGCAAAAAAAAAAATTAGATCCCAAAAGAACATGAATGTTAAAAACCTACTTGCCTACAGAGCTTAGTTCTTCCAGGATTTAACGGCCACGAAACAGGGCTTGGGAGGATTGCAATTTTTGACGTAGGTTCCTAAGGCTAGGAACAGAGATTGCATTTGTCCCTGGATAAGTTGTGCCTATGTTTTTCCTGGAACAAACATATCCCAGGATTGGCATGTACACGTGTTGCCCTTCAAATCAGGGATTAGTGAACGGCTGAATGCCATGCTGCTTTCTTGCCATTGACTCAGTGATGCAATCCTGGGATAACTCGGCATAGTTGACAGTATTCTGGGATAAAAACTATTACTACCTCTTATCTGGGAAACTTTTTTTTTTAATTTATCCTGGGACAGTGAATATGGACATCTGTACAATTGCGCTTTGTCCCATGCCAATCCCAGGATAAATGCAACATCTGTTTGCAGTCTAAATTCCACCCAAATCCCACTTGGGATGCCTAACCCTGTTTTGTGAAGCTGAGATTAAGTTTCTTTTTTCAGGTGGACCTTACTATCACCAGAGTCAATGGGACTACGTGCGGCAAGGGTCCTGTATACGGAACGTGAGCAAGGAGATCAGCATGGTGTGAGCTGCCTGTGAGCGGTACCTTACTTTGAAAGTCACCTTCTTCATTTCAGCAGGATGACTTGAGGCAAAGGAGGTTACTCATTGTGAGTAAGAACCATAATCTGGGCCGTGACATTTTAATTTCAGATTCAGACATGTTCAAAGAAAACACAATCACCCCATCCCAACTGAAATTTAGATAGGCACACATCGCGCTGTGGCAATATATATATAGTGTCTTAAGTTGACTAGCAGCTGTCTTCAAATTTTCACTACAGCAGGGGGAGAAGGAAAGAAAGAAATCTAAACCATTAGGCAGAGAGAAAACCAACCAAAAAAAGTTTTCGATTTACAAGAGGTGTTTTATTGTGTCGATACTCAAGGCTGGATTCAATAAAAACTCCATCTGGCTCTCGCGCAATGCAACCTCATCTAAGGCTTTGCAGCAGCCCTCCTCACCTCAAAAGTCAATTTTTGGAGGCTTGTAAGGGCTTGCATGGGACTTTTGCACTGCCAAAGCAAGACTGAGCTTTTTTTTATTGAATCGGACCCATATAAAGCATATCTCCAACTTGAACTGTTTTCACAGATTAAGGGTGACTTCAAATCTGGAGGATGTGCCAAATGTGTTTAAAAGCTTGGCTTCAGAGAATCAGCTATCCCTCATATGCCAAAGTGCAAAGAAAGCTAAAATGGTTGCCGCAACATTGGATGCAGAGTTTTTCTGGGTGAGGCTCCTTGGCCTCAGTTATATAGGAGGGCAGATGAAAAGATCACAGTGGTTCATTCTGGCTTTACAATTGAAGAATCCACATGAACCTGTGAGCCTTTTTTTTTGTAGCTCTATCAAAATACAGGGTTAAAAATACCCAGCAGCACTGAAGGCTGCTGTTCTTAATTTCTGGAATATCACATGCTCTGGTACCATAGGGGGTGAGCATAGAATAAAAGCCCAGAAATATAGATAGCTAGATGATAGGCACATCAATAGACAGGACTGATTAATTGGAGAGGTTTGATAGATGTTTATTCTTCTCGCCAGCAAAAAAAAAAAAAAAAAAAGCATGGACTTCAAGGGAAATTTTCCTTAGTGCTGTAGAATCTGTACAATAGATGTACTAATACTTGAGTGAAATACATTTCATAAGGCAGTAACTGATAAAGGTTAATTTTTGAGTGAGTTAATTATTTCTTTGTTAATGCCCAGTAGTCCCTCTGTCTCCGAAAAGTGCATTTATAGCTGGCAACTTGGCTGTCATTCTGTTTAATAGTGTAGACACACAGACAGACAATAACCAAAAAAAAAAAATCTATTTCTTTCTCAACAGATAACGCTCGCGTCTTGTTGCAGAATTTTCAGGCTGTAAATCAAGTTGAAAAGTTAATTTAAGCACATTCACTCACACTATTCGGGGCTGTATAAACATTCCAAATTCCAATTTTTCATAAAGACATATGTGAGCATTTAAAATGGGTTTAAGGAGCCATTTTGCAATTAAAAAGATGTAGGTATGGGCTTTTTTTTTTTCCTTCGCTGAGATTATCATGTAATATTAATATACAGAGAAAATATTTTCAGTGCCTGTATGTATTTATGAGGTCCTAAGGGATAACAGAATTCCTCTAGCCGAAAGGAAGGCTGGAAGAAACTGTAAGGATAAGACTGAGTACTAAACATCAAATACATGACAGAATTCGTTCATACACTGCAATTTCTGTGAAAGTGCTGCGGTGTTGGTTTTCACTGTATCTGCTGGTTTAATTGTTTCTGCCTGTTCATTTCTTTGTCCTCTGAAACCACTAGCCTAAGGGAGATTTAAAAATCAAAAGGTAGGACTGAAGTTGAACAGGAAATGAACACTGGTGTTGCGGCAATATTAAAGTAAAAGTTCAGGAGAGGCTCTAGGAACTAACATATTACTAAACGTTTAAGTGCATCTTTTTCTCTTCCCCCCCACCCCCGCTCTTTTGCTTGTTGTTGCCGCAAATAAATTTAAAACCCATGTTGAGAAATGTCCTAGGTTTGTACATTTGAAATGGCGAGAACGTGTCCTCTGGAGACTTTCCCAGCTAGCCTGCGCTGAGCACCTCTCTAATGAAAAGATCTGCATTTGATTTTGTGCAGTCACCACTGTGTATTTTTCTCTCTGTATCCCTTACTGATGGGGGAGATGGTGTAGAGGGAAAGCTGGAAGGTGGAAGGAGAGCAGCCCATTGATTTCTATTTGCAGTGGGGAGCAGAAATTGAACTTCAAAAGTTCATAGCACCTTAACCCCGAAAGCTGATTATAACACGAACGACACACCTAATGAAAATAAACAGAGCTCACATTAGAATCCATGCAAGGATTTTTTTTAAAGTGCACTCTGTCCTCCTCCCTTGCTATCTCTCTTCCTCTTCTCTGATCTTTGGGACAAAAGATTCAACAATCAGAGATTCAAAACCCAAGCAAAGAGGATATGTACTTAAAATACCACATGGCCCATAAAACCTATTTTACAACATATCCCACCTCTAACAAGCAAACTGACCAAGGTAAGGGAACCCTCTAGTTCAAAATCCCTTCTTTTTTAAATACGAAAACCAATTACAGATCTTTAACCAAGCATACAATTACCAGGAAAATAAGCAGACTTAAAAATAACAATACTAGGACTTTCCATGTATAAATGCATTTGGTAACAAAAAAAGTATTAGGCCCCATATTTCAGAAATTAATTTGGGTTAATTCAAATGGCAGGGATGAGGTAGGCAAAACAGCAAGTAATTACCTTTTCCTGCCTTTGAAGAACAATGAATTTGGGACCGGTCCAACTTTAGAAAGAATGACTGCAGATTTTAGCCACAGAGAAATCTCTACCTTTTTATACATACATACATGCACACACATATACATATTCATATACACACACACACATCTATGCATCTATCTATATGCGTACATGCAGATGCACACCTTTTTTTTTTCCTTAAAGCTCCTGTATTCCACAGGCATCACACACTTGAAGAATTAAATTAATGAAAGATAAAATTCAATTATTTATTACATGTCCTGCTCATTTTTTGAAGCTCTGCGAAGAATGCAGGGAAGCTAACCAACACAAGGCATAATTAAGCAGAAAGACGGCCTTTGTGTGGTCACTTGGTGAATTCAACATGCAAAACGTTTATCGTTTAGCCATTTCCTTTATATTATGCACGAGGGTGAAGGGGGATTTGAAAGACTAGAGCAAGACTATAATATTTCCTTAAATATCTTTTAAAGGGGGAAATATCTATTTCAGTGAGTATCAACAATCACCTTGGCGGATAAGAAGTAACGTTAAATAAAACATGTAACTAAATAGGCATTAAAGCCCTTTTACATACTTGGAAGAAAAGAAAACAGTTTTTTTTCCTCTTTTTCTCTCTCTCTCTCTCTCTCTTTTTTTTTATGCTGCAGACTGCAGGCATTTTGGTCTATCTCTGTCAAGTGCAATTCTTTCTTGATGAATGACAAGGTACGGTAATAGGCTGCCGTTTCCATGGCAACCAGACAGCAGAGCTGTGTGCCTTGAATTTTGTCATCTGAAAATGAAACCAGAAGCAAAAGAAAAGCTGAGAATGTAGCCGACAGATTAACTCGTATGGGGGGGGGGGCAGGCGGAGGAAAGGGAAAGAAAGGGGAGAAAAGGGGGGTAGATTACAAGCAATTAAAATGACTATAATATGTAATACATATATATAATGTGCATGTGTGTGTGTGTGTGTGCATGCATGTCAATGAATGTGTGTGTGTGTGTGTGTGTGTGTGTGTGTGTGTGTGTCTTGTAATTTCAGATACCATTTACCAATAGGGTTTATCTTTATTGTCATTGCAGTCTCTTTGTTTCAGAAATATATGCAAATAGTTTTTTGGTTGTTTTTTTTTTTTTTTTAAGTCCATTTAAATGTATAGAGCTCCAAAATGCACTGGGCTTTAAAATGGGTGGTGGGATTTGACTCCAAACCCCACCTCCCGAGGCTGTTGCGCACACCAGCGGTAGCAAACTGCTGCAGGCGGGGAGTCTGGATACATTGCTATGGTCCCAGCAAAGGGAGCCAGACCTCGTGTCCGGTGCGGAGCCTGGCACAGGTTTGGCATAGGGCAAACTAGAAAGGAGGAGTTGGTTCACTTAAAAGGCAACAGATGCATCAACCATTGCACCTCGTGGAGACAGAGCGGCCCTGCAATCAAGGCTGGGGGTTGGGGCAGCACTTGTGGAGGGGGCAGACAGCACAGTGGCAAGGAGGGAGGGTGCAAGGTTTGGAGCAATAGTGCAGTGGTGGATGCTGCTGCCAAATTCAGTGCTGTGATGTCCTGGTGGCCTCTTCCATAGGCGATGGCCACCGGGGTTTGCACCCGAGGCACAAAGCTTACTAGTTATGCTTCTGGGGCTATGGTTCACATAGGACTCTCCCAATACATTGTCTTGCTCTTGCAAATCCTCTCTCTCAATGCCTGTCTAAGCTTCCTGTGTCCCGCCTGCCTCCTGCGGACTGGCGTCAAGAGAATGGCTTGGGCTCCACTAAATCTGAGTTCAAGTTGAGGTGTGCTATGTAGTTTAAACATCCAGAAATAAAGATTCTTCAAAGAGAGAGAGAGACAGAGAGAGAAAGAAAGAGTTTGGTTTTGACCATTGGGAAAAAAAAAAAGACAATTGCAAGTTTCGGATCTGGGTTCAGCTTTCAAACATTCAAATATCAGCTTTCAAATAGCATGGGGATGTTGGAACCTGGGTTTGGTTGTGCTGGAGATATGCCAAATCTGGAGTGATTTATCTATTCTTCCACTACTTAGATTTTGAAATGCTGGCTAAAATGAGGTCTAGAGTCCCCAAACAGGCCTAAGTTTGCCAAGTTAAGTTCTGACGTAGAAGGTTTTGCAAAATTCACTTGTGTAAGCACTAGTACCATGGCAATTGGGCTTAACACCTCATGTACACTCATGAATCTACCCTCCCTTCAAAAAAAAAAAAAGGCTTCCAAAATACCCAATTTTAGAAATATTAGAGGTGAAGAACATTTCCGCAGAGTACAGTGGCAGTACGCATCACCTTTCCCTATTTGCACAACCAGAAACCTCACATTGCTCTGTTTCACCTTTTCTTTTCTTCCTTAATTCTCTCCAGAGATTGTCCCCACTTCTTAGCTAGCTAACTTCTCATGACCTAGCTCATACTTGATAAAATGTCATCCCTCACATCTCCAGTGCCACTCTGGTGAAAATCTCAATGTTCTTTGGATACTGTATGTGAATCATTTGGCCTTGTGCCCTAAAAAGCAGGAATTGTTAGGGGGAAACTAAACACAAAGGAAAGGCAAAAGAAAAAAAAAAGAGTTGTGATTCAATGACTGCTGAAGTGAAAGGGAGTCTTTCTAATTACTCTAGGGGGGTTTAGAGCAGGCATTAAATGGGTTAATCCAGGTCACAGAGGGGCTCCATTGCAACGGTGGAAGGACTACAACCTGGTTTGCCCGACTCACAGCCTTACGCCTTAACAAAACCAACTTTTTGCCTGGTAAGCTTCCTTTTAACACAAGTAATAATTTAAAAGCTTAGTTAATTGAATTAAACAGGTGGAGTAAATGTTGCTTGACCAAATTACTCCACCTTGGCATGGGAGAATTGTACTCTAAGTGTGTCACTGGCACAGATGACCACTGGAGATAAGTGCTCCTAGCCAATTTACGTCCTTTGAATGGGGAAATCAAAAGGTACTAAAGAGGGTTTGGGTGTCATGAGGAACGGTATATCCAAATATATTGAATTATTGGAGAAGGATCCCTTTTGTTTTGATTCTCCAGCATTTCCACTGCAAAATAAAGGTGCTATGCTCCGCTGGTTCAGCTGTGTGACCCTGCTTTATATTTTCCACCATGATGACATTCTCCATTTTTTGTTCTCTCTTGACATGGCAAACACCCTGTGTTAGTCGGTATGAACATTAGGAACGCACCGATTGCTATGGTGGATCAAACCATGGGGCAGCACAGTGCAGTTTGTAACCTCTTTCTGGTTTAGTTGCAGAGGCTGCTGACTTCAAAATGGACAATTTTGGAATAACGTATGTCTAGGGTAAGTTCCTTCCTGATCCCTTAGGTTAGAAGCTGGTTTAAATCCTCAAGCACTAGTGCACTACTTTTTATTAACCTTTCCTTATGTAACGCTGGGAGTAATCTCAGTAATACCGATGTCATTTTCCATTCACCGTGCTAAACTTGTGAAGTTTTTAGCCTCTATCATCAGATCTTTAACCAAAGCACTCCAAAGACTGGTTTTGGGCTCTGTGAAAAGTATTTATTTTTTTTAATTTGCTTCCTTTGAATATTATTCAGTGCCCCCTTGTCCTTCACTTATGAGAAGGGGCAAGTAGATGTTCTGAGCCTACCTTCTCTAAATCATTCAGAGTTGTGAATCAACTGAAGTAAGGTCAGTTTGAAATATCCTTTATAAAAGCTTTCTAATGACCTTCAATACTTGCTTATTCACAGAAGAGTGACTATTTTTATAAGCTGTCTGGTCATGATCTATCAACATGGATAAGCTCCCTTTGAAACTGGAGACCAAACAGGCAATACATTGTACAAGCATATAGTTAAAAATGGTCCTTCCCCAAAGAGCTTATAATTCAGGAAGGCCAGACGGGTAAAAGATGAGAGTAAGGAACATTTGTAAGGAATTGAGAGATATGGGCCTAGATGCTTAGAATTATATAGGCATCTCACTCCTATAGGAGTCAATGGGTGTGTCTACACATGTATTTACGCATGCCTCAACTTAAAGCGCCTTTGCACGTGTCTACATGTCTGCATTAATGCACATCAGGATGCATCAGGTATCCAGGTTGTAGCTGTATTGGTCACATTAAGACACATTAAATTTAGGCACAGATAGCTAAGTTGCATTAATGCACATGCAGATGCACTAAATGCACATTACCGTGCTGTCTATCCATTGACACACACCGAGTTAATGTGCATTAGTGCATCTACATGTTGGCTAACGTGATTTAGCTATTTGCGCATAAATTTCATACCTGCTTTATGCAGGTATCAAATTTAGGCTTGAAGAGCCTAAAATCACCATTTTTAAGGTGCATGAAGGGTGTGCACATGTAGACGCACGTCTTTAATGTGCCTTAAATTGGCCTAACGTGCATTCAGTGAGCACGTGCAGACACACCCAATGCGGCCGGCTGAGGCCACACTGAGATCTGTGATAGAGCTTAGTGGTGCACAAAAAGACCGTCACTAAGTTGTACTCAGATGGCCGAGTGGTTCAGACGCTGGTCTGGCACTCGGCGGGGCCTGGGTCAAAAATAATCTGAGTGACCTCTGCCAAGAACCCAAGCAAGTTCTTGCTCTCATTATCAATGAAAAGTCCACGAAGCCATGTAAAAGCAGGTTGGATCTTAGTCATGCATCAATCAACAACACTGTCAGCTAAAAGTCTATTGTGAAATTCGTGTTAATAGGCCCAGAGAAGAGGCTTGCATTTTTGGATCCCACGCTGAGTTTGAAGGCAAGGAGGCCAAATCACCTTTAGATTTGTAAACTCAGCAGATTGTTTCTGGAAGTTGTTGAGGGAAAATAAATTTGGAAAAAAACCACAATGTCATTTCTAGGAGGCACTCTTCAGAGGCTGACCACACGTTAAGTATCTGTTAAATGATGTCCTCTCTCCAGCCCTGCCGCTGTGCCAAGCCAACCTTCTATCAATCTTTTGACAAAGACGACAGGCTTGACAGTGGGATCCCAGACACCAAAAAAAATGCCACCTTCAGTCTCCATGAGCTGCAAAACGCAGGCATTTTTCTGTTGGTAGTACTTAATAAATATAAGGTACTCAAGAAAGCAATTCTGCCAGCTTTTTATTATTTATTTTTAACAGAACTTGGATCTGGAACATTAAGAAAGTGAAAATGATCATGACTGATACTGTGTTCAGATAACAGGCTTGATGGATAGAAAGAGACATGGAAAGGGGTAGTTTTTTGGGTAAAGGAAGTGGATTCAAACCCAAACAGCAGCTCAAAACCCCTGTGACACATGGTTTGATCTTTCTCTTGGTAAAGGGATCGTGGCAGAATGCTATAAGCCAAATTCTCTGCCTGAGTATAATGCCTTTAGCTCTAATTAGCTTCAGTGAGGTTTTTTAACTACTCAAACCGGCAAAAACGGGACCCCTTGAAGCTGGGGGAGAGCAGATCTAAAAACAAGGAGCTTTGCTTCTTTGTCCTGGCTCTGTTAAACATGGGAACTCTGACACCACGTAAAGTAGAAAGTTAGAACGAGGATGAACCACACTGAAAAATTACAGCTCATCCGTACAACAGCAAAGTTGTGGGCTTTTTATGTACAAAGTTCAAAGAAGAGCCCAGTGCCTCTGGGGATAATGGCATGCTCTGTATAACATCTATAACAATAACGCTTGACATAGGTAAAGTGACTCCTATGCAAGGCTCTGTAGGAGTTTTCTGTGTATTAAGGGTAAGTTTCTGGATCTCCCTTTTGCCAGAACAACAGCATACAGGTGTGGTATGCACTTCTTCCACCTGGCATAGATGACCTGCATTCACAGATGGGACTGGTGAGTTTTTTCCACCCCATCCCACAGAGCTGGTAGGAGTATGCTGGTGCAATGGTAGCAGTACTCTGCATCCTACACACTTGTGGAAAACGCTTCTGCCCTGGAGCAAAGGGAGAACACCAGAGCCCAAATATGACAGATTTTGTTGCCTGGTCTGTTCCCTGAGCCATCCCAGATGCATGTTATGCCTCATTCGTGGCTAGTGGTAAATAATTAAGCCCTACAAATTCCGCTATGGACTAGGTTCAAATGTCTGTATCCCCATTTCAAAGCGGAAAACCAGAGCATGGGTAAAGAAAGGCAGGATATTAAAAACGATGCCTAATTTGGGTTTCTTCCATTTTTAGGTGTCCAGCAGTGGAATCTCTGGACCCAATAGTCAAAAATTAATTAAATGGAAGATGTGTACAATCGGCATCTGTGAAACACAACACCCAGCTTTTCCAGGGGGAGCACCCAACAGTCAAGCCTGCACTGAAAATCTAAGAGAGAGGGCTCCTAAATCCTGGATACACGTAACCATCAGGTCCAATGTTTCCTATTCATTGAATGCATCTACCTAACAATACTGTGCAGTAGCGCGTCATGGCAGAAACAGTGCTAATACGCTACTACACACTATTAATAAGCAACTGTGCATTTGTGTCACTAAAAAGGCGTGTACCGGTGCTACTGAGCAGTAACTCCAGTTACTGCACACTGATTTGGTACTTGATTATGCAACTACTAAATGTCCGGTAACTATGGCACATTAATGAATGTGTATACATGCCCATTTTTTACTAAAAATCTAGCTTCACATCCTGTTGTTCAATCAGCTTGGAAGTCTTATTCTAATACAAGAGTAAAATACTGTACTTCACTCCAGTTATTCTTAGGAAAATGTCCAAAGAAAAGGAGTTTAAAAAAAGGACACTGGTGGAATAGATGGCTTTCTGCAGGTTGAATGAACACAGATTTGTTTCAGGTTCTGAATGTAATTTGCTAGGATTTTGTGATTTGCTGGTACGAGAAATTTATGTTTGTCAAGAACGCCCAAGTAACCCTAAGAGAAGAGCATTTTTTGCAGTTAAGACTGACCCTCTTCTATGAGCAAGGTAAGTTAAATGAATGAAAAGGTATTCACACCGGAACAAGTATATAGCTAGATCCAGACCAGATTAAATTCACACTGGAGGGCATAGTGAACAAGGTAAGATCTAACAACATTGGTTTAAGCAAGATCTAGGACATGACAGCTGGTGGATCCCAGGGTGAAACACTCTGAGGCTGCAGAACGAAGCACGCTCAGTATCTGGCCCGTAGCTGAGGAGTTCACTCCTTCACACATCAGATCAACTCTAACTCTTCCTCGTTATTTTTGGATAGCAAGCTTAGGCACCATGTCTCTTTTGTACAAGCTGGCTGTAGGCTTTGCAGCCATGTCCGTGGTGGAGGCAAACAAATAAGAACTATCCCAGGGATGGAAGCTGCATCCAAAAAAGAAAGGGTGGGGAGTGTGGTTCTTTTGGGCAGAACTGCTGCTCCTGTTATGTATATGGCATCTGGAACCTATGATTATGGGCACATTAAAAATGCATAGACAGATACAATGGAGTTGATTGCTGTATTAAATGAGAGTCTTTCTAGTGCTTCCTAGTCAGTCACAGCACAGTTGTCCAATAAATTATTTTGGAAATGGCTTTAGACTTTTGCAATAATCGTTTTTTGGCAACTGATAGGACTCTTAAAAGAACCACTTTATCATTATGAGGAGATCATAAAGGAGAGTTAACTCCCAGAAATAGTCGTTTGCTAACCATCAGAGGTAATGACAACATATGAGCCAGTTTTAAATGGGCTGCCACTGATGCAGCTAGGGAGAAACTCCACCAATCCACAATGGAGCAACAATTTCAGGAAAATTTATTACCCTGTACAGTCCGCCAGGCCCTTCTTTCTGCCCAACTCCATTGGCACAGTTTGTTAATTTTTTTGCATTAAGATGCTTGGTAGGAAGAAAGAACACGCCTGTTGTTAAAGCATTCGGTTGGGAGGCAGAAACTACTGAATCTCTTTTTGGCTTTGCCACCGACCTGCTTTGTGACTGTGGGCGAGACGTGTAACTCCTGTGGGTATCAGCTGGCTTGTGTGCAAAGCAGGGAGACTATTCATTTAGTACTTTGCTGCACCGATGAGACATCATGAGTCAGAGCAGTATACAGTTTTGAGAGTCTCAGCTGACAAAAGCTCTAGAAGTGCAAAGTACTATTGTTATTATTTTGTCCGGCGCCTACTTCTATGAGATGGCAGGGTAATCACCAGCACAATGATACAGAATAGCATGATATCAGTGCAGCTTAGAGCAATATGCCCAGAAAGAGCTCCCTGTTTCTAATAGTCCCAGTGCTAGCATGGTCCTCACAACCAGACAATGACCGTACACTGCAGTGCAGCAAAAGTATTTGGCCTAAATATAACGTCCCATCGGGAAATGGCTTCAACAACCCAGCTCTGAACACCCCGAACTGGGGGAATTTTTCATGTTCATTTCTGCACCAAACCAAGAAATAAGGTTTATAAAGAAAACGTTGCTACCCGGGTGCTCAGATCAATGTGGGCTACGGGTTATTTTCTGTGGAAAGAGGCTGGGGCTGGAAAGCATCTTCTGAAGAACTTAGTGGAGTACATTGACTTTTTCATAATTTAACGAAGTTGAAAAATGTCTAGAAAGTTTCAGGAGAAACTGAACAAACCATTCAAAGAGAGCAGATAGCTGATCCTGCCAGTTACTGGAGGTCAATGAAAATTGATCCCTGGTTTCAGTCCAAACCAGATCAGGAGAGTTTGAGCTACTGTCCTTTGCCTTGGTCTCGACTTTGTCAACATTGTGTTTTCCTAATATTCACTGCTTTCCAACACCTCTTACATCGGCAAGTTGGAAGGATGGCGTCACAAACAAACTACGTATTCCTAACGTTAGGAACGTCGCAGTTGCTGTTCCCATCCTCCCTAGTAAAATGGCCTCCCAGGAAAGAAAGAGATGGGCAGAGATGGAGTTTCCCTTTGTGGAAACATGGCAAACTAAAATGAAACATGCACTTGCTTGAGAGGCACTCAGCTGCTATGGAGACAGGTGCTTTATTGTTAGAGAACTAGGGGACTCCATTAACCTGTACTGACTCAGGAGACCAAACTCTTTGGAAAAGACTAAGAGGAACAGCCTTTGGGATTAGTCATCGGTGTTCATACCAGCAGGGGAATCTTCTGCATCTAAATTGGTGCATATTCTTTAGGATAGGCCTCACACTTTGTTAAATAAATAGGCCACTCAGTGATGCCGAGATGAGTACAAATGGGGCTTTAAACAGGTCAAAGCTGTTGGAAAAAAAATACCTTGCAGTTTGAAAACCAAAGCTCATAACAGGAGTTGGATCACAGGATCATATGAGTGTAGGGCTGGAAGGGACCTCACGAGGAGCAGGACGATCCCTGGCTAAACCACCCCAGCCAAGTGTCTGCCTAATCTGTGCCTGAAAATTTCCAGGGATAAAGAAGGGACTTTAACGAATTGCTAATCTCAAAACCAGAGTTTTCCAGCTCAATGCTATTTGTGGGGAGGACTTTGTGCCAGGTGGACACAATCCTCAGTGGAAACAAAATGGAAGAAGAGGACCGCTGCCTTCTAGTGATCAATAGCAGAGCCAATTTATCAGGCTGGCAAATTGAGATAATAAACTAAGACAAGAGACAGCGTTAATATTGGTTCTTGGCATCTTAGCCCTGTCTATGCTGAAAGCATGAGATTAACGATTCCCGAAGAATTCGCACTTTTGTGAAGATGTTTAAATAGCTCCTCATCAGAAAGGTATTTTGAGCAAGACAATTGCTGATACAATTTTCCTGGCTTCAGCCTCCAAGAATTTTCCTGCTGTTTGGATTATTGCAGCGACCCAGGATTTTACGTCATTTGGACATTCAGGGAAATGCATCTTCATGAACGTAGGGGTGTCGATGCACTTAGGGAAGGCTGGACACAGTGTTGCTGGTCGGCGATTCCTTACGGTCTACTGGTTTGTGTATAAAGACGGGAGGTTGGAGATCTGAAATAAAATCCGGGCCCCACTGAAGTCAGAGTTTAGCCATTGGCCTTCATGGAGCCCCTTGGGCTCTTCCTGGCTCTCAGTGGCTTTCTGTGCAACCTTGTGGAAGTCACGTAATTTGTCTGTGCTTCTGTTTCTTCCTCTGTAAAATGAGGTTCATAATAAGAATGAACCTTTTGGGGTCGTGGGATCCTCTGAAATAGAGGCTGGGATTTCTAAGGGAGCTTGCAGAAGTTAGCTAACAAATTCTGATTTAAATTCAACGAGGGGTGGGCATCTCCCTCCCTTTAGACTGCTTTTAACCCTTCTCTCAACCCTTCTAATGCATTTTAAGAGAGGTAAAGCATTATTTTTAATTTAAACATCTCCTTTTATTACTTGTGCACTTTGCACACATCCTACCTGCAATGGGTAAAGAGCCAAATTCTGCCATAGATGGCACATGAGGAAAGATACTCTTCTTTTACCCTCTCAGGTGACACTTAGCAGGGCTCTCTATGAGCATCCCATCATTCATACAAGTTGTGCTGAGTGAGGTTGTACACAATAGGCTAATATTGACAAACCTCTTCTCTTTCATTGTCGATTGCCATTTTTATAATAGAAGAGGCTTTCCTTCCTGCCTGATTCATCTTCTCCTTTGGCCTTTTCTTGCTGAATTTTTCTAATCTAAAAATGCCTCCTTGGGAAGCACCGTGCAATGTGTGAGTGAAGCAGATCTCATCTTTCCCCTCCTTCGAGGCTCTAGACCCTTAAAATGTATCATCCTTCAAACTCCTTCCCCTACAGGCGCGTGGGTCTGACTTCCGTTCTATCACTGTAACTCGTAACACTGCCGCTGGTGTCTACACAGCTATGCCAGCGTATCCAGGCCCTTCCTCCCAGCAACCAGGAGGTGCGAGTGCAGCCATGTCAGCATGGCTGAGCTCGTTTTAACCTAGCTGTGTTGGGCAACGATGTAGTGATGGGCAGAAGGATGGATTTTTTAGGGTGGGCCACCAGGATCCAGGGATTCGAACAGCTATCCCATGGTAACGTCTGTGCCACTCTTTCTTCACTGCATTGCTACCCGAGCTAGCTGGAATAAAGCCAGCATGGATATTGCTACCCATGCTTTAATCAGACCTCCCATCTGCATTGTATGGCTACCCTGAAACTAAATTCTGTCCCACTGCATGTGCTGGGCCAAATCTTCAGCTGGCAAAATGGCATCATTGCATTGCCTGGACTGTATTCTGGCCCCGTCAGATGCTCTCTTCCCCCTTAACCAGGACAGCAAGTAGATTTGAATACTGCTACAATGGTTTACATTAGCTGAGGATCTGGCTGGATTATGTTTAGCTTTACTGTCCCATTTAAGAAACAACAATGTTGGAAATAATCCTTTTATGTTCTTTCATTGTGGAGAAATATCTGAAGTTAGTACAATACCATGAATGGAGAGGAGGTTTTTTAAGGTGGTCCAAGGGGATATAATTATGAGCAATAAGGAGTACCTAAGAGACACAGGATAATTTCATTCCATTACTCTTTGTTAAAAAAAGGAAATTTTTAGATAAATATCAGGATAATTTTCCCAATGGGAAGAGCTATTATGACTGTGGAAGAATCTCCCTAAAAATGGTAGGGGCTTCATTGCATGAGTCCAGCTGCCCGAGAAATCTTCCCCATGCTTCTAGTCCAAAGTCTCGCAAAATCAAGTGCAGTTTTCATAGTTTCATACCACTTAGTGTCAGAAGGGACCTAAACAGATCATCAGGTCCGACCCCCTGCCACGGTCATATTACCCCAGGCAAATCATATCACCCCAGCCAAATATCTGTCCAGCATCCTCTTGAAGACCCCCAAGGTAGGAAGGAGAGAGCCCCTCAACGTCAACAGGCTTTGAAACAGGCTCAATCATCAAAGCATAAAAGAGGAGAAACAAGAAGCCAGAACATGACGCGAGTGATGATTTTAATAAAGACACACTCATTTTTTTTTTTTCTAAAGGGCCTTTTTTTCAACTTTTAGACAAAACAGTTCATGCATTGAGTTTTCAATTCAATTACATCATGTCACACTGATTGCATCTGGTTACCGCATGTTATTGGTGGCAATGTAACTTGATGCAACTCAATACAGCATGTGGCATACTGTGATTTATTACAATTTAAATGATAAAGCAACCAAGAATGTTCAGGCAATTGGATTACTCCATTGACTGAATGTGCAGACATCTATTTTTAGAGCAGCGATGTCGGCTTGTGCAGTGCAATATTTGATGGACTGATCCATTGTTTCTGGAGGGGGAATTTCCCCCGTCACATAATGCTGCTTAATATCACCTCCCGGCTTTATACTCTTGGGTGTTGTGTGCCAAGCTGGACGTGGTAGAAAACCCCCTCTTCCACTGAAACCCAGAAAAATTCTGCATCTCAAGTATCAGCCCAAATCAGTCTACGCTGTTTCTTCCCTAGTGGCTCGGGGCTAAGATTGCGTCCAGATATATTGTGTATAAGATATGCAGGAGCTTTGAATGACTCACTGCCCACCCACCCTGTCATGTTTTAAAAAGCAATCAAGAGGCAGGTTTGTCAGGGCAAAAGCTAGTTTCGAAAGACCGCACGAGCACCCCACTCAGAGTTAGCTCAGGATTTTGGAAACTGCCCTGGGAATGCTAAGCATTTTAAACATCCTTTTTAGAAATGGAGGCTCCTGTATAATATCATATCTTTTCGCTGCGTAGTTACTTCCTGACTCATGGTCTAATATCTATCCTGAAATGCCCTAGGTAGCCCATTGCCATTAAATTACTGTTTAAGACCCCTTCTGTATATATTGTGTGGGGCAGAGCATTATCTTGCAGGTGGCAAATACGCCACAAATCTTTTATTTTAGATACAAATTATCTTTCTATTATTCACCCAGCACAGGCTACCCGGTACATGCAGACTCCTACTACTCTTTCCCTCAATGACACTTGGACACAATTGGCATAAAGGCTGGAAAGCGCATTTATTTCCCCACTGGGCAACCGATGGACGAGAAGTTAGGAAAGGAATGTTGTCGTCTTCAAATCGTTCTACTTCTCTTCATATCTGTACTGAAAAGTCAGGAAGTCTGGAGATCAATGTCCGGGTTACATGGAATATACACGGTAAATGGCAGCATAAAAATTGGTCTCGCATCTGGCCAGACGGGGAATCTCTGTCTGTGGGAGATATCGACCTGCAGGACCAATCTCAAAATCTCATAACTTAATCCAAGATGTCAGTAAAGTTTAATTTTCCCCGAAGTTTAAAGGGAGTTGGAGCCTGTGTTCTGGTTTGGCCGGAGCTTTTAAGGAAGGGCCAGTAATGAGAAGTGCAGACTTAGGCTGGGATTGAAACCAAAACCTGCCCACTACAACAACAAAGAATCTGGCTTTCACCTTATGACTTAATCCATTTTATAATCTCATGCCCATAAACTAAAATTTAGATCCGCGACATTAGAAGGAGTTTGGATCCAGTGTTCTTGAAAAACAGACAGGCAGGCAGGGAGAAAAAAAGCAACCCCATTCTTCCTTTTTCTTCTCCTTTCTTTTCTTTTCTATTATTATTTAAAAACAAGCCGCAAAACTGAAGAAAAACTAACCAAGGAACACTGGAACAATTCTTGGATAACACGGGACAACAATAGCGCTTTGGACATTATAACAGTGGGTTCTTTAACTCGGCCGATGCCAGGGGGAGAAGTTCTGAGATCAACATAAAAGGATCCCAATAGACCATTAGCAGACGAAAGGCTGATTCCAATCTTTTTCGGTTTATGCAGATGGATCTTTGTATAAACAATAAATGGAGGGAAGGCTTGAATTGCAGTGATTGCATTCCTCTGCATGGGGCAGGAATGGAGCATGTGGGCAAAGTCGATTTGTATCACCTTTGGATTTCCCTTATTCTGCAGTGGTGCAGGGGGGTGCTTGCCCACCGGCAGAAATGATAACACCTGTCTGTACTCCATCCCTTTTTACTCTACATGGGCTCTGGGAAACTTAGGCAAGCCATAGTACAATGCCCTCTGACTATAGCCCCAATCTACCCCTACTCTGAAGGCTGAGAGCAACACCTACACCAGTTCTGCAACAGCCAGGGGGCTTCCCTGAAAGCGGGCTACTTTCAGCTAGAAAGCTGGTTTATAGACTTACTAGGGTCTATGGCAAAACTGTGCTGGCCCATTTTTTACCTTTCCTCTCCTACCCTATGCCAAGCATCATGTAGCATCCCTCCAATGTCACCTTCAGTGACAGGGTGCCTATGAAATACTGCCTGAGCAGATAAGCAAGCTGGTACCTGGACTGTTTGCTTACCACGTTGGATATACGATATTGCCTTGTACAAGCCTTGCCTTTTTCATACAGCTCCCTATCCAGCAAGACAGGGAGGGTTTAGTGCCGGCGTCACCAGCCTCTTTTGCTCTCACGTGAGCATTGTTTATTTCCAGTTTCAGCTTCACTTTGTGATCGGTCCGGGTCTTGTCCAAACTACATGCCTCTCTTAAAGCAAGAAAGAGAAAGAGGCAGCTGAAGGCATGAAGATATGCAACGTCCATGGATGTTTTACCGGTGTGCATATCATTTAGGGGTAGATACAGGTGCTGGCATAGACATTAGAGTCAGTTAGCCTTGGAGTTTTTAAAAATGTATTCAATAATTCTTAAACAGAATTATTTGCAGGTAAAAAACATTACCCCACCCCCTCCAACTTTCAGGAGCTAAAAATTGGGGACAAAATGCTGTTTCTTCGTTTTCTGTCCCAAATAAATTGCATTCCTCATTCTAACTGGATATTCCAAATCTATCTAATCTAACTCTGGTTCCTAGCTCCCTGAGTTGAGTAAAGATCATTTGCATTCAGGCAGTTCAGGTTTGAAGTCACATTTTGCTCCTGGGAAATCGGAATCAAAGGGTGGTGTAAAAAAAAAAGGGGGGGGGGGAACTCTTTTTAAGGACCAAAACTTCAACCACAATCTACCTTATGTCAGGAGAGCTAGATATTTCTGTGGAAAATTACCAGCAGTGAAATAGTTAGTAGATAATGTTGATGTTTAAATTGTCACCATTAGGTTTTGGGGTTATTCCATGAAATGAACTTGGGACGTTCATGTCTGTCTTTGATCTGCTGCTTCTGTCTAGCTCCAGGAAGTATTGTATCAGTTCCAAATTTGGAAAAATTACATGCGTCACCCTAAGGGCTGGGCACTTCAGCACATACATACATACAAGCTTGCAGGTTGCAAGCGCTGAGAAGCCAAGAAAAGGAATCCATGATGCCCCCATGGATTGGCTCCATGTGGTCATTGCTGGGCAACCCAAAGACTGTTCAGAGAGGAGAACCTAGTTAAATGCATTAGCTGCCACGGACATCTGTTATTCCACTTTCAAAGTTGTTAAAGCAAGGATCAGTAACGTACAGTAGGTACAGAAATAACCTTTTCATTTGACACTTAGCAGCTACAAGAATTACTTTCAAATTGTTTGACACTGTAATCATGCAGATATGCACAGGACTTAATCCAGAGTCCCAGCGATCCATGTAAGCAGTGCAGCCACAAACTTTGAAGTGCCCAGTCTCAACAGATTCAGGGAAGGTCTCAGCTGGTGCGAATCCACAAACCTCTGCTGAGAGCAAAGAGGTATGAGGGGCCGGCCCTGGGACTTCGAATGAAGCTTCTGGGTGGAAGCATGTCAGTGGTTTGGGAATCCAGCTGGCTACTGCATTGGCTTTTAAATCAGTGTTTGAACTAATGGGAATGGCGACCTGTAGGAAATCATTGTTTTGGCCCGAAAACCTTCACTGAGTCTCCTGCTGCGTTTCAAGGCACATGATGTATGCGGCACAACGGAGCAGGTGCTAGCGGATCGTGAGTCCTAAATCTGAGTCTGATAATGAAATTCTTGTCCACGTCACTTGGCTTTTTCAATTCTTATTTCTACAACGTCTCCACATGTGCATGGACCTTTTGGGACAAGGACAACCAGCCAAGGTCCGTCCCTGCCTCAGTGAACTTCCCTGCTAATAGACAGAGAGTGAAAAATGCTTCTGGAATGTATTGGCGGTGTGACTGGAAAGGTCAGGAGATAAAATCCACTCTCCTCCCACACCCCTGCGCAAAGGGCCAGCATAAAGGGTTTGCAGCATATATCTAAGGTATGAAGGAGCCTTATTTGAAGGTCGAGCCCATCTTAGGGGTGATTTTTCGATCATGCATCTTAGAAAATAATTGAGGAAAGACTTTGATGTCAGAGAAAAACAATAGCAACAAAAATAAGATCCCATCATACGTTGCATTAATCTCTTAGATGTGCCAATCAGAGAAAGACTTTTTGAAGTCCCCCCACAATGCTCATGTCTTGACCAGCAAACTGCTACCATGGCACTAGCAATCTTTGCAAAGTGGATTAAATCTAGATCCCAAGTTGTTTTTGGTATGGAAAGACAAATGCCTACTGGAATAGAGTTAGCTAATGTCAGCAGGAGCAAGCTTCTAATGGATCTCTTCTAGTTTTAGTGTCAAAACATCTGTTTTTATGATCTCTGAGTCAAAATAATTCTCTTGACTGCAATAAGGTTAAATCAAGGATGATTTTGTCTCTTACATGTGTAACTTCTATTGCAATCATTCCTCATTTACTAGAGAAAAGATACGGGGCTTTAAATGTGGGGCTATCTAATCAGATGCAAGGAATATAACCAAACCCTCAAGAAATAAGGAGTGCGCGGGGAAGGCAAGCTCACTGAGCATATTTAAGTGCTCAGACTATTATCCATATGTTCTGCTATTATTTACCATTGCAAATGTATTTAGTCCAGTAGACGAAGCATAACTGCACAAAGAATAAATGGTCTGATGATAATTGGGGGATTTTTTTATTTGTTTGTTCCTTCATTTTTTCCACCAAGTCTAGCACTGTTTTTTCCTTCTGTTTTAGGGGGTGATGGCTATAGTGGGAGACTATGCATGAAAAGAACAAGAAACACAAAAAATGGAGGAAATAAAAACAATAACCTCCTAAGCCAAGCCCATAAATGTCACTGTCATAAAAAAAAAATAGGGTCAGGATATAATCTGGGTCATGTCAGCATAAATCTGGATTAAATCCCCTGAGTGTAGTACAGTAGAACCAGATTTAATATGGTTCATGTCCGGCATGTGATCCAAGTTCAGAGAAGAAAGCTCTACCTTACTTTTTTCCAACTGTTAAGATTTTTTTCCCTCCACTGATTTCAAGATGGTTTTCCCAGCTCCCTTTACCTCACTACAGAAACAAAAGAACGGGGAAACAAGGTCTGGGTACATTTAAAAGAGAACAACATTTGTAACGATATCTCAGACCTTGAGAAGTCAATGAAAGTTTGGCTGTGGCCTTCAACAGAGCCAAGGTTTCTCCCTGCACATTTATATACGAAAGGTCTCAAAAACTTTACAAGTCTGGAAGTTAGGCCTTCATTTTGAAGAGACCAATATCTGTCTCGAATGGGTTCACATCTATTGTCCCCTGGAGTTTAATATGGCAATAAGTGCTAAACACAAGGGAAAAAATTGTGGCATGTTTGGGACCTTGGATGCCACTTAAGGACTAATTGGCACTGCTACTATATTTGAATCAGGCTCCTTTGCTGATAGCTCCCTAGCTTGTTGCATTCCTTATGGAGACAGGAGCGTAAGGCCCATTAATGCTCTCCACTGTAGCTGCCCCAGCTTCGAGTATCAGACGCTACTTAACTGATCTCAGGGACACTAGGAGCAGAAGGTTGTAGTTCCTGGTCTCCACAAATGTGATTTAAATAAATTAGGGACTGCTGGGGGGCCGCCTTTTTTCTCAACTGCTGTATTTGCTGTATCGCAGGACATTCTTGAAAGCAGTATATGAGAATAGCTGTAAAGCAATATTTAAAAAAAACAAAGAAGTATTCAACTAGAGGTTGTACCTGTTACTGCACTGAGGAGCAAAAGTGGGATTTATGGTGAGAGCAAAGGACTAGATGGCAGGAGAGTGAGGTTTTGTTTCCCGCTCTGTCACAGACTTTGGACAAGTCGATTGGCCAAGCATTTCAATGGTGCCAGTGGATTAAAGCTGGATATACTTGTTCACAGGGGCCGAGTACCTAGCTTCTATTGACCTTGAGTGCTCACTCCTCAGCCCTTCTGAAAGCAAACCCACAGCACTAGGAGGCAGGCATCTGAAAAACAAGAGCGTCCAAGAATGGAGGATATTCGGACCTAAATTCTGTCATCCTTACTCATCGGTTCTTTGAGCTCTAGAGGAGAAGTGCTGTTGCCCTAACCCATGTTAGCAAGGGCCTTAGCACAGTGAGTGTGGGCCTTCATCCTCCATACCTGACTTCCCCATTTGTACATAGGAGGTAGCCTGTACCTACCTCTCACATGGGGTTTGTGAAGCTTAACTCAGTACTGGCCATAACGTGCCTTGACATCCTCAGACGGAAGCTGCTGTGGAAGGTTTAAATATCATTATTAAAATTACATTGTGTGATCCATGCTTTTATAGGAATAAATACCCATGTAAAGTGTCCCTTATTGGTGATAATATTATGCCACATGGTATTCCCCAGTGCATGTGCAAAGCCAAATTCTACCCTGGGAAGCCGGGTGCAGGTGAAGATGGAATAGACCTCATTACATTTTGTCCTTACAGTTGAAGGGATGTGTTAGTTCCAAAAATATATTTTTTTTTCATTTTGAATATTAAAACAACAAAACGATACACAAAATGTACCAAGGAAAACTAACTGTTTCCTTGGACATCTGTCCCTGAGCAACACAAGGGTCCTTGGGTTTAATATCTCAGCTGAAACATAAATACAGTGAGCTCACCTCCCCCACTGGCTTGTACTGTGGTTTTTTACTAGTGACGTGGCCAAGTCCATTGAAATACATGGGCAGTGCTCACTTCAGCCCAGATCCTCATGATATTGCCTTTGGCCCACCGAATACATGTCCATGGCATTCACTCCATCATTTCCACAGGGCTCCATGCAAGCACAAGGATCTACTCATGTGGACACAACTGTTTTTCAACCGGAATTTGGGCAAAAGTTATCTTGGGAAATGGTACCATCAATTTTATTCACCTCAACAAGTGCAGACTACATCCCATGGCTTTACAAACATCAGAGATTTGACCTCTTTTCAGGGAGAGCACAAACATATTGAACAAGTTTGGAATAGCCATGACTGTACTGCATTTTATATCAATCAATCAATCCATCCATCTCTGTTTTAACTGATTTTTCATTTTGTTTGAGTGGGGACTGAATGCTTTGACAACTCATGGTCAAAAAAGGAGCCAAAGTTTCAAAGGTGTCTTTCAACATGGTCTCAATTTGTGTTTCAAACCTGTCCCCATGCCAAAAATGCAATCACAGGTGCTATTCCACATGAGCAAATGGAGCACGCAGTCTAAAAATCAATCCCCAAAGGTAATGTAATTTCTGGAATAATCTATGGCATGCACTGCAGATTAAAGCTAATACATTTAGATAGCTTTTAATATAGACCTTGTATACCAGATTACGTTGATGGGTTCAAGGCTGGCCCAAAATATGAACAAACTGGGCAACTGTCCAGGAAGGTAAAATCAGACCAGTGGCATTTCTAGAGCTGATTCTTTCACAGCAGTTTCTGGTGATGGTACCATTAAGCATGTGAATGTGGGAGGGAAGAAGTTGGTGAAATTTAT
Organism: Crocodylus siamensis; assembly: GCF_052110815.1. Classification (NCBI taxonomy): domain Eukaryota; kingdom Metazoa; phylum Chordata; order Crocodylia; family Crocodylidae; genus Crocodylus; species Crocodylus siamensis. Next base: position 23,090,178 of record NC_143408.1, on the reverse strand, counting down.
TTTGCCCTGGGCTGCGCAATGGCTAGGACAGACAGGTAGAATGGAAGGACAAGTTTGCCCATTCTAGTTTTTTTTCCTAGTGTGTGCATATGTGAAACACCCCAAATATTAGCCCATATTGTCCGCCCCATTTTGGTTTTAGCCTTGCCTTTCCCCAGGAAGCTGAAGGAGCCCAACGCTACAACAATCCACCCTTTTGTTGTGGGAAACTACACGCTCTGAAGGCAAGATGGGGCCCTCAGGGGTGATCAAATGAAACAAGCACAAATAGGCAATTGGTTTGCAGAGTCACCATTTACTGGATTCCTTGGGAATAGCTAATTATATTCTTTGCATGTTCAGACATGATACAAGCATGTGTGCACAGGAAAACCAAGTCCACCCGTATTTTTAGCAAGCTCTTGTCCCTCCTGGTGTAGCTAGAGTTCAGGCAAGCCTCAAGCTTTACAGAGGCAGAGTTCTCCTAGCAGGGCCAGCTCCAGACATTCAGGTGATCCACGGCACTTCTTGATTATTGGTTAGGGTACCGTTGCAGAAGAAGCAGGTTTTCCTCTCATACAAGAAATATCCCGCACCCTGTGATCAACAAAACGTTGGGGAGCAGAGGCCATCAGCGCAGCTTCTTGTGATGGCCAGAGGGAGTTGTTGGGGACTGTCTATCCCGTTTGACTTTGCTTATCCTCCTCTTTGGCACACACAACTCCAAATGACGCCCCTTGTCCCATCTTCTACAGCTTTGCAGAATCAACCAGCTGCAGCCAACACAGCAGCATCAACTCGGGTTGGTCAACTGGCCGTTGCTTTGAGTTTACATTAGCAGTCATGGTTGGAGAGGTGGCATCTGCTGAGGTCAACTGACCACTGGTTTCTTAGGAGTCCAAGCAATCCATGATCAGTAGTTACTACCCATGACAGCAGGGCAGCACACCAAGTGCAGACTGTACAGCAAGACCCATGCTCATCCTTTATACACTGACCTTCTGTTTTTAAGCACATACAGCTTAAATCGCCCGTTACCATTGGTTCACACCATCAAGACACCACCGGACGTCATCAAACTCAGGGCTCTGTGAGCAGAATACACTGCAGCATAGGCGGAAGATCCAGCAAAACAAAATGTCATAGACAAAATGTTTGTCAAACTTGTCGCGCTAGAGTAAATTACAAATACATCTGTTAGGGTTGGAACAGCTCTGTTAAAGGACAGCAGTTGTAGGGTCTCTGACTTCCAGAAACAACTCAATGTTCTGTTGCATTTAAGCGAGGGAGACTATGCTTTCTCCTTGAAAATTAGATATATAACAATGTTTTTACATTAGCCATATGCTCATCTCACACCTGCTGCAATTGCCGGAGCATGGGGTTAGAATTAAAAAAAACCCAAAAACTGGCTCAGGAACGTCTAGAAAAGGAACGTGACTTGCTCACCTAAATAACTGGTGTTTGTTCCCAACGGTAGCTAAGCTTGCATTCAAAATGCTCCTTGGTATGTTGAATTCATGTCCTTTCTTATAATGACCCTGCTCCTAAGATGAATAAATGCATGCATCGATACACAATAGGAGAGGTGGCATGGCCCGTTGGAAAGGGTACTGGTCTCCAAGCCAAGAAACCTTGGTTTTATACCTTGCTCTACCAGTGACCTGCTCTCTGCGCCTTTTGACAAGTCATTCCCATCTCCATTCCTCATTTTCCCCACTCGTCCTTTGTTGTCTAGTGTAGTTTGTCATATCTACATGGCAGAGATGGTCTTACTATATGTTTGAACAGTAGTTGGCTCAATGGGGCCAACCCACTTTGTGTCATTCAGTACTACCTTGATATATATAAATAAAAGAGATATTCAAGATACCCTATAACACTTACTTGTCTGAGTAGTCTGGCAGTCAGTGGGAGACAAAACTGTTCATGCGAGTAAAGCTTTGTTGTTTTGGGCCAGTAGGAAAAGCAGTAAAAATACGGCATCTAAACCATAAGCTATATGCCCTTTCCATTATTTAAATAGTGAGTAGGATATTGCCATTTACTTACAGCAACGTATGCTTAATTTTCTGTCAGATGGTATTGACTTCCATTTGTTTAGTGTAGGCATGAGTAATATGGAAGGAGTAATACGGACAAATCCAAGTTAACCAATGTATCCCGCAAAAGAGTGCATAAATGTTGGTACTGGAAGCTAATAGGTATTAGATGCATCATATATTATTAGCTGAAAGGAGGTAACCATAGAGATTTCCAATAGCAGCACCAATACCCTGCAGGTGCTTGTCTAGTCTGCTCTGCTGTACACTAGTCGCAGACAGTCTCTCTTTCTGTGATAGCCATGTCCCTTATGTGTAGCCCCTGGTTTCTGCATGAAGCCCCATACACCTGGAGGAAAAAGTGTTTCCCCAAGACCACGGGGTCACATTCTGGCCTCCTTTACCCTACGGTAAAGCTAAGGCAATTCCACTACGATAAATGCAGTTACTTCAGAGTTATACTTGGTGCAAATAATGTCAGAATCTGGCCCTTTAATTGGATTCCAAATTAAAATGAAGAGATCTCCAACGTCTTCTGGAAGTTGGTAGACATGTTTCTAAATGTTAGGAAAGCAGAAAATGGGCAATCTAAGATCCCAGTGAGCCATGTCAGAAGATCTCAAACTCCAGTGTACGTGCGCAAATTATAAATCAAAAGGAGCCAGCGCCATAACGTTCAACACAATAATGAACCTCATCTTGATAATGATTCCTTTAAAGAGATCAATTTTTAAAAGTACTCATTCTCTCAATCTGTGATTTTTATTATTGACTAACATCGGATATGCCTGCCGTCTTCACTCACTGCCTACAAATGTCTGAGCCCTTCATGTACAAAAGGAGCATATTGAAAGCCAGCCTGATTCAGCCTGCACATATCTGTAACCTTCATATTCTGGTATCTGTTTGTACAATAGCAGCAACATTGGAAAATATGTGATCTCTGAGAAATGCCGCATATTATAAGATTTGATGAGATCCATTTTCTTGATGGCTTCTGAAAGATGTGTGTTAATTAGCCAAGAATACCACTGAATTATTTAATTATCGCTATTTTTGTGCAATAAAATATGTTGTCATATCATACACTTTATCTTGCTGTTGCTGTTCATACTTAATGATGCTTTATAGTTAGTGATTTCCTTTGTTCTCCTCAGTAAGTGGGTTTTGGTGGTGATGGGAAGGGGGGCAGAAAAGGAAGGGAAGGGGGAAAATCTTAGTTTTAAAATAGAATATGTCTATAGATTTTCCCACCTGCAAAATTATATCTCCAATTCCTGTCCAATGAGCAAAGTGTGTTTCCATGTTGCAACAGATATTAGACACACACATACTTATGTCTAATGCAATGGGAAAGGTTTTTCAAAGGAAGAAGCAATAGTCAAACTATTGCCTCAAAAAAAAAAAATTAAATCAGCAGGGAATGTATTTAACAAGGAAGAGGTAAATTATGATAATTACTCTGACTGGTAGGGTCCTTGAGCATTACTAATTAGCATTTATTGCCTGGATTATTGAAACAATGTGTGTGTTCTCAAGAGTGAAGAAGAGCTGAGATGCTCTTTCACTTTGAGGGCTGGGAAAAAGGCTGGGCTGCAGGAATGCAGGACAGCACAGAGACTTCTCAACAGGATGAGCATCAGCTGTACAAGACAGCATTTAAAAAACTTCTACCTTTTTTGGGTTTGATCAACCTCGTGTGATTTTTTTAACCCCACATTTACATACCAGCTTACTTGCAACATAGCCAATAGAGGCAAATAGGGGCAGCAAAAAAAAAAAAGAAGAAAAAAAGCCATAAATCCATTTAAATTGTTTGAGAACACAATTATTTCAATCGAGTCTAAAAATAGAGAAGACAAAGAGTTATTTTCTTATTCTCTCTACGGTGCAGTAGTTTCCAGTGGTAGTGAGTTTTAGTGTACCTACATCTGTATATGAATAGCTTTCCACTTAGAAGAACTGAACTATGGCCAAAGATGCTTTTGTTATATGGGAACTAAAGAGTTAATTTTTAAAAAAATAAACTACACAGAGGCTATATTTTCTCTCATTTTCAGCTGCAGTTGGCTTACTAGGACTAAATCAGAAATCAATTAAGACTTTATCAATCATCTAATCAGCACCCACCATTTAATTGTGGGCGAGTTGCATAATTTGGTAACTGGCCCAATAATATCCTGAAGTTCCCTGGAAGGAATCAGGTAGTTCAATTATTCTCCATGTCTGCACCATGGCACTGTGCAACCTTTTGTACTGCTACAGCCCTTTAGAGAAAAGAGCAACAAAGCAAAATTTTGGAATGGTCCAAGCTCTTCCACCTTTTGGCCCCACCAGAAACCGCTTCTTGCAGCTTAGCAGAGCATGTTCTGATGGACCTCTAACCAGTCTGAAGTCACAGGGCCGCATCCTGCGGTCCTTACTCAGTCCAAATTCCTAGTTGATCTGGCCAAAGGTACCGTGCTAAATTAGCATCTTTTGGGAGTGCACTATTCCAGTCAAGATGTTGGCAGGCGCGCAAGTGCTGGGTTCCTCCCCACCCCTCCTTTTAATTTCCATGCTAGGTATTACACAGATTACCTTGGAATGTGTTATGTTACATCTCATTATATGTGTTTTTAGTCAAATAATTTAGCATTTTCTTTTTCTCAGGACTGAACATTGTCTTCAACACTCACGAAAATCAGGCTTGGCTCTTTATTGCTTCTAATTTTTAATCCACCCAATAAATGCTAAGCTATTTTCTCGGTAATTTGGCCCGTAACATAAGCCTTCTTTTCATCGTTTACTTTATAGGGACTTCTGGCGGGGTCCAGAAAGTCTGCGGGATGACTTTTGTTTTATAATTTTATCAAAGAGGAGACAATCAGAGCCTGGCAGTATATATCTATACACCTCCTTTATTTTGTTTGCAGCGAGGAAAAAACGCTGTTGGATAAATTTGGGGTCAATTCCTGTTGGTTTACAGGGAAATAGCACTGTCCTGATATTTATAATGTAATTAAGTTTCAATAACACTGACATCTCAAAGATCACACGTGCACAAATCCAGCTCTGAAACCTCACTGAACCCGCGTCCCTTGTGTTCTGAATTAGGGAGTACGTGCTGGTAGGTTCTGGTGATGGGGCGGGAATGCAATCTGTTTCGGTGCTTATTCCCTCCTTTTCTCTCAGGTTTCTTGCCTTCTATGTTCCAAAAATGCTCGAATTTTGTTCACCCCCTCCTTTTTTTATTTTTTTCAAATTTCAGCCAAGCTGGAGAGATCTGTATCAATAAGGCCTTACTTGTTTCGGTTGCACTATCCCTTTAAAAAGACAGCCCCCTCTAATTGATGTGTCTGGGCTAGTCTAGACTGGTAGTGATTGAACCAACTACCAATTATGTTATTCATTTCACTGAACTTCAGTGATGTGCTCGAGAGGGAGGGGTGAGGAACCTGCCTCTGCAGCAAAAGGAGCCTTTCCGATTTTATATATATATATATATAAAATGCAGAAGCTTTTTTATATATATATATATATATATATATATATATAAAAAAATAAAAAAATAAAAGCTTCTGCATTGTTTTGCGCATCTGCCCTTCCCCACATTCTCCGACTGCACCTACAAATCTAGCATCATCCCAAGGGTGAGAGAGAAGGCATGGTCCTTTCTGTAGCCTGTAGCAGATGTATAAAACATGCACTAGCAGATATTGTTTCTTGCTACGGAGCTCAGAGCCTGATCCAAATCCTTCAAAATCAATGGCAGGAGTTCCCTTTTGTTCAATGGGCTTGGGATCAGGCCCTGCTGTCTCGCACTGAAACACAGATACACATTCGACACAATCGGATTTGTGGTATAGGTGCAAAGAAAATAACTATCTTAGCCAGAGCGCAACGTGAATAACTCTCTTTTTGTTTTTTTTCAAATTCGTCCTCCAAAGACTGTATGGCATTGTTTAAAATGACATGGCTTCGGAAGAGATTTCAGCGCAAATACATTAAATTAGTTGGAGTACAACCATTTCGACTCTCGCAAACAAAATGGTCTTTTCTCTCCCCCTGCCATTTGGAGAATAAGGATTGCAAATTAATTAGTAACATATTTCAAAGGGAAAGTGACATTTTTCCACATATCTCAGGTGTGAAATCAATAGCCGGATAGCACAAAGGTTTAGTAGCCCTTAGCATATTCCCTTTGGATTTAAACACCAAAAAGGTACTGGAAATTAAATATAATCTAGGACAAATTTATAGCTTGATAATGAAATTATAGCACATTTGGAAGGCTTTACAATTCAGTGGTAAAATTCTGTCTGCATTTTCTGCAATGGAGCTCAGAGTCCTTGAAAATGTAATATCAGAGAAAAAGAAATAAAGCTTTTCCAGTTCAGACATATCATAAACTGATAAGTAACTGAAATATTACACCAGCAATTAATATTTTTGTTGCATTGTGTTTTAAAATAAAGCATTTGCATTCAAATATAAAACAATCATTCGGTGCCATAAAAAGGTACAGTAACTTCATTATAAATTGCCTGGCAGAACAGAGATAAGAAATACAGTTGCAACCATAATTAATTTTACAGCATTATAAAAATCTAATAAAGAAAAAAAACAACAGTGGGAACATTTTAACATTACTGATTTCTGCTTCATCATTTACACACAATTTTGAGGTTAAAGCCTGGAAAGTTGGAGTTGTATGGACTAAAACAAACTTCAGCATTTGCTGGGAAGAATAGCAATTTGGAACCGTTTGTACACATATGCATTTTATTGTTTGGTTTATTTTCAAGCTAACAATTAAAAGGATCCAACCCGTCCTGACTTTTTTTTTTTTTCTCCATAAAGCACATTTCTAAGATTAATCGTTCAGTTTTAAACTTGGAAGCATGAGGCATGCTGGGATTTCAGCTGAGCTGGTCTGAGGTCAAGCACCAAGGTACCGAGCTGTTACTGTTACGCTCTCAGGGTACTGTGTGTTGCTCTCAAGAAAGAAAAAAAAAAAAAGGTAGAGGCTATATTCACTGGCCTGCAGCAATGCAAACCTCTCTCTCAGGCAGATTTATATACATGAAATCACACACACATGTAAATATACACACGTACCCAGGTCTTTTCATCTACCTTTATACATATTCATACATATACATCTGTATCGTCTACATCTGTATCGTCTACACACATCATTATCTATATATGCGCATGCATGCACGTATTGTGTGCAGCTATAGATGCATACACACATACCCTATCTATAAATGCATCTCACGCACGTATGGTTCTTTCTCTCTCATACATGCACGCGTTAATTGGAGATCATATTTTCAAGGTAAACGGCCATAATAAATATTACCCCTACCCTACAGTTAGCTGATCAGAGCCAACGAAGAAAGGTCCCCGTTTTACTTAAAGTTTTCTTTCTACTAAATGCAAAAAAACCCAAAACAAAACAAAATAAAGGAAAGTAAAGTAAAATAAAGATGCCAAAGCACAACTCACAGCTCCCAAGAGCCTAACCCGTGGATTTAAAAGCTAAACATCACAAGTTAGGGTCTCAGGGATTGAGAGGGGCGCACAAACTATTTCTTGCAACAACAGGGATCAAAAAAGAAATGGAAAAAGAATGGCAGGCAAATTCACGTCAGGGTTCAAGATTATAAAACAGGACACACAGGTGGAAGGAAAGAGCTTCTATAGGAACCCACTCTGTTGAGAGAATACATTCCATTTAAATACTTTTGATTAAAATCACAAGCAAGGCACAGCAGGTTCCTTACTGTTTTGAACAAGGTCACTTACTAAAATGAACTAAAACACATCTATTGAAATGATTACGGGGGGAGGGGGGGAGAGGGGGGAAGAGTTTGGGGTGGCGATGAATTATTTCATTGTTTCGGCTAAAAAACAAATAAAAAAATAATGCAGAAATAATAACAGACCGGATATCTTTTTCCAGAGTCTGGCACAAAGCATGCAATAGCACATAGGCTAAGCGTTTTTTTTTTTTTCTTCTCCCCCCTTTAGTAGTCCAGTTGGGGAGGGGTGCAGGAATATTACAGCGTTAATAAGAAAATTATTTCAAAACTCACCATTTGGAAGTGGGGAAGGTTCCAGTCTTCAGCAGAAGCAGCAGCAAGAAAAAGCAAAGGGAGGCTGGGGAAGGAGGGGGGGGGTGGCGAGGGGGGGGGGCGAGAATATGTAGATTTGAATGATCCCAGGCTGAGCGAGTGATTTCAGAGTATATGGGGAAGGGAATATTATACAGAACAAAGCTACCATACCTCTGCATTTTTTGACACAAGAAAGCAGAGTGTGTGTGCGCGCGCGAGGGTGGGTGTGGGGGGAGGTGGGTGTGTGTATATGGGGATCTGCTTGCATTTTTAAAACATCTTTCTTAAAAAATTCCTCCGCAGCTGCCCTTTGTGGTGCTAGGATTTTCCAGCCTGCCTCTTTTCCTCTCTTTATGGGTTTGCATTTGTTTTTTCTTTTTTTTTTTTTTTTAAATCAACTGCGGCCCTCTCTTGCTAACTAATACATCAGCTGGGAAGGATGAAGCCAAGGCCAGTTTAATAAGAGAAAGCTCCAGTCTGTCATTGGGAAAGGTTGCGGGGGGGGGGGGAGAGACAGAGAGCTGATGCAGCCCCTCCACCCATCCCCTTCTAACTCTAGTGCCAGTATTTCAAGGGAAAACCTGGCGAATAAATCACCTTACATGCCTGTTGCCAGCTCCAGTGTTGCACACAAGAATTCCCCACCCCACCGTGTGCACACTTGATATTTCCACAATAGCTCCTAGCTGCAAAGAGGCTTCAGAAACACAGCGGAGTCAATTCTGAGCTGGCTTTTACACCTTGCACAGCCCCAAAGTCAGTGGAGTCGCTCAGGGCTTGTGGGGAGGTCAGAATTGGATCCAGAGCTCGCTACGTCCCCCAGATAAATAATATCGGTCCAATTCTTCCACCGCCGCCTCCCTCTATTCAGTTTAGGCCCTGGCAGTGCAGCGGAGAGAATCAGAAATGTACAGGGGCCCTGAGTTTAAAACACGAAATATTAGCCATTCATTTCCTTACGCAGCTGAAAATATTTTGAAGCCTCGGGCATTTGCTTGATTCGTCGTCTTCCTCTCCTCTCTGTTCCCCCCACCCCTTTCCCTTTTAGTAGAAACAGACAGGCTCGGGATGCCAAGATCATGCAGGCTGCCGTTAAATCTTTCCCTTCAACAACCGTTCCAAATAGAAATATCAATATGCCAAAGAAACACGGGGTGGGGGGACAACAAAGAATAAGAATGATATTGCACTTGGTTCTTTTCTCACCTCTGGAGTCTCAGACCATTCACCAAAGTCCTTCCTCGTCCAGGATCTCAAATCTTTTCTCCTTTTTTTTTCCTTCTGGATCAGCCAGTCCCGGCATCATTAAACTATAGTCCTCCTCCTCCTCCTCCTCCTCCTCCTCCTCCTCCTCCTCTCTCCCTGTCTCTCTCTCTCTCTTTTTTTTTTATTAAAAAAAAAAAAGTGGGGGGGCGGCTGGTGGTGGTAGGGGGAAGTAGACATAGCTGCATGAAGTGGCTGCCTTTTAGAAAGCACATTTAATCTTTACTGGCTCCCCTAGGCTTCAGTGAAGTAGAAGGGAAAGGAGAGGAGAGGGGGAAAGAAAAAAAAATACAGGCAAGGGAGGCTGTTGAGGGACAACAAGCATCAGGCTCAAATCAACGACCAGATGAGATGCACTAAACCACACTGCCCCCTTTCTTTCTCTTGCTCTGTCTCGCTCTGTCTCTCTCTCGCACACACACTCACACACACACAGTCTCACTCCTGGAAAGCTTCAGTGTCTGGTTACAGACTCTTTTGGATTCTTACCCCCCTCCCCACCCTCATCCCTTGCCAACTATCCTACAGATTCCTTGCATGCCTACTTAAATCTTTAGCAGAATAACGAATCGATACTTCCCCCCTGCCACCGCCACCCACCCAACCCCAGTAACCCCTCCCGAAATATCTTTTAAGCTCTGCTGGGACCCTCCCCTGTCTCACCCCAAATCACTATCACATCTCCAAAGCTGGGGCCACTCTCATCATTTCTCACTTCCCCTTCCACATCTTGGAGACAAGAGCTGGACTGAAACCTCCCCTCCTGCTAACGCTCTTCCCTTCTCCCTCCGTGTTGCAGTGCATCAGGCTTGACTGCCAGCGCCAGATACTCTCAAGCATCTCCCTGACTACTAATGAGACCAAAAATATACCTCTGGGTCAGGGCTCAGGCCAGACATGGCATTATACAAATAATCATAATAAACCTCCCTCCCAGACAGCGAGGCACATGGATCAGGTATCCCATCCTCTTTTTGTCAAAGGAAAAATGGGTGTGTTATGGGGGCGGGCGGGGAGGGCGGCAGGAGGATGGTCGTGGTGGGTCTACAGTTCTTTTGCTTAGCATCTCACTGGATCTGAATTTTAAAAGAATACAATTAACCACTACTATCTCGGTTTGCTTTCACCTCCCTCCCCCAAGCCCCCACCCCTCTCCACGACACTGCAGCCAGCAGCATCTCGTGGAAATAGCAACGCTTTAAGTCTGCATTAAGGAAGGCAGACTCTCTGTCTCATGCTTGCGATGACTTCAAAGCTGACAGTCTCTCCCCGCCATCCCTCCACACCCACCCCTCTCCGCTCAATGGCAGTCTTGCTCTCTCTCACACCAGACTATATTTGCAATATGTGCTAATTTACCAGCTATATGCCCTTGGATTTTAAAATGAACTCATCAGTCAATGTTTCGAGCACTGATGCTAACACACAAGCGCGCGCGCACGCACACACCCTCTGCTGCAGACATGTTACTCATTCTCCATGCATTTCCTCTTCAAATGTCCGTCAGATGCATATACACTTCATTGATCAAACTAAATCCCTTGATAACGGTAAATAATAACACAGACTGTTAACAACAAGGAAAAAAAGAGACAGAGATGATGACTAAATCTGTATTGTTCTCGAAGAGGCTGATCACTGCTTTTTTTTCCAGAGCTGTGCTGGTACAAAGCAGACTACAGGTACTTCCCAATATAGGAGACCCACACCTAGGTGTATCAGTGACTAGTAACGCCTTTCCCAAACCACTTCATTTACCTGGACTGTGGGGGGTAGTTAGCAAGTGATCCTGCCTCATTCTACACGGATCACAAAAGGGGCTGGTTGAAAACCAAGACGCTGTTCATTCGAAGAGCATCGAATCCTAAATAAATAAGACGGGCTCTTTGTTTTACTACATGCACTGTGCAGACACTGAGGGACAGGCTTTCAAAGGTATTTAGGTGCGCAAAGATGCAGATAGTTGTCTAGTCTGACTAATTCTCACAGAAATCGGTGCCGTTGTTCATGGGAGAAGGACGACACCAATGCCAGACACCAGGTTAGAAACCAGGTCAAGCACACCTCTGTTATAAGTAGCCAATATTTCAAGGGCTTTAGGGTTTTTTCTTTTAGTTCTTACTCGTTTCAGGGATTTTAAGTTTGCTGCAGCTAGGATGGGAAGGAGGGAGCTGTCTCTTGAGACTCTGGCTAGCTGGATGGCTTGTGTGGGTCTGGCAGAGGAAAAGTGACTATGGAATAAGTGTTTGGGAGGCTGGTGAGGGTGGGGCTGTCCAGAAAGCTTTGACTCACTGGGGTACCTCCCTTGGAGACAGGAATTACTCAAAGATCATTACCACCAACAGTCTTTGAACATAAGCGCCTTCTATATGCATCCAAAGCTCACAACAGTTAAATGGGCATATAGAAAAGTAGCTCTACTGCTATACAGTACATGGGTAAGTTGTGAGAAACCTCTAGGTGACGGCTGAGGTTATGGAGCAGGTCAAACTGGATGATTATCAAGTCAAAGGTCCTGCTGAGACACATGGCCTATTGGGCCAGCATGGAGAACGCGCACTAATTCATGGCACGCAAGGAAGGGGTGTGAACAGCACCGCATCCAAGCACCTGAATGACCATACCTCAGTAAAAATGCTAAGAAGTCTAGAGAGACACACATGGAAAGTATGCAAAACAATTTGGAAAACAAGGAAGAACTGGGACTATTTAATCTAGGGCAGAGAAGCCTCAACAAGTGATTTGATAACAGTCTTCAGACACAAAGAGGGTTGTTATAAAAATGACAGCAATCAAGTTTTTCTCCGCATCCACAAGAAGGACAAGCAGCAATGCGCTTACATTGCAAAAAAGGGAGATTTCAGTTAGATGAGAGTGCTTATGCACTGCAAGAGATTCCTTAGAGAGGGCGTGAAATCTCCATCACTGGAAGTTTAAAAAAATGCTGGTTAGACCAGCATTTGTCTTAGTCTAGGCAGAGCTGATCCTGCCGTCACTTGGTGGAGATGACCACCTGAAAGTCCTTTCCAGCCCTGTTTTTCTGTGATTTACAGCTGCAACAGACTGGGGGACATCTTTTAGCACGACTCAGGTTGTGGTCCAGCTCATGCCTCTGAAGCTGTAGCAAGATGCTTTCACTTCTCTGCCACCACACCCAGGCACTGGAGAAATGGAGCAGCCTCAACATCGACAGGCCTGACTCTTCCCAGTTACACCAGTGTCAGCATCACCTGAGCATGCGCTGGACAAGACTGAGCCCTTATCTCTCAGTTAATGGGGATGAGCATGCCTGTGCCTGCTGCTCATCCTTTGACCCCCATTGGGCGATCTGCAGCACTGTGCAGGAATTTAGCATCACAAAGAAAATTAGCATATTGTTCTTTACCCACATTCCCCCGCCCCAAAATATGAGAGACATTTTTAAGTTTTGCTGCAAACACATCATTTCTTTATACAATTTAGTCAAGCCTTTGGAGGATACTTATTTCAAGCAGTTAACACCTGACCCCAATTTCTGTGGGTAATTAGTGAGCTAGATAACCACACAAAGTGGGTAATTATTTAGTACCCAAGGGTACTGTACAAGTGGGTAGTGGCTGGCGATCTTAACAAAAGCACATCTCTAATTATTGTATCTATACTGGCAATGTTTAAAAAATACAGTTACTCTCTCTAATGATCCATGATAAATCAGTAAACTGTTTTGCTTCCCTTACTCATACACACACACACACACACACACACACATATATGGTGCGTGCACACACACACACACACACACACACACACACACATATATATGGTAGGTTCTGATGATAAAGTGAATTAATGCACTCACCTTTGGAGACCCAGCTTTGAAATATCTGGAGGTCCCAAGACAAATGGAGACATCTGGTTTTATAAGTTGGCAGGACTAGAAATCTTTGCTCTAGGATGGACTTGAATAGTAGTGCTCGTTATTGAGCAGGTTGGCTGAGAAAAATCATAAAAGCTGTGCAGAAAGAAGCTTACATACCTCTTTGTATAATGTGCCTTAGGACCTATTTCTCACTTGAGCAATTGGATAATGTTGGGGATAGTTTTATAGTGAAAAATATCCCCCAGTCATGTTTGAACATGGCTCTCTCTCATTTGGTATAGATGACTCAAAATTCTTTGAAATCCGTGTTCATGAAACATGTTCTATCTGTGTCCGGGCCAGAACATTTTTTGGTAACATGGTTAAAAATATGGTGAACTCAAACCTTGTGATCCTATTATCCAGGCCAAGTTTCAGACTTGTGCCCCACTGTTCAGTAAGTCAGAAGTGTCAGGCAAGATTTGCACAGTTTCATTTGAGGGGGTTGGGGAGGGGGGGTTATCTTCAGGCAGACATCAAACAAACATGGAAAAAACAGCCACAAAGTTGAACATTTGGGAACATTATGAGCATGTGCAAACAAGAAATATACTGGAAATGGTTCCAGAACCTTAAACATAGTGGTCCCTGCCCCAGTGACCACTATTTACTACATTACACATACTGAAGGATGCCTTTTAACCAAGACATTACACTCATGGCAAAGCACTTTCCTTTTTTAATTGCTTTTATGAATCATCACTAGCATCCGGACACATTATTTACTAGACCTGCAAAAAGCTTGTTTTTCAAAGACTCAGACTCAGGAGACTAAGGGCCCACAGCCTGGCATGAAAATTGTATCCTTAGCCCTCTTCTGGCACGTAGCATTTGTACATAGAGTGTCTTGCCCCTTTGGTGGTTGCTCATACTAAGCCCAAGACAAGGAAAAGCAGCTGATAATCTGCCTCTGACCTGTGTCCTGCAAGAATCTGTGAGAAAGAATAGGTTGTGATAGAGCAAGCATTCTCCACCCCAAACATGCCTCCATCCTAAAACAAAAGGGATGAAAGATCACTAGACCTCTCCAAGACCCATTTAAACCTTGGTTTCTCTCTTGAGGTTAGTTAATAGTAGTCATGATGCAGACTCCTGTCCGCTAGAAACCTCATAGAGACCTAGAGACAACTAATCTCACTGCACCTGGTTCAGGCCATCCAACATGCCAGTGGCTGATAACATTATTTGGTCATTCTTGACATAAGCTGGAGTCAAATGGGGAGATGATTGGGCCTTTAGCAATCCCCTCCATGGTCCAGGTTTCAGGAAAGAGTCTTGTGATCTGAGCTGCACAACGGGGTAACAGAAGTCTTGTAGAAGGAAAGGATGGAAATATAGAAAACAGAAGGGAAAAATGCATTTTATTTTTTATCTAGGACAATTGTTCAGGAACTGTGGATAAAAGGGAAAGACCAAGCAATGTTCACTCCTCCTAAGTCACAGTGGGGACTTACATAGGAATCAGTAGCTCAGCAAGGAAAAAGATGGGGGAAGGACTGATCTGCCTGAGAAGATAGCTTAGTGGTTTAATCATCACATCTAGACCACAAGCTTTCCTGTGACCATAGGTTACTAAGCTCTCTAAAGCTTGAACAAGGCCCTCTACCCTCTACCTTCCTACAGAAGATGAACAAAAAAGGCCTCCGTACAAGTTAGCGTGTAGAGGTCATTCACATGACACCTCAGTGACTTTGCATTTGTCTGCTCTGTATGAATAGTTTACTTCCTATACAGGTAGGGTTTATGGTTTTGGGTCCTTGTGCAAAATGGTGTACTCTTTCCATGCTGTGAAGTGGTTAGTTACCGATGTCAAGCCCCAGACACAGTTGCATTTCAGTGCAATGTATACTTGGTAAATCACTCTGAAATCCATCTGGACGAAAGGTGCTAAAATCAACACAAAACATTAGCGTTATGTTTTAACACACCACAACTAACTATGACAATCAGGACTGCACTCTGAACCTGAGCTACAGGACAAATATATATCTATATATATATATATATATAGAGAGAGAGAGAGAGAGAGAGATAGATAGATAGATATAGATACACACACACACACACGTATATATGTCTATTAAATACATATACACACAGATACACACACTAGGCCAAGCTGAAGTCACTGGAGTTGTGCCAATTTAAGAGAAGATCTGGCCTATCGGTTTGTATTTCCATTCCTTTTATTAGGTAACGGAGCTAACCAGGAAACGGGAAAAAGAAGCATAAGAGAAAAATGGCCATTTGTCTTTCCATTTCCATTTCCAATTTCATGTTCCAGCAACTTGGCCCAATCCAAGGAGGTCCTGATCTTCACCACTGACGTCAATGGGAGTTAAAAGGTTCTTAGCACTTTTCATAATCCATCCCAGTGGGCAATTTGGAAGACTTGGGTTTAATTGTAAGATAAGGCTTTGCCAAGTTCATCCATGAATATGACTGACATGGGGAAGGATACAAATTATGAAGTTTAAAGATACTTGTGGAGGGTGATTCTTGTGAAAGGCAGTTTTCAGAACCCACTAGTATCAACATCCTCTCTCAGCATCAGCAAACAGTTTGATGATTTAAAGCTTCTGATTCACTATTCAATTACATTGAGAGTTTTGTGGTTCATGTCCCATTGTGAGTCAGTGGTAAAGTCGCGTCACCTCTTCCTACCTCCATTTCCCCATATGTAAAAGGGGCACAATAATGCTTACCCAAAATCCCGGTGCCTTTTAAGATCCTTAAATGGGAGGTGTAATGTCCAAATTATTCTCACTGTCTTTGCCTGATATCTCATTTGGCCAACAGCAAAGGTGGAGTTTGGCTGATGTGACCGCAAGCTCCTCTTCAGCACCAACAATTCAATTTAGTCTCTTCCTTAAAAGAGTAGCTGTTCTTTTTCTGACTCACCTGTATGCTCTCAGCTCCAAACACAAGGCATATTAATGGAAGCAAATCACTTTAATTGAGCTTTACTTGACAGCTCATGAGCTTAAGAGTGTTTTTTCGTTCACAAACATGTTTGTCCAAGGTCTCTTCACTCTAACTATATCTTTTTGTGGATAATGGTGGTTGTAGTGAGTAATCCAGTCACAGAGCAATGGAGCTGCACTAGTCTAGTAATGGAAGATAACCAAGAAGCAAGATGATGCCATTTGCTTTGTACCACAATGGCAGAACATCAGAGAATTTGGCCCTCGATTTGGTGCAGACATGGGTTTGGTCTGCAAAGGATTAACCTGTCTTGAGTTCGGTAAGGTGATTTTCTCCCCTGACCAACCCTTGTGTATCTACAAGTTGTCCGTGATTATATGTGGATAAATAAGAGGATTTTTAAAAAATATTCCTGTTTTTCAAGTCCATTCTGGACAAGTGAGTTGGCTTTTAGACCATGTCGTGCATCAGTAAAATCCCGCGTTCTAAGCAGCAAAATCTTAATTAGCCGTGAAAGATGGAAGAGGCAGACAGAAAGGTTGACGTCCTAGACTGTGTTGGCAGGGTTTGCAAATGGAGAGTGCCATCTTTACCCTGCTGGAATTGGCTATGGTTACTACAGAAGCCATCGACTATCAACTCCATGTGTTGTAACAGTTCTAAAATCATGGACGAGAGGAGAATTTCAGATAAATCATGAGCTTGCTGTCCATGGGAACTGCTTCTTGTTGCTTGTCTGTCTAGTGCTTAGCATAATGGGGCCCTGCCCTGTGATCATGGTCTTTAGGTGTTACCGGAATCACCTTGAAATGTAGATAGGACCATGTTTTGACCTTGCAGTTAATGTAGTCAGAAAATGGAACCGTTTTGCTTAATGAGGGGAAGTCATTGCAGCGAATGCAGTACAATGAGACTGTGTAAGTGTACATGGCTTCTCAGCTGGTGTAAATCATGGCAGCTCTGCTGATATCAACAGAATTACGCTGGATTTTACAGGCTAAAAAACTGGCACCCACTGTTCAGGGCTTGCTGGAGAGGACCGGGCTGCTGAAGATGACCACAAAGGTCCCATTTCAACCCCTATCTTCTCTGGATGCTATGATTATGACAAGAAACTATTCATTTCCAGGTCTTTAATTGCAAACAAACGCGTACAAGTTAATTTCGGTGAATTGCGTGATTAGCCTTTTGCTGCCTTTGAAAAAAGTAAAACGCAGAACAGAAAAGATTTTTCATTACTGCTTGTCTGTAAAATGAGACGTCCCTGTGATTAATAACAGTGCTGGGTGACCTACATTTCAATAGACAAGAAGCACTAGGATCGCTTTGAAAAGAGGGAATGTAATCTAGTGATTACAGTCAAGAGCCAGGTGTCTGGATCCTGGGTTCTATTCCCAGCTCGGCCATTAATTCACTCTGGACCCTTAAGCAAGTTACTCAGCCTGTCTGAGCCTCAGTTTTCCCCCACGTAAAAAGGAGCACGGCTGGCACATCTATCTCGTGTGAAGAGAGGGATCTGACTCTGAGGCTTAATTAATGTTTGTAAAGAGCTCTGAGACTATAGGCTGGGAGAGGCCCACAGCATTATCGTCCTCCCGTGTGTTTCAGACGCCCGACGCTTTTAACAAGTGCACAGTTAAACTTTAAAGGAAAATAAAAAACGAGTTATTTAAAGGATAAGATGCAAAGCTTGTTTTACAGGTTCTTTCAGCCCGCCGATTACTGCCTTCAGCTTCAGTAAGGAAAAACCCAGGGACAATCGTTTTCCCAACACAGAAGGGTCTTAAATATTGCTCAGGAGCGAAATCTAAATCAGGAAACAGCTGAGTGTAGAAGACTAAAGCCTTTCGAATGCTCTCAGAGCCATCCTGGTAGGGGAAGAGCCTAGTACAGACCTGACCGGTGCAGCCTGACCCCATGATTAGGGCACTGAATTAAAATTAAGAAGAATCCTATTGACCTGCCATGCTTCCAGTCTCATCTTTGACTGTCTAGACTGTAAACTCTTTGGGGCAGAGGGTCTTCTCACAGGGGGACCGTACAGTGCCAAGATATATAATGACAGGGGTTGGGGCTTACAGATGGGCCTGGGTGAGATCTTCCACATAGAAATATCCGTTTATTGTGAGGAGGGTTCAGCTCCGGGTCTGAACTTTGTGGCAAGGCTCCACTAACCACCAGTCACCCCTACCTCCCAGGAGACGAGGCTTAAAGTCTTACTATATGAAGGCTCAGGGATTTGTTTTCAGTTACTTCATTGGCATCTAGAGTCTATTAAAACACTGGCAGCCAAACGCATCAAAAAGCACATGACAAAGTGCACCAAGGTTAGCGTGTAAAGGAAGACGCTACTCTCGCCACGGACTTAAATTTGGCCCACTAGACACTTCTCTAGGAGCCTCTGCATACCAGAAATAGCAGCAGGACGGGAATACTGCAGCCAGTCTCCCCATTCCTGGTGCCAGTCTATAGTTCTGCATTACTGTAATATTGTAGCACTGACTATATTACACCCAAAGCTTAATTTAAATTGTTTTCAAATACAAAGCAACAACATAGCATTTCTATGGGGCTGAAGAAGGAAAGCAAATAGAGCAAACCTGACCGCATGTCTTCTTGAGTTAACTGGGACAGACAGTCCAATTATTTTTTTTTTTAAAATGATTTAAGTGCCATGATATCCTTTGGAATTGGGTTTTCTTTGGTAGAACTGTATCTTTCAATAGCAAAATTGCTCCATTTGAGTTTAACCAGCTAGTGAATGCTTATGTGTGTGTGTATATATGGTAATACACACACACGCGTGCCCTTCTCATGTGTCCTATAGCATCTGAACACCTCAGGTATAGAGATACACGAGTCCTCACAACGACCTACATAGGGAATTATTGTCCCTTGCTTTATAGCTGGGGCGTGGCAGCAGAGGAGAAATAAGTGACTTGTCCAAGGCTGAACAGGGAGACTGGGAAAGGACCTCAGATCTCACGTCAGAGTCCAGTCACTCAATCCTAAATCCTTTTTCTCCCATGACTGCAGAATCAGAAAGTGCGAAAAGCACCTCAAACAGAGGCACAGTGGATGGTAAAACAAGACTGAACCCGATGAGCTAGCTTTATGACATGACCAAAGGATCCTGGACGACAGAGATTAGTCTGAGATCGCACAAGAAGTGTCACCCGCGGCCTGGAAACATAAGGACAGTAATCCACCTTACCCTTGGCAGAGGCCCCTTGACAAAGCATCCTGTTGCTGATAACCAAGACCCAAGCAACGTGAATAGGTCTGCATGGACTCTTACATCACATGGGTGGACTGAAGATGAAAGGTCCATTCCCCCTGCAGGATTCAGGGCCTAAATCATGCAACTGCTTTGCTGCTTAACTGCAGCTTTAAATTATTCGCTCTCTACGCACGGCAAGAACAACAAAGTCAATCTAGCCAGGAAATCTGTTCTCCAAGCATTTTCTGCCTTTTTCACAGACTTGAACTATTGCTATACAAGCCATTCCTGATTAACACAGTGCCCCCTTGGGAAAGCCACAGTATTACTATTGATTACTATTCCCTACCTTCTCTCAGCTCAGACGACAATTCAAACCGCTTCAAGACCAAAAAGGGAAATGGATCCTTTTTAAGACAGCAGTGTTTTTCTTTCCTATTTTATAATAATAAAAAAAGCCAATTAACATTGCATTTTCTCCTCTATGCAGCGGGACCTCTAAAATAAAGATGTATGCTATATATGTAGGGACTTGGAACTGGAGCTGCCACAGCCCATTAGTTATCCACATTTGCTTCAGACTTGGCCAGCCACCTAGAAAACCTGCCAAGACCTCTCTGGCAGCCTTTCCCCAACTGTTCCAGGAAAACATGGACTATTCAAAGAATTTTAGGGCCTCACAACTCAGTTTGTCACACTCTCCCCATTTACTTAAAACTAAATCACTGACAAATTGCTCTAATACCCTATTAAAGATTTAAAAATATATTTCCAATGTTCTTCTTCACACTGGGTTTTCTGAGGACAAATGCACATTAATACATTAGTTCAATATCTGCGTTGCTATATAATGCAGCCTCAAACAGTATGAGCTTTTTCACAATCAATAGGGCACAAAGATGCCATGGCACTTTTCCATAACCTCAGTTTTGCATGTGAATTCTCCCTCCTGATCACATTTTTAAGGAAGAACAGTAGAGGTTAATAAATATTATCCTTGCAGTTTCAAGTCTGTGATATCCAAGCAAGAGCAGACATCATTTTGAAACAAATAGTAAATGAATCCACTGGGTTTTTTTCTCTCTCTCTCTCCCTGCTACCACTACTCTTCTCAGGCTGTGGTTGAGCAAAGCAGCTGAGCAGGTGCTAAAGTCCATATGGCTTCCAGTTAAACACATGCATAAATGCTTTGCTGAATCAGTGCCCCAGTCAACAGCCTACTCTTACCGCCATCATTACGAAATGAATTGAAAGTGGAGTCTGTCTTGGGGGATCGCACCCTGGTTGGCAACCTTCTCTGAAGCCCAGGAGGGCAATCTGAGATCATCCATGCCAACAGCAGCAGGGCTTAAGTCAGGGAGGTTGACATGGGTAGCTAAGAGCAGAGTTTGCTGCACCTAGCATATACAATCTTCTTGTATGGTTTAAACAAAGAAAGACACCTGCTTTATATAATTTCGGAGGTAGGAGGGGGTTGAAGACGAGGGATTTGATTTTTGTTTTTGTTTTTTTAACAGTTCTTCCTGTGCTTAGGTGTCATACATAATGCAAAAAATCATCATATAATTCAGTGTTTTAATTTATGGAATAATTTTTAACCATTGGCATTAAAATGTATTGAAAACCACCCATCACGCAGCTCAAGCAGAGCTCCCATAGATGGACACTTGGCTTGTGCGAAGCAGCTAGCTTTCGCTTCGGATTTGGCCGATTCGGGGGACAGCGATTTGATTCAGTGATTTGAATCACTGTCCCGAATTGATTTGGCTACTGCCAAATCTCTGAATCTCCGAATCAGCCAGGTCCATCCCCCACAGCCAGCAATGGCTGCCCTGCCCGCCCTAGCTCCTGGCACATGGGGAAAAAAAGCAGTGCTGCCGGGCAGGGGGCAATCCCCACTGCCCCACGCTCCATGGGGGGCTCTGCATGAGCCCCCCAACCCCCCTCGCTCCCCCACCCGGGCCAGCTCCGGCCCTTTAAGAAGGAAAAAAAACCCCAAGAAAACCTCTGGACTCACCACATCTACCGGAGGGGGGCAATCCCCACTGCCTCCCACTGCCCCATGCCATGTGGGGGCTCTGCATGAGCCCCCGAAGCCCTGAGGATGCTGCAGGAGCGATGAGTCCTGGGCTTCTTTGGGGGTTCTTTGTTTCTTAAAGGGCTGAAGCTGGCCCCGGTGGGGCACCCATGAGGGGGGCAGGGGAGGGTTGGGGAACTCATGCAGGGCCCCCCATTCAGTGTGGGGTGGTGGGGGGAAGCGGGGATCACCCTCCTGCCCAGCAGCACCCGGTGAGCACTAGGGCTTTTCTTTAAAGCACCAGGAGCTGGGGTGGGCGGGAGGCTGGGGGCAACATTTGGGGGCTGGAGGAGTGGGGGGGGAGGTTGGTGGGGCTGGGGGATCAGGCAGGGGCTGGGGGCTGGCAGGGGTCCCCCCATGGTCACCTCCCCCAGCCCCTAGTACTTATCAACTTGGAGTCCAGCTCCAGCTCCCTGCTGCAGCCACCAGGGACTGCCTGAATCATCGAAGCTCTCCCAATCTTTTCTGAAGATTCGGAGAGATTTGAATCGATTCGGACCCTTAAATTGGTCCCCTGATTCTATTCAGAGATTCGGCCACCGAATCGCGCTGCGCCTCCTCCGAATCGAATCACCACCCAAAGCTTCGCACAGCCCTTATGGGCACTATCCGGTTTCTGCCTGCCCGCCCGCCACAGAATTGGGACTTCGCAGCTCAGCTGCTTAGGAGCCAGCTCTAATTCCAAGACATACCAAGCGCACCCCTTCCCGGTCTTGTGAGCACTCTGGGTTTGCAATTCACTTCTTCAGGAGCTTATGATAGTTGAGGTAAATAGAAAATGGACTTTGTAAGGGTCACCCAAGATCCATCGCCCTTACATCAGTTAGCAGAAAGCCCAGGCAGTTCTGCACACAAGGACAGACCCCACCCATCAGCAGTTTCCAGCTCTCTCACCTCTCTGAAACATTATTTTAATTCTGAACAAAAAGTCGTCCAGGTAGTCCACAAGTCCATCTGCAAATGGCTGCTCCTCCCAGTGATGGGATCTCTTTCCTGTGCAGCCAGCTTATTTGTTCCTTGGGTAAACCTGCAGTTAAAACCGGACCCCTCTGCTGTGACACCTCACCCCTTTGTGCCCATTCTCTGCCCAAGCTTTCTGTAACTATATGAGTATCTCCAATTTTCCCTCAAGTCTCACCGACTCGGTGTTTAAGACCTTTCATTGAACCCAATCTTTGCTCACCGATCATCTCCTGCAGGAAAATCCACTACCCATGCCCCTGTCTGCAGACAAACTTGACTGGACATTTTTTCTTGGGTTTAAATTATCCCATTGTCCTCAGGTGCTGCTACTTGAATAGGAATCAGCTGCCCGACAACCCTCTGTTTTCTTAAGTCGGGGAGATACAGCCCTGATGGCATGCCGCTGACTTCACCTACACCGCGGTATCTGCGATGCTGCAACTTCATAACTTCAGCCCACATCGGATGTAGAAAGATCCCCAATTTATCATATCACTAAACAGTTGAATGATAGAAGGGCTGGAATACGTGGCACTCTTTCACTCAGTCGTTTGTATTTGAGAATTACCTCGAGACTCGCAAGGAGATCAGGGACCCATTTTGCTAAGCACCGTAAAAACACATTGGGAGAACATCCGTTTCTTAAAGGGCTTGCAATCTAAATGGCAAAGTCAAACTAAGGACAGAGGGGAAGCAAATATAAAGGGACTTGGTCTGTTCTTGCTCAGTACATGGTGACCTCAAGTCTCTTGACTGCTATATTTTGTCCTGCTCACTAGCCTGTACCCCCTATCTAGCCCCACGGAGGCCCTGTTATATTGCAAAAGAACTTATAATGACTGTTAGTGTTGCTCAGGCCATGGGCTAAGGGACTGCTTCACCAAATGCACTTATTTTCTCTTCATATGCTCAGCAAAAAGCCCTTTGTCTCAGAATCTTATTTCCACATGTTTGCACATCAAGGAAGGCCTGTGTAATGTTCTGCACTTGGGACAGGAATCCCTTGCCAGTATTTGGGGAAACTTGGCTCAAGTCTAATGAATGTAATTATATTTCAGTTGTAAAGAGGCCATTTCCTTCTTTCTAATGCAGGGGCTATAATGACCAATTAAATATACATAAGGTGTAGGCAGAAATGGTTTACGAAAGTTACACATTTTTAATGCAGAGTGTTAGCCAGTGCTAACTATTTGAACATAATGGGATATTATGGTAACTCAATGTCCTCTTACTCTAAAACACTTCTCAGTGAGCTGACAAAAGGCGTGTGCGCTCAGCGTTTCTGCGTATGAGCCTATGTGTAAGTATACGTGTGCGCTTCGCATTTGTCTATGAAATTGTCCTTTACTGAATACAATTCAGAATGGTGTGACAGGCCCCATCAAGCTAACAGAGCAAAGAGATTTAGCTTTGCTCAAGATAAAAGGGGGGCTTGCACTCCTGAATGATCAGGATCACGTAGTTCTGTCCTTGATGCTGATATGAAGTCCTAAAGTATAACCAAAGCCATAACGTCCCTATGAGCTTGTTATACTATTGTGATTATTCCTTGCAGATTGAGGACTATTCTGTAAATGCGTATTCTAGACCTAGCTAAAGAATGAATTAGCAGGCTAGCTATAGCATTACTGGGGTGCTATTCCGAGATAGCACATAGATGGTTTGCTTCCTGAATGACCTGTATTGTTGCCACTGTTATTCACCAGTTAGTCTCCTTTTTATAAATGAGGAAAACTTCATGGCTGAAACAACTTGGGGCCGTTATGGGTAATTAAAACAGATTTCCATATTTCAGGAGCTGTTGCAAAAAGAAACCAAAGTCCACAATGAACTCTACCAGTTTTTTATCTCATAGTGAGAATGTATTTGCTTCCATCTTCCTTCCCATTCTTCCTTCCGTCCCTCTTTTATTTTCATTCCTTCCTATATTTTCCCAGTTAAAGGTAGCAGCTTCTTTCATGAACGCAAAGGAAGGCCAAGTCGAGAGGAATACAGTTGGACAAGCTGCAAAGGCTATTTCTTGTGAACCATCTTCTGATATCACAAGTGTTATTTCTTGTCATGGAAGATGAAAAAACAACAGAAACTGAAAAAAAACACAACTCTTCCCCTCCCCCCCCCTTGATAGAGCTGCTTATAAAGAAAAGAGCCAAAATCAACTTTGGTTCGACTCTACAGAAGCCCTAGACAGTAGGCAGGCCTTTTTGAAAGCCCACTGAAGTCAGTCGATACCAGTCAAATATTGAATTGGGCCCAAAGACTACTGTGAAAGTCGAATCAAGCCCCAACTCTTTTCTCAGCATTCCTGTATGTTTTAATAGTTATGATAATGCTGCAGTTCCAAGAACTGTTTTTTAATGAGGTGGTAAAAAGGTCAGAGTATGTGTCTGAGGTTAAGATGCAGGCTTGCAAACCAAATGACCTGGCTTCTATTCCTGGCCCCTCTCGTGATACGTTTCGTGTCCCTGGATAAGTAGCTTCACCCCTCCGTGCATTAGTTTCTTCATCTGCGATCATAAAAACATCGCCTTGTCTCACATTTACAGCTGTGAAGAACTTTGGGATCTTTGTATGGAAAGTACAACATCACGTTAAGTTAGGAAAGCCCATTTCAGTGAAACTTGGAAGGACAAGAGGGTGGCTGATTTCTCTCCCCTTATTCAGATTTATGCTCCAAGGGCCAACTGTGTGAAGGAGCACAGGGAGTACCAGATTAGACCAATACTAGATGCTTTAAAAGAAGTGTTAGCACCCCGACCAAGAGAAATATTGGATAACCTGCTCCCTCTACTAGGTCTCATTCCTGGTCTCAAAAAACTAGAAACTGGCTTTAAAAGACTCAAGCTCTAGGGATCGTCTCTTTTCCAAAAAGTTTATTAATATTAACTACTAGGATTCTGGATATTCTTGATATCCAATGTTGGTTTGAATCATGCTAAGTTCTTGGTCCCAAAAGCTTCCAGTGGCAATGAGCTCCACAGTCTAATGAAGCATCATACATAATTATCTTACAATTTCTGGATTGCTGTTTGTCACCTAGTTCATCTATTAAGGGACAGGAAGAATGGAAGCAAACACTGCTCTTTCACGGTGGTATTTTATTTACTCCTACTGCGTGTCCTTTTTTGCTTCCTTTCTCACAGAAACAAAACTTGGTCTCTTCAGTCTCAAAGTGGTCCAGCACTCGGTTAGTCTGCTCGGTCTTTTTTGAACACGCTCAGATTGACATGCAGCCCTGGTCCCAAACAGGTTGCCGTCCATTGCCCCAATAATTCAGTGGGCTCCACACATGCTTAGGCCAGGATTCAGAGTGGGTCCTTAAGTGCCTACATTTGGCTTAGATGGAGCTGAGCTGCCTACGTTCAAAAACAGTAATTCCTATCGGCCTTATGCCAGACACAAAACCTAGAAGGGTCCCTGAATTCATCAGACACCTCCATTAGGATTGTGAAGGTCCCCACTGCCTACACTACTTCTTCTGCTCAGTCTAAGTGGTGGTTTGGGTGGTGCACTGTGGTGCCTAATTCCTGCCTAAGCTCTGCTGAGATTTAAATTCTTGCAGGGAAGTCCCTGGACTCCACCTGAGCCCTGAGAAAGCCCTGCAAACGGGTGCACAAAAACCTTGCCTAACTCCTACTGACAGCACTGAACTCAATGCAAAGACAATGGTGGATAGGTTGTTACCCACCAAATCGCTGAGCCCAGGAAGTGGGAGATTAGTGCACAGTTCCTCTCTTCAAAAGTTTCAAATCCACATCCCCTTTGGGCAGAGGAATGCCCTAACCTCTGGGCTCTAGAATAGGCCAACTAGGGATGCCATCTGCCTCTTCCTGTTGAAGTGGGGCCATCAAGGTTGCAAGACTTTTTGGGCCACAATGCAGAAAACAAGAGGGAGCCTCCCTCAGGGAATCTAGCATTTTTGGAAAAGGGGAGTCTCAAGCTCCTGGCTCGGTTACTTAGTCATTGGATAAAAACCAGTTTATTCAAACAATTGTATCGTCTCATTTGCTGAGGGATGTTGCAATTTGGACACATCCTAGCTGCATGTGTAAAAGCGGCCCATTCACAAAAATGCTGTGCTCCTACTAGTGCTATGCATGCCATTTATACATCACTTAACTATAAATAACTTGATTCTGACATTTAGCTAATACATTATGAAAGCAATACCAGAACGTGAGCTGGAGGTGTCACATCTGTAACAAAGACAAGCTCTTGAGAATCACAGTCTTGTTACAGACCTTGGGAAAAAAGGTGAAACTTCTGGCAGCACTAGGGTGACTCACACTTCATAATGAAGGGTTGGGATCATTCCTCTGTGGATATAGATCTTCAAGGGAAACAGGAAATTGTACACCACATCCTTCCCTCAAGGACTGACTTTTCCTCTGTCTCTTCCCTAAATCCGTGGATCTGCTGCTAGCCAGGGCCAGTATTGAGAGCCTGTGACTGCACTCTTCCATTGCAGAAGCACCCAAAACCGAGTCAAATGGAAGCAGCCAGCTCTCAGCCCGTCTTCCAAATACAGAGAGGCCAGCTCCACCTTCCTGCCCATATCATAATTAAAATATATGAACCTAAGCATGTACAACATGGAGCAACTGCAAGCCTTCCAAGTCAGGGCTACTGGAACAGTTTTCCTTTGGAAAAATTGCATGGGAACGCCATTTTGGAAAAATTGCAACAAAGACCTTTGGGGTCTCCTTCCTAGGAGAAATTTCACACATTCTACTTGTTCCAGTCAGGGCTAGAAATCACTTGCAAAAATGTCAAAATTCCCACTAGCTCCATTTCACTTGTGCATGCATTCGCCTCTGCCTGTGTCTGCAGGAACTCGGCAGCCTCGCCACAATAGTCAACCTAAAACACAGAGTTTTGCTTGGTTTCTCAAACAAATCACAGGCTTTTCATGGCTTATTACTGAAATCATCAACAGGGCAACAGAAGGGAGAAGATGGTTCTGTGAGTAAACCGGAAGGGATGATCTGGGTTGAGTTCCCAGCTTTACCGCTTACTTATTGTAGGGCCCTGCATTAGTCTCTTCCCGGAGCTGTATTTGGATTTTGATCTCACTGACACACATGTAATTCTACTGGCTTCCATTCACCCCAGCGTAAATCAATCAATACGCGTTTCTAATTGATAAGGACAGATCTCTTGCTTATTGATTACGTTTTGGTACGCACAGACACACAACACACATACCCACCCACTGCTCTCTAGCGTCAAAAGGAAAGGCGATCGGCGTTCCTGAGGTCTGAATCTTTGTAATGAAATTGTCTTATTTTTAACACCGTCTGAGTAGCTTTCAAGCAGAAGCCGTCAGGACCCGTATTATGTTGTGCAGTACCCTACCATCATCATAATTTAGCTCACAAGGTTGCTGTGCTTGGAATTCCAGTTATGACATGAATTCTATACATTTTATACAGATTTATAAATGGCATCAATAGAACACTCAGGCCCTTATTCATTAAACAATGAGTCATTCTGGCATTCCAGTTCTTACAAAACTTTTATGTACAAATTTGGCTCTACTTGATGCATCTGATTCAGCAACAGAAGTGTTGCGGCACAGTTCGGACTGGGTGTGAAAACAGATGAAAGGCAGTTTTTCAATCCCCACTGAAGTTCTGCACTAGTGCAATGAGTTGGTGGGTTCTACTGCGCAAGGGGTCACATCAGAAAAACTGCCTTTTGGTGGGGATAGTCTTAGCCTAGATAACAAGGAGTAAAGGGTTAATGAAGAGCAAATCTCTCTCTCCCCCTAACAGGTGGGGGCTCTGAGGTCAGGTTTAAGACCCATTGAGGGAACAGCTGGAAGGAAGTTTCCCTTGCCGCCCCTGTGACACACTTCAGAGATTCACAGGCATTAGGGCTGGAAGGGACCTCAGAAGATCATCGAACCCAGCCCCCGGCCCCAGGGGCAGGAAGTCAGCTGGGGTCATAGGATCCTTTGCTCTTTAAACATAGCTCTTCCTAACGTGACTTTTTTTTACCAGCATTAAATTCAAAGGAAATGTGGAATAATAATAATTAAAATAAAAGCAGCAGTGTACCTGCTTGAGACTTGTTGATTGCTGACGTGGGAGGCGGGGGGGGAAAAGAGTCAGTCTAAGAAGTGAAAGGGGGGGTTTGGCCTTATCTTTTCTCACACCACTGAAAGAGCCTGCTAGAAAGAGCTGCTGAAGACTCAACCAGCCAAAGAATTAATCTCCAATTTATTTTCTGCCCGTGGCACCAGTACCCAAGCCTTCATTTGCAAAATACATTCCAGATGGTCTAGAATATGAACCTGAAGTAGGATGGTTTCCCCCTCCCTTGCCCATCCCTGCCCCCTCCAAAAAAAAAAAGAGAAATAGGGCCAACCCCATTACGGCCCTATCTATCAGGAGCTGCCTATGCCAGTAAATGCACAGTACTACTGTACTCCATTGTCTGCAGCAGAAACACAGGGGCCCTGTTGTTCAGCTAGAGTACACTATCCTATTTTCTTTTGTTCTGCCACCCGTGCAAATTTTTGGCACTTTGCTTTTGACTCCAGGTTTAAAGGGACCGATCTGGGCCCAACATTTCCGTTTATTCGGTAACAAACATTTTTGTCTTGAGTTTTGTTTAAATCTTCTCCTGAGCTGGCACCGATATACTACATACCAACCTGAGAGAAGGAATGGACTGGAAATTAAACATGAACACAAGTGAAACTTTTCACTTTGCTCATTGTCCAAGCTGAGAATAACCAATCTGGCAATTAAAAGAATTAGTCACCTTCCTTCTGTTTCATCCTCCTTCCATCTACAGCTCATGGGCTAAGATGTACGTTATGACTGCTCTCATACTCAAGGCAAGAGGTCCATAGTTGTAACACTGCCATATACTTCTGGAAGCCTTTTAAATGACAGATGATGGAAGCCATATGATAAAAGCTTAATTATATAAAGGGCATATGGAAGACATGTGACACAAGGACATATGGAGGACATATGATAAAAGGGTATCTGAGGACATGATGAAAACATAATTAGCTGAAAATCTAATACTTCTATCAGGGGAGACCTGGAATAGTATTTTCTTTCATAACAGAACAGACATCTTGGATAACAATTGTTGCCACCACCACTCCTGAAACAATCATTTTTTCCTGTATAGATAGCACGCCTTTTTTTCTTTGGAGCCATGTAAGTTCTCTGACTTGCATAGCTATCTTGTACATAATCATACGGCCTTATAAATTAAAAGGTTTTAAGCAGCCAATATATATGTGAATGAACCTGATGATCCATTACTTTGCACCTTATGCTGGGAAAGTAAAACAGATTAAAAATGCTACCACCAATATACAGGTGAAGCATTTTGATTTGGTTGCACTCTACTTCCATCTGCACTTGCTTTGCACACATGATCACAAAGTGGAAGACAAGGGGAACAGCTCTGCAGTGCATAGAAATCAGTGTGACTTGTCAGTTTTATAATCTGGACTTCAAATATTGAAAGATTAGGGACAAAAGATTTCAAAAGCATTGCACTGGAAGAGTCCTGCTTGCAGATGTTGAATGCGCTTGCCCTTGTAAAATACCACTAGCTCCAACAATTGCCCTGTTCTAAAGACACAGAACAGTAATGAGACTCGTATCCTGTTGGAAACAAAGTACAAGTAGAACCTCACTAATCCACACTTTTTGAGCCACATGCTTTATAAGCTGCTCAAGAAACTGGCAGGCTCTTGCGCATTCTGCAAACATTTAGCACTAGAGAGCTGTGCTGAGGTCTCATATGACTCCAACTCGTCTTTTTTGTGAAATGGACCTCTGCACAGTTATTCCTTATGCCTTCAGGTACCATCATAAATTATGATGTTGTTTTAGAGTTTTCCAAACAAATGAACTAAGTGCATATTTCCCTCCATTGTGAAGGTATCTCTTCTTTTAACTCACTAACTTTGCAAAATTATCTCATTAGCAATAGCCCCCAGTTGTGCATGCGGATTTGCTATGTTCTCCCACCTGCCATTTTTGCAGTTATAGAAAACTTCTGGGCCCTGATTAAACTTTAGGAAAACCAATCCCCACCAGGCCATCAATGGGGTCAGAGTCCTCATCATTCAAAGCTAAACACCTAAGCCTGTACTGCTTGAGTTATAAAACTAAGGGCCGATTTTTTAAGGTATCTAGGTTTTTAAAGATGATAGTTTGAATGGCAGTTTGGTGCCTAAGCACTTATGTAAAGCCTACTAGTTACCTAAATCTATGCGAACAAGTTGCAGATTCATAAACTTCTTTTACAGTCCTTCTTACCAGAGAAGGATGAAGAACCATGCTTGGGTAGTATATGCTGCATTATCACAGTCAGTCTCAGCCCATACCCATTCTCCATATCTTGAAATGTGCAACTCTGTTATCAGGACTGCAATGGTGAGAAGTGTGACTGGATGTCTCATGACCTTGACGTTCATAACAAAACTGCAGACCTAGAAAAAAAGCATGGGGATTGGTACCCTGGCTTTGTAGCCAGCTTACCTCCCCTGTGCAGCTTCGGTGGCACAAGGAATAGCCTTACCCTGAACTGTCTTGTCTTGTGCCACCAGCACTAGTCACCATCCACTCGTTGTTCCCTCCACAAGTATACCTAGGCCTCCCACATGATCACAAAGTGAGGCATAATTTAGGGTCTGGTGCCCAGGATAACTAAGCGACCCATAATCACTAGTCACAAGGCTAACCAAGGGACATACAATCATCCAACTCAAGGATGGATACAGCATGTGATGCTTTTCATATTACCTTTGGAGCCTTCTGATGGTTGACCATAAAGTCAATACCATTGCGAGGTTGTCATGGCGCGTTTTAGGAATGTTACACATTCGCATGATCAAATGCTAATAAAGGAAAACGAGAGTTACCAGTCCACTGATTTTGCTAAATACTTATTGATAAGGTGCCAAAGAAAAAAAGCTGAGAATGAACATTTGACGTTCCATATGGGGTGAAGCAGCTTTTCCAACTGCATCTTACCTGCTCCTCCATGTTCCAAGTGTCCAGAGCAAGCATTGCTGAGGAATAACGGTCTGTCACCACGCCGTTTTGTGCAAGACCCAAGGAAAGCTAGGAGGTTGTACAGTTATCTCCCTTGGTGTCATTCTAAACTATACAACCTACTACCTCAACCTGGATGCATGCAGTCAAAAATGCTGAAAGCTACCCACCAGTTCACAGCCAATACAATGTCTACTTCAAAAAAACTAAGTACTCTCATCATGCCACCTGCTAATTTAGCAATATTGAATGCTTTGCTGGTTAAAAAAGGGCACAGAAACAAATACAGCTTTCCATGCTGCCCTATATTAATAGATGAGACATCATAAGCCAAGGTTATGACTGCTGTGGGCACAAAAGATCCCTTGTCACTTCTCATAAGAGGAGAGGTGTTGTCCTTGACCAAAACTTCCTTTCCCGTCCACCCAGAGGCATCTGTATTTCAGCAGAGAAACTCTATGTTAAAATCAGTAAAGTGCTAAGGAATCCTTTAGGATAAAAAGTGGCATATAAATATCTATGATGAAGCAGCAACTTAATATTGCCTTTGAACATGGACCTTGGCTTTTGAAGGCCACCGCATATTATTGTGGATCTTTGAGCAGCAGAGACAGAAGAACTTGAAAGCAGCAGAAAGTTGTAGTAAATTTTTACCTTGTATTGAGCCCCCATTAGGGTTATTGTTAGCAATAAAAAGGATCCATTAGGTCAGCTGAGTTCATCTCACCAGCAAGAATAAAATACTGTCTTTTCATAAGGAAGACCTGGCATCTTAAATTCTACTAGATCATAACCAAGTGGCCAGGATGCTCTTGTTTTAAAACTCATTCCTATTAACCACCAAGATGTTACTTAGGGCAGTAGTCTATTTATTACAGCTTGCAAATAGGAACGAGCTTCAGCCTGAATGAAATATGCTTGTCCCGAGACTGGGACCGAATCAGTTCTGCCTCCCTCAGGTGAGCGCCTACTCGGGCACATGTGTTCATTGTTGGAAGGGGATAAAGAACAAACCAAACCTTTAAAATTCGTAGTTGTGCCTGGTGACAGACACCTCTTCTATATACCATTTTGGGACATTACAGTGATGGCACTGACTTATGCAAAGAGTACTAGCATTGCTAATTAATTACCCTCACATCCTACGTCTGTCTAGATATGAGTTAATTGGGGGGAAAAAATAACTCCTCCCTCTAAAGTCTGACCATTGCCTGTTAAAGCATTATGAGAAAAAAAAGCGACTGATCGTGAAAGATTTAAATCTATAGCCTGTGATCAGTGTAACTGGAGTTTTCCATGGACTAAGTTCAAGGAGGGACCTTCTAGCTGATATGCTCACTGAGAAAACATCTAGGCTTTATCATAGTCAGCAGCACAGTTTAGTGCAATATAGTAACAGTATAGGCAAAAGGAAGCACGTCAACTTTTCCAAACGGAGAAGTTTCAAGGGTATCACCTAGAAGAAGGAATCAATGTTAGAGAGGGGATAAGAACCCAGCCACACGCGACTCCCCAGCCCAGTGCTCAGACCAGTAACCTTGCTGCTGCCGACAAGGTACTGTTGGATCTGGTTTCATGCTGAAACCAGCCCAACTTCTTATTATGGGTGACCGCAATACTCTCGTTCTTAAGCATTAGATTTCACATCTAGGGACAGATGCTCAGAGGGTGGGATTAACACCGCACGGTTCCAGTCAATGGAGCTGCGCTGATGTACAGGGTCTGTGAATCTAGAATCTCATTGATTTTCCATAAGAGCAAGGCACTTAATTCCCCTTTCCACCTTCGCAAGTTCCCGATCTCTCTTTCCTTTTCTACAGATAATACAAGTTCAAAGACTGACCCACTGGAATACCCAACCCTGGGTGTAATCATCTTTTCCAGCAGCTCATCTCTGACAAATATTTTCTCTCATCTAAATCTTGCCATTGCTGTTGCATCTCATTGCAAATAATAAGGACTATGTAGTGCGATTAAGCAGTAAAAATATTGACATCATTACTGCATTTTGACTAATGCTGGCATTCTGGTCCATGCATTACATATTGAAAAGCTTTTACACAGAGCTGAGTAAATAATCCCAAACTATTTCCTCAAACGTTTGCTCTAATTAAAAAAGAAAATAAGAAGCTTTGTTTCAGTTGTGCTTTCGGTCCTGTAGTGGTCACCACACATGAATGAATATTATACCAAAGGGGTTTCATAGAAGTAACATTTCTGAAAACAACCAACTTTCAGTCGAAACTGCAGAAAGTGATGTTAAAGGCTTTGCTTAACTGAGGCAATTGAGAGCTCAGCCCATCTGATCACTGAGAGGAGATAACAGCAATAGAAAATGAGTGTTAAATCAAAATTAGCCACAGCGCGGCTCAGCTACAAAATAAGAAGTGAATGCTCCTGGTTGTTTTTAATCAGCATACAATACACTGAGCATTATTAGTAGAAATTATTATGGGTCAGATCCCGCTCACCGTATCCAAACTGGTCGGTGCTGGGACTTTCCTGCACAAGTGCACACCTTGAAATCCACCTCAGTGAGCGATGTGAGAATCAGGTCCTCAGTGAATTATTCTGGATGTATAAATGAATGGGGCTATCACAGGATGATCCTGAACAAAGAAGGATGCCACGTTTCATTCAGAAGCAGTCTTGTTTTTCAGCTGGACTACTGAAATGGCCATATTTGTATTGCAAATACTCAAAAATTTGAAATAGGTTTGAAAATTTCTGT
Organism: Crocodylus siamensis; assembly: GCF_052110815.1. Taxonomy (NCBI): domain Eukaryota; kingdom Metazoa; phylum Chordata; order Crocodylia; family Crocodylidae; genus Crocodylus; species Crocodylus siamensis. The sequence continues at coordinate 23,055,944 of NC_143408.1, read as the reverse complement.
CATTTATTTATTTATTTATTTATGTATTTATTGCCCACCTCTTCCTCGTCCCTTTCTCAACCTCCACCAATGCATCAGCCAAATCCCAAAGGCTTTAACAGGTGACTCCTGCTAGCATGGAGCACTCTCCTGGTGTCGACAGCTAGTCCCACTGAACCTCTGCTTGCAGGAACACCCTAACCCTTCCCTCCCCTTACCACACCACTATACTGAGTAGGGGAGTTGAGCTTCATTTAAAACAGGTACTTCCACCAAAAATAACTTGGACCTGGCTCTCAGTCCTCATTCAGGAGATCAATGGACATTTTTGTCCAAAGAGGTCCTAGAGAGTCTCTCATATATCATTTACACCCACTTTAATGCTTCTAAAGTAGACCTGTGAATAGGGACCTTGGTATAAAGAAGCATCAAGGTCTACCATTAAAGGAGCCTTCATCTCCAGGCCTGATCCTTAGCTCCCCCTAGATGTATTTTTTTTTTTGCAGCTCTATTTGTCTTCTCCATCCCTGCGGTCCTGACATCACAACCTCAGAAATGTATTTGTCACAACTTTGCGCCTTTGGCAGATCCAGGAAAGTGGCATCACAGAAGAAGATGACCGCCTACTCAGTGCTGCTCCACTCAGCTGGGTCAACTAGAGTTTCCAGCGATAGCTGATTTAGTTGAGCAATTACTGTCGAATACGAAAGCATGGGTCACCTAATTACGTTCCACCTTAACTGCACCCTGCAATTGCTTGTGTGTATGGGGTATGCTATCCTTTATGGAGTTAGACTTACAGCACTGGTGCTTTGCATGTACCATCTTCTGGTTGTGTGAATTTCCTTGTTTGTTTTACAGTGATTTTAGTCAATTATGTCTTTACCCAATTAGTGCAATTATAGCTAATTATGTAATTAGGGTAAATATGTGCAGTCATGTAATGACAATGTTCAATTATGATATGTATTGATGTCATAAAATTCCTTATTAAATATAGTGGTAGGGGAAAGTGCTGTAGTTGGGAAAAGAGTCTGTTCAAGTTTGTGCACCTCTGGGGGGTTTTTTTAGAGCATTTTGCTCCTTCATAATCCAGGAAGTGATTTCACACAGTTATGGACAAGGGAAATCTGTGCCATAGCTGAGCCAATTTTCTGGAGAACTGTTTTAAAGCAGCACTGTCATCGGAAATGCGCCTCTTTAAAATGGTGCCGTCTTACTCAACAGCTGTTCTTGTGGTTTCCAGGATATGCGGAGTAGCTGTATTGAAAAATCTGAATCAACCCGTAATTAATACCTTAGTCTAGGCACAATCAGACCCAGAGGCTCTAGCTATCAAATCAGTACAGGTTGTACCATAGATGGCAATATTTCACAAAATTGAAGGGATATTGGATTAGGATGTATGTCTTGTTCTGGAGAAGGGTATCACAGAGAGTACTACTGGCAGACTTTAAGTCAGGCTAATTCTGGGCCTGAATCTGAATCCTGGCTCCTGCTGTGGCAAAGAGACTCCAGAGAAGGTTGCGAAAATTCAGATCTGGACCTGAACTTTATGGCTTTAACCGTTTTGTTAATGCTGCCCCAGTAGATTTGTTCCTCATTACAAATATGAAAGAAATCCCCTTTCCACCCAAAGGTCATAAACATTTGTAATTTATTTTTTTTTTGACAAGCAATAACTTGGCCTCATTTCTGAGTGGTGACTTCCATCTCAAATATTTCAAAATTCCTTTTAAAAACACATCTTTTGATGCAAAAATTGCTCTGTCAAAATGCAAAGGAAATTATAAATTTCAAGGAGGGTAAGCCTCTCAGTTCCTCCCCTTAAAAAAAGAATAGATATTCAAAGGAAATATTGCCTGAAAAAAATCACTAGTTCTGTACAACTCTAAACATTTCTACTGATCATTTCTGCTGACTTGCAGCAAATGAGGGACATAAAACATTAGTGATGCCGGGTCAATACAGCTCTAGGAAAGAGAAACAGGGTTCTGTTCTGTCTCATGTATCCTCAGCTGAGAGTTGACTATAAAATGTGCATTTTGGGAAAGACGTAAAAAGAAGAGAATGGACCTACCTTTATTTTCAGATCTCAACTAGGCTTTGTAGGTCTTGCAATCAGGGGGTGGAAAGCTCTTGCACTGTGCAAGTTTGCTTAAGTCATGGAGAAAAAACAAATACAGAAGCCCAGATATACCCCAATTCAAGGTCCATTTTAGTCTCGAGTGATCTTTTTTACATCTGACTTTTGAAAACCTCAGGCAAAAGGGAATTTACAATGGAAATGGTGATACGGTTGTTAATGGTCCACTCATGAAGCAGTCAGTAACCTTTGAGATGTGTTTGATGACATACCATCACTGACACTTTGAACTTCAGGAGGCTCAAAAGTTCCCTCCAGCTCAGAGGAGTTTGGATAAGGCATCAAACTCCACTGAATTATCACAGAGATAGAGCATTTGTTCAGAAATCCCCCTCTATTCAGCACTGTTGAGGCCACATCTATAGTACTGTGTCCAGTTTTGGGCCCCGCACTACAGAAATCATGTGGACAAATGAGAGAGAGTCCAGCAGAGGGTAATGGAAATGGTTCGGAGGCTGTGACATGACTTCTGAAGAAAGGCTGAGGGAACTGGGCTTATTTAATTTGGAGGAGAGACGACTGAGTGGGGGATTTGATAGCAGCCTTCAACTATCTGAAGAGCGGTTACAAAGAATCATAGAAAGTTAGGGCTGGGCAGGACCTCAGGAGGTCACATCTAGTGCAACCCCCTGCTCAAAGGCCCAACTAGATCATCCCAGCCGAGGTTTTGTCTAGCCGGGTTTTGAAAATCTTCGAAGATGGAGAATCCACCACCTCTCTGGGTAACCTCCTCCAGTGTTTTATTACCCTCTTAGTGAGAAAATTCTTCCTAATATCTAACCTCAACTTCCCTTGCTGCAGCCGGAGCCCATTTTTCCTTGCTCTGTCACTAAGAAGAGTCCAGCTCCATCCTCTTTGGACCCGCCCTTCAGGTAGTTGAAGGCTGCTATTAAATCCCCCCTCAGTCTCCTCTTCTCTAGACTAAATAAGCCCAGTTCCCTCAGTCTTTCCTCATCAGTCATGTCTGCCGAACTCTCTCCAATTTGTCCACACCCTTCCTCTACTTGGGGGGGCCCAAAACTGAACACATTGCTCCAGATGTAGCCTCACCAATGCTGAAGAGAGGGGAATAATCACTTCCCTTGACCTGCTCACAACACTCCTACCAATGCAGCCCAGGATGCCACTAGCCTTCTTGGCAACAAGGGCGCACTGCTGGCTCACATTCAGCTTATTGTCCACTGTCACCCCCAGGTCCTTTTCTGCAGAGTCAGCCCCCAGCCTGTACTGGTGCATGGGATTGTTCTGCCCCAAGTGCAGGACTATGCACTTGTCCTTGTGGAACCTCACGATATCTCCTTCTGGCCCAATTTCTTTTGGTCCAATCCTCCAGTTTGTCTAGGTCACCCTAAATCCTGGCCCTACCCTCCAGTGTATCCCTGCAGCTCGATGTCACCTGCAGACTTGCTGAAGGTGCGCTTTGTGCCATCTTCCAGGTTGCTGATGAAGACGTTGAACAAAACCAGCCTCGGGACCAGCCCCTGGGGCACTCTACTTCATACTGGCTGCCAGCTAGACACTGAGCCATTGATTACTACTCTCTGAGCTCAATGCTCCAGCCAGCTTTCTATCCACCTTACAGTCTATTCATCCAGCCTGTCCTTCCTTAGCTTGCCTGGGAGAACATTGTGGGAAACCATATCTAAAGTCTTGCTAAAATCAAGGTACACCACATGCACCAGTCTCCCCACATCCACAGAGCCAGTCATCTAATCACCGAAGGCAATCAGGCTGGCAAGGCATGACTTGCCCTTGGTGAACCCATGCTGACTGTTCCTAATCATCTTTTTCTCCTCCAGGTGCTTAGAAATGGATTCCTTGAGGATCTGGCTCCATGATTTTTCAGGGACGGAGGTGAGGCAGACGGGTCTCTAGTTCCCTGGATCCTCCTTTTGCCCTTGAGGATGGAGCTGGACTGTTCTCAGAGGTGGCAGATGACAGAACAAGGAGCAATAGTCTAAAGTTGCAGCAGGGGAAGTTTAGGTTAGATATCAGGAAAAACTCTCTCACTAGGAGGGTAGTAAAGCACTGAAACAGGTTACACAGAGAGAAGGTGGAATCTCCATTCTTAGAGGTTTTTAGGACCTGGCTAGACAAAGCCTTGGCTGGGATGATCTAGTTGGGGCTGGCCCTGCTTTGAGCAGGGGGTTGGACCAGACGCGACCTCCTGAAGTCTCTTCTAATCCTAATTTTCCATGGATTCCATGATAAATTAATTTGGATTCAGCTAAGACTCAAAAAAGCAGACCCTTTTCCTAAAGAGATTTTCTTTTGAAAGTTGTCAGCATCTTTCCAAAGCAAGCAAACAAACAGAAATTTGCTTTCGGCTGAATTTGTATTTTTATTTGCAAAAGGGGCTTGGTGGTCAAGTGGTCTGAATCAGCTCTGATTTACCTAACACGGAGCTTTGTATTTCCTAGACTCAGTAGATCTGAGTTTAACTTGGAAACAAAACTGGTTCTGCTTGCCCACCAGGAAGCGCGAGAGGAATGCTAAGATGCCACAGCAGAGCCTGGTGTCGCTCACAACACCATCACGTGGCCATGTTTTGTCATGACTAGGTGGCATGGACTGTAAACTCTGCGACAGAACGATGCGTTATCTAGCAAGCGTGCACCAACTTTTTCCTCCCTGCAGTTTACTATGGCCCTTTCTATCAAGAGATGCAATGTTTGCATATCTCTGGGGGATTTCTTGCATCCAGAGCTTGAACAGGCCCAAGGTTTCCAATTGTAATTTGCTTGGCACCTAGGTCTCAAATTTGCAATTCATTTATCAGCTCTAATCACTGTCCTGGATTTAGAGATGCCAACCAGAGGCAACTGAAAATAAAGAGACTTCTCCATGGTCAGAGAGGAAGTTTAAAATAGATACTGAAATGCAACGCAGAACTGGGTTCCAGTTTAATATCTGAACCATAAGATACATCATCCTTCCTCTCTCTTTCCCTTCTTGAAAGAACAAAAAGACTTGCTATCTGATTTGAAAAGAGCAAGCCACAGGGTATTGCTTTGTATTGTAAAAGTTTAAACACATTTGATTATTTTGAACAAGTCTGTTTGGCTCAGATTCAAACTCCGGTAAGGGTAACTGCATTCTGCCTACCTAAATCCCCTCTTGCAGTTGCAACTGGATACCGTGCTCTGTACTTCTGGTCCTAAACTTCAGGGCTGTGAGAAGCTTCGAGTGGTGATTTGATTCAGAGGAGATTTGGCCCGATTGCGTGGTGAATCTCCAAATCTGATTTGAATCAGGGGACCAATTTAAAGGTCCAAACGGATTCAAAGCTTTCCGAATCTTCAGAAAAGATTTGGAGAGCTTTGATGATTCAGGCAATCCCTGGTGGCTGCAGCAGGGAGCCGCAGCCAACTCCAAACTGGAAAGTACTAGGGCCGGGGGAGGGGACCACGGGGGGGGGGGGGGGTCCCTGCCAACCCTCCCACCCCCCAAAGCTGCACCTGCTCACCCCAGCTCCGTATTTTTAAAAAAAGCCCCAGTGCTCACCAGGAGCTGCTGGGCAGGGGGGTGATCCCCGGTGCCTCCCACTGTCCTATGCTGCCACAAGCCCCCTGATTCCCCCCCACGGGTGTCCCACCCTGGCCAACTCCTTTAAGGAACGCCCCCCCCCCCAAAAAAAACCGGGACTTACTGCTCCTCTAGTGGCCTCGGGGCTTTGGGGGCTCATGCAGAGCCTCCCAAGTGGTGTGGAGCAATGGGGGGCAGTGGGGATCACCCCCCACCAGCAGGAACAGTGAGTGCAGAGGTTTTTTGCATTTTTTTTCTTTCAGGGGGCTGGGAGAGTGGGGGAATCACCACCCCCCCCCACCCGACAGCACCCGCTGAGTCGGGGCTTTTTTTTTCCCCCAAGTGCCAGGAGCTGGGGCGGGCAGGGCAGCCATTGCTGTGCTGTGGGGGATCGCCCCCTGCACAGCAGCACCCAGGGAGTGGGGGCTTATTTTTTAACAAGTGCTGGGAGCTGGGGCGGGCATTGCCCGGCTGGGAGAGCGGGCAGGGGATGGGCCTGGGCCATTTGGAGATATGGCAGCAATCAAATCTCCGAATCAGATTAGACCAAATCAAAATCAGGACACTGATTCAAACTGGGACGGTGGTTCAGCTGGATCCGAATCCAAGGCAAATACTAGCCAGTTCGCGTAGGCCTACTAAATTTCTTGTGCAGTGTTGGCTCTGGGTTAATAAACCCTCGCCATGTTTCACTGCAGCATGATTCCATTTTAGTAGTAGATAAATGATTTCTGTATCTCTATGTGCATGGGTGTAATATTAGTCTATTTGCAACAGGGCTTTAGCTCCCCCCTTCAGTGAGAGGTGCAATGTATCCAGAAATTACCTTGTCATTTTGAAGGGAAAAATAGAGTTGTGAGTTGACTTAACCCAAAGCCAAAATAAGAGGGCAGGTTTGGAATAGTGCGTTTTCTGTCTCTAAGCAAATGTGATTACTTGTAGGCACACTGGTATCTTTCCTGAATTGAAATGTAATGCTATTCATTCCCATATCTAATGTAGACATATCTATTGCCCAGCCCCCTCCCACAAGCCATCTGTAGGTGCATAAAGAGGTGTTTTTCCCTCCTGACTAGACACTAACCAAGTGACGCAACAACCTGGTGTTAGGGGAAGGGCACCGTGATACCGGAGATGCTGTCTTCTGGATACATGGATAAGATCTTTAGACCTTTTTTGCCGTCCTTGAGGAGCCCAATGATACTCTCCAAAAGAGTGAGTATGTGTTTAGGTCCATTTCTAGCTTGTCTCCCTAGTTCCACTTGCAGTTTTGAACTGGGGAAGTATTCTGTACTTCCTTCCCCTAACTGCTGTTATGTAGAGTCCATGAATAATTATGCAGTTGCTGCATCTCAGTGGAAGATGAAGGGATCTTCATGCATGGTGTAAGGTTCTCGCATCAAGGCTGCTGCATCAATCTAGCTTGATCAGCAAAGCTGGGACTTCTAGTCAAGACTGGAAGGCTGGAGGCTCTATAGACTCTACTTGCACAGTCCAGCCTGTTAAGAAGACATGGTTGAAGTCTTGCACAGTTTTGCCAAAAATCAAATTACTTTATGAAGTTCAGGGAAATAGGAGCAAACAGGAAACAAAACATAATACTCATATAGGTAATATCATGCAGCTTCGTTTCAAATGGCTGAATTGAAAAACAGAGGCAGTAGGATTGTCAGAGAACTGAAAATCTGAAAGACCAAGAAATGCAAAAAAACAAACAAAAACCCCAACAGAGCCATACAAAATAGCAAGTAAGGATAAGGAAAAAAAAAGTGTGTGTTGGCAGGGCAGGGGTAGAGGGATAGGAAATGGTTAAGTGGCTAGAAAACAGGATTTGACATTGGAATACCAAAGCATTAATCTTAGCTCTGAATACCAAGGCTTCACACCACCAAGAAGCCAGGGGCTGGGGAACTGAGGCCGAAATGGTTTAATGGCCAGGACCACAGTTGGGTTCAGCCCCGTTTCAGAAACCATGACTCCAAGTCAACTTGACAATGCATTCAAAGCGCATTAACTCTGTCTACACTTACATTACAATTATCGTCAGCACCAGTGCAGCTGCCCCTGTCACACACAACATATGTGCACAGGCAGGGTTTCTCTGTGATCCTGGGCATCTGGAAGGTTCGGGGCGCTCGGCTCCCAAGCATTCAGCACTTTGTGGCGGGAGGACCTTCCTCTCTCTCTGTCTCTCTCTCTGGAGATAATTATGCTTATACACCTCACTGGTATGTAGCAACACTGAAAATATAACGTTTTCAGTTACATTTTCATTTATTCTTCATGGTAATGACAGTCCCGTAACTGGAATTTAGCAAAGCAGCCCTCTGTCAGGAAATCTTGCTACCCAAAGCAATGATTCATTCATACTTGAAAAGTCCCTTCTGGAAGGCTAGCACTAGGGATTACGGGAACAGCTTCACATGAGAATGGTGTATCACATGATACGGAGCTCCTGGCACGTTTAAAGCCATGACACTAAGTGCCAGCTTTCAGCAGCTCCAGAAACTCAGAGCTCAGCACCTGCAACTGATGCCAGGTTTTCCAAACAGGTCAGCTCAGATGTGTGCCCAACGTGCTGTGGAAAATCTGTGGACCTCAGTGGTGGTGGAGCTGTTTTGAAAACCTGACTCATATTTAATAATGTGAGCCAATGTACCATATATGGCAGGTAAATCTACTCTGGAACTGGGGGTGGGGTGAGGGGGCAGGCTAATACTATTTAGCTCTTAGCTACAGCTATTCCTTTATATATCATCAAGTCCTGCACAGAAAAGGGGTCATTCATATTTCCATTTTCTAGAAAGGGAAAGCGATGTGCGGGAAGGGAAAGTGACTTGCCCAGGGTCACAGTGAGGCAGGTCTAGGTCTGCGGCATTCAGAAGCACGTGGCACCCAGAATGGCATTCAGCATCACGTAGCCCCAGAAAGGAAGATGAGGTCATTCTGCACAGAGCAGTGTGGTGCCCACGTTCTCCATCCCAAAGGATACTTTTTAAGTATCCTTTCTAGACACCCAGTCAAATTTAGATCAATTTTTCCCCGCCAAAAAAAAAAAAAAAAAGGAGATATTTATAAGCAGGTTCCAGCAAAGTAAATAGGAAAAAAAAAAAAAACCCCAAACCTGAACTAAACTATGTGAAAAGGGCAGATTTTTTCCTTCTTCTTGGCTCAAGTATTTATTTAATCCAAAAATATGTTTAAAAAAAAATATCTTGAAAAACCAACAGCAACGACTCATTTTATTACACAGAACCAGGCAGCTCCTCTGACGGAGATTCTGGCATTAACAAAGTAATGCCACTGGAAGTGCCAGCATCTAGAAACTCTTCGGTGTTTAACTGGGGTCTTCTCAATAAGCTCAGTTGGCAGGCCAATGTCTACAAGTGCCATATTTGGATTTAAAAACCTGAATTCCAAAGCACCTAAAGCTTTGGAGGATTTCATTTGCGTCCCTTTTCATTGGAGGTTAGACAAGATAATCTAGGGGTCCCTTTTGACTTTAAACTCTGTGCATTAAAGGTTGCCTTTAAAGTATTAAAAGCAATCCATATGCTCAGCGTTCCTAGGATAAACCCATCCCGTTGTGTCCATCGGGTACTGTGTCATTCTGATCTTATTGTGTCAATGGCAAAACTCCCTCTGACTCCGATTGTGATGCTTGATCCAAGGCTGTCGAGGCCAATGGGAGCTTTACTATTTATTTCAATAATGAGAGACTTATTCACAAGCTGGCATTTTGGGAAGTGTCCCTAACTGAGCCTCATCATGGCCTTGAAGTAACAGAGAATAACTGAAAAGGATGCGTCTCTGAAAAGCCAACATAAAATTAACATTATGTATCATCACAGATACTTCACCCATGCAATTCTGAGAACAAGCAACCAGAATGATCAACCACAACCTTGAAGCTGCTCTATCAATAGGGAGCAACTGTACACCTGAAGAATAACTACCTTATATAACGCATTGCGTACCCTCTGTTGTGCACAAGTTCTTGTAGTAACCACATAGATATGAAAGATACTCCTTTAAAACCTTTCGATCCAAGCATAAGGGGAAAGACATTGGCATTATAAAAGTAAATATCCTGCCAAAACGGTGTAGGTTAAATATAAAGATGATTTCTAAGTCTAGGGACATAGAAAAGATTTTAGATTGTTTAGAAGAATAAAAAAAAAAATCCCTTTCTCTGCTATTATTTTGCCTGCATACAATATAAAACAGACAATCCAACAAAGGCGGGGGGGGGGGGGGGCACCCTCATTTCTGGACTGGAGACATCTACACAAAGTTCAGACAAAAGTCAAATTAAAAAATGGATATGCAGACCCACACTCCAGCAGAAGTAGCATGGCAAGCTGCTAAAAGAAACCATTGACTATTTTGTGTCTATACAGCTTTAAGTATTAATATGTAGAAGAGCTAGGTTACTTTACTTTTAATGCTCCCCAGTTTTAAAAGCAATTGTTTTACTTTTCATGACAAAAATTTTGCAGCTCTTTTACACTGGTTTTCATGTTAAGTGTTTGTTTACACATTTTTTCCATTTTAGTAATCCTCTGAGATTTGCTCGTTTTCTACAAACTGCTTTGAAAGACATAGATAATATCTTTCGCATGAAGGAAAGGGAGTGGGGGTACACAACAAGTTCATTTTTGACAGAGGTTCAGAGTTGGAGGGCTCTATCCAATGCCTCCAGTGAAGTCACTTCAGATTTATACTGGTCTAAGGAGAACAGAATTTCTGCTTTAGAGAGTTTCTCAATCTACAGAGGTAAAACTGTTGGACAAATGCTCACAGAACAAATCGCTTTCCAGAAGAGGCCTTTGTTTCCTCACTGTAACAACGAATTCAACTTATTTTATAAATGAAGTAAATTGTTTGTTGTTTGTTGCCCCGACATCACAAAGAAATATGAACAACCAGAATAAAATATTCAGACCATACACAAGGCATCAGAGATTTAATTTCTTTAGCCTAATGTCAAATAACTCTCGGCGGCCCACTTTACTCAGGCACAAATAAGTTGCTGGTTTTGGATGACCACGAGGGCATTTTAATAATGACCAAAGCAAAAAACCGACACGATGATTGCAGAACAAGAGTTTCAGCTCTCATTTTCTATTTCTTAGAAAGAAGGGGAGGAGGGCGAGGAGATGCTAACAGCAAAGTTGGACATTGTCAGGTTAAACACAACAGCCCCACATTTTGTGCGTTTGCCATGAAGACACATACCTATAGATACAAGCTTGTGTGGAATATCACCACAAGTTCGGATCTACGGGTTTGTGGCAACGGGCATCGATTTCTTCTTTATTAATTAGTTTGTTAATTTTACTTTGTTAAAACATTCTGCAAATAAAATGTCAATTCTGTTAGTTAGTAGCAGTGTTCCAACTCTTCAGTACATTAAAAAAGACAACTTTTAGGAAGACCTACTTGTTTTACAGCAATTGCTAACATTATCTGCTTTCCACTGGAGCAAAGGAAACAATAGTAACATCTTTTTAAAAAATAGCAGCAAAATAAGTTATGAATAACATGGTGGGAACCAAAAAGTAACTGTTTCTTTTTTGTCACTACTTTTGGGTTGGAATTATGGATGATGATATGAGACTAAATAACCAATGGCCAGGTTTACTGTTTTATTGAAAATTGTAGGGTGAGCCAACAACAGGGAAAAGTTCCTACTTGTGTTAGATTATAACAGGAGAGTGCTCTAAAAAAAATTTCAAAAAAAAGAAAAAGAAAATCAGTGAGAGTTTGTACTTCTTTAAAATATATTAACTTTTTGTTTGTTTAAGACAAGGATCGTCTTTCCTTTCATTCGGGTATCCTGACTAAACCGCCAAAAGAAACAACCATACAAAAGAAAGAAGAGTTTCACTGGATTTTCAGAAAAGTCATTAATAGTAAGTAACTACTAACTACTGCCTTTAAAAAAAAATCATTAAGAACAATTAAGATTTTAAGGGCAGGCAAAAAATATAATCTCTGCTAATATACATAATAATACATTCATCCCTAAATATCTTGCAAATGCTGGCTATAGTTCTACCTAAAGAGCTACAGGCAGAAAAAGCCATGTGAATATTTTACTGGTTTCTAATAAGATTTAACTTCATTTAGAAGCAAACGTCAGCCATTGCAACTAAAAAAATATTCCTCTGAAGTCCTCTCTCTTGTATAATTAGTGTGTACTTAAAGTTAATGGAATTACATTGGGTGTGTGCAATGCTGAAGATGAGAAGAAAATTAAACACTAAGTCACTTTCCTGAAGATCTGAATGGAATTTTTGAACAAACTTATTCACATTAACCTCACTTCTCTCCCTTTTCCCCCTTCCCCCCCCCAAAAAAATTTAAAAAATACATCCATCTTCTCTTTTCTACTCTTTCCAAATCTCAGATGAAAGATAAGATTTGGAAAAATTCTGTATTTTTTCATTAAAGCGTAATGCCGTCAACTTCTCTAAAATAATTCTGCGACAGGGATTATTTTGCTCATTTCTGTTCACGTGCAAGTTCTGGAAATGAAATGCTTTACCCCTCTAGCTTGATAAATGGACCCGATTCAGAGAACTGCACTGTCCTTTTTGGAACGACTTGTATGGGCCGATTACAGGAACCTCCTGGATCTCTATTCATCCTCCACCCAGAAATGGAGATGTTAAACTATGGCCAACAGCTGCAAACACAACTGGCTCAAGTTCAGCCCCTGTACAGATCTGGGGGTACGTACCTAAAACGTGACCAGGTTTTCATAAGGTCTAAAAGCTCAAAAATCATGTCGTGATCAGGTGTCTGGTGCCTTGCAAATAATCAGAGCAGCTTTTATATGGAAGCCTGTATAGGAATCTAGGAGCACCGGCAATTAAAAGTTCTGGCCTACCATTGAGTATAATATGGTCAAGAAAGTGGGATGACATGATATGGAGCCTCAACCAATGACTATATATACCTATATTTACATATACACTCTCAGGGAATAGCCAACTGAATATGGCACGCTTGAATCTTTTCTACAACAAATTCCACCAAGGTGATATATTTTAAAGGACCTGAAGTAGAAAATGAAAAATACTTTCTGACACTTCTAAGATTCCCAAGAGGGGCCTGCAATTAGAAAGAGTTAATACAACGGCTGCTACACGTATGAGGCTCGATTACAACTGCTAGGAATTTTGCTTCAGATTTGCAAGCATCTTTAAGGATGCAACACAGGAGTCTGTAACAGTTGATACTCTCTATATAATGGCACTTGTAGTTCTATCTATCTGGTGCACAGTGTTTTTGGAGGTCCCAAAACATGCGCCTGTGTCTCTGGGGAAGATATTAAATGATATTTCTTAAATTCTTGCCTTGTATTCTTATTTAATACTCTTACTGTAAAGTGTACATAGTACATAAAACACCAACTATGATGCCTTTCTTCTAATAATTCCTTCTTTGAACCGAATATTCTTTTCCCCCAATCACTGCTATATTCATTACTGTCCTTAACAAAAATTAAACTGAATGGGGAGTTAAGCATCTTGGTGGCCTCTGAACTTTATGATATGATGCCTGCCTTCAGCTCTCATTGGTTTCAATGGACGTCGAGGGTACTGGACACACCAAAACTGGTGGACCCTATCAGCCAGATTTCCACAACAATTCAGCTCCATTTTAGGCCACCTGAAATAAGCAGATTTTGCAAGGGCTCTGCACTTGTTCGCAATGAGAGCTTCCGGATACTGGGCAACGTTGAAAATCTGGCCCTCCATCTATTGCTGTCTTGATCAATGGCTTTTTGAAGCAAAATAAAAGGAAAACTTAGGAGTGTACAAAAATTCATTTTCATAGCTATATGTGTTTAAAAGTTATAAAAAAACTCTCCAGTATTGCAAATGTACGTGTCAAAACAGTACCATAAGTCACTCCAGTGAGTCCCCACCATGGATCTTATGGAACTACTTCTGTATTCTTTTGAGACTAGAGGAAGACACTCTGGTAGGCATGCCCTTTTCAATTTGGGATATCTATATGCTCTGACAAAGTGTCCAGGGCCAAGCTAGCACTTCCTAGGGCTCATAAAATAAATACACTCTAAAGAAATAAATAGTTTAAAATTTCTGACAGGAGGAACCAGTAAAAGCAGAAGCAAATGGGGAGGGGAGAGGGGGATACAAAACAACAGATATTCTTTTGAACTGGGATCCTATGTTTTTAAATCTGATTTTTTCTAAATTGTATTCCATTGTTTTCCATTGAATGCATTCAGGGTGCTAGGAGGAAAACTATGGATTACAGGAAAGGTGAGTTTTCAAACATTTCACCACCTAGATCAATTATGCAGTGGTTAATACCTTCAGGAGACCTGGTGAGCGATTAAAAAAGTGGTAAAAACCTCTGACAGAGGAATGCACCAATTGTCTCGAGGACATATTTGCACAGAATGTTAAATTAGAAAGCAAAAGCATCGACGGACATGGTAGAGATTCTGCAGTCTCTCCTAATACATTTTGCTCAACTATTATTTAAGACCCCAAAAGTGATCATAATAATCACCAAAAACTTAAGTCATAGAAAATAGGGATAGCAAAAATCGGCAGAGACATACTGATTAACACTAACCCTTTAGAAGACTGGCATTTTCCAGCCTTTCAGTCAAGGGAATGTATAGTGGAATATGTACAAATTATATATATAGATGTATATGTATATGTGTGTATATATATGTGTCTCCAAAAGCATTAGGCTGGGTTTGGTCTGTGGGTGGTTCTCCAGCAAACCACACTGCACAAATGCACTTTCCAAGAAAATTGATCAATGTGGAATGCATTGTGTGTCTGAATAAGAGCTGTTTGCAGCCATTTCATATTTCAGCCGTAAAAATCAGACAAATAAGAAACATTACTCCTAAACAATTCCCCTCCCCCCAGTTTTAACTCTGTTGAAAAGAGGCCTTCAGAAAAAAATGATTTTTTTTCATCTGCTTTTTTCCCTAGATCTATGTTGATATACCTGTAGGTTGAAGTACTTCACAATAAAAATAAATAAAAACAGAGTCAAAGAAGAATCTAGTAGAAATCACTTTACCTTCGCAGCGGCACTTCATAAAAATTCGTATTGTACAAGCGCTGCCATCTTGCTAGGCCCAACACTTCTAGAAATACATCCTAGAAAATAAAACATTTAGAGAGATTTTTTTGTAGGCATTTTAAATCATCTGCACTGGCCTTTGTACACAGCGTTCTGCACTTTTAGGAGCAGAAAACCGAAAGGAGAAAGACAGGATCTCAAAGGCAAAAACCCGGTTGCTCATAAAAGAAGGCGGCGTTGATGTTACTCCTCTGCTCAATTTCCCCTAGCATAACAGGTTAAATCTCTGAGAATAAGCCCCGTTTCTGATGATACGTAAAATGTTTAAGAAATCTGTCAAATCTAATGCCACCAACACGAATAATGCAAATCAAGCAAAACTTGGAGCCTGCAGCACCAAATGCGTTTTTGGTTAGTTACATGCATCGACTTCTTTAAAAAAAGATTAGTTAGCAAGTATAGTTCCTTACACAGTTAAATTTTGGCAAGACAGAATCAAATCGGAAGATCGTTACCTGCTTTTGAGAAGATTCACCAAGCAAGCATTTTAAGCTTTTTGACTCTTTAAACCTGATTCAAGGAATAATTATTTCTCTCTGCCGACGCGATTGTTAAAAGAAGAGAAACCCCTGATTGTGGTGGCTTCGTGGATGCTATTCTTTTTGCACCACAGCAGGATTCTTGGCTGCCAGTCCAAGCTGCTTTCACTTGCCAAGTTTTGAGATGCTGGTTTTGCCTTTCATTTTATTGTTCCTTTCGCAACGTTACAGACCGACTTAAAACCGTGCACAGCTGCTAACAGGAGAAAAATTATTTGAATTTCGCCCGAGAACAGAGCTGGGGAAGGAGCGCGTCGTGATGTAACTATAATGACACCCATCAAAATGTCGCTGGTATTTTGGGGGTGCTCCTTTTGCTCAGAGCCCTGACAAGCTCCAGTAAAACAGGGGGTGGGGGGGGTGGGGAACACTACTAAGAACAAGACATGATAAATGTCAAGGTCTATGATCCACCATAGTCACATAAGGGGTGGAGGGTGTAATTTTTTTTATATAATCCCCATTTTCTCTCACTCCTATTCTCTCTCTTTCACTCATGTATTTTTGGAGAGGGGATTTTGCTGGGCGGTGGGGAGGGGGTGGGGAGGGAGGGTTATATATTTTTTAGCCTAACAAAGAAGGTTCTCCCCATCACCACCCTTATGCTGCTTTCCTCTGATAGGAGCTCATCCATACCCAAGCATCGTGGCCTTTCTGTTGACGCAACACCGCCACGAAAAGACTCGGCATCACGGCGCAGAAGCCTCCATCAAAATTCAATACGGGGCTGCAATTGTTTCACCAAACACATTCATTTATTGTGAGCTAAGTGACTTCTTTTTTTTTTTTAAAGGAAGGTTGCATAAATTGAAGACGGCAACAGACAAAACAACCTTCCCAATGCTTTATTTTACTTTATTTTATGGAACGTAGCTACCCCTCCCCAAAAAACCCTATCCGAACTTGAATTTATACTCAAATGCACTAAATGAACCAACAAAAACATTACTTAAGGATTCTTTTCAGGCTTTAAATAGCCAGGAAAAATGCGATGCCATAAATATGATCTATTTAGCACATTCTGAGTATTAAATGATAGAAACTTTCAGTCTGTGCACACATGTATACGCACAAAGTTGGTATACAATGAGCTTGGGATGTACATCAGGTATATCCAACAATGCATCTTCATCTATAGATTACATATTAGTTGTTGCTCACCGTCAAATATTGTATCTGGAGTTAGCCTTGCATGTTTACACATACATGTGTGTATACACCAAGTGCAGGTTTAGCAATCCAGGACAGCTAGGGACTAATATCTTACCTAGCACCTTGATGATAGTTTATATAGTCTGCACATTGAAATATTAAATTTTATTTCAAACAAAATAATCATGAAGAAGAAAAACTCTGCCATTGCAAGCTGGTGTATGTGCAGAGGTTTATAGTCGACTGCTTACGGTAGTGGTAAGTGCAATATGTATAAATAGCAAATGAAGACTATACCACAACACACAGACATATGCTATGTATACAGTAAGGGGGGAAAAGTCTGACTATAGACAAAGTTTCTATGAAAAATCAACAGACAAACAAGAGCAGCGTTGATTAATCAAGGGGAAAGGAAAATGGAAGATTTGTTTTAAAGTGAAAGCATAATGTGAAATTTCAAAATCAGATGGCTTGGTCTGTGATTTCTTTCATTAAATGAATTGATCTGTTGCTAAACTGCTGCTTTCGTGCCAAGAAACTTTTAACTCTTTCAGTTCAAAACTCCCATGTCTTTTCCCCCCCCCGAGCATGCCGCAATTAGATTAGAAAAGCGGAAAAATATAAAGAGGGAAATTTTAAAAAAGAGCATAAAAAAAAACCAGGGGGATTAAATCCGCAAGCACATGCAGCACACAAAAGAGCGACAATATGGAGAGTATCCGTGTTTCGTTAGAATTTCTACTGTATAAACAATGTGATTCTTGTTCTTACAATGTTGCTAAAACTTGGAAAGGCGACAAAAAGGCCTTCAACTTTCATAATTCTACTTACAGAAACTTAGTTGCAAACCTGTCAGAAACGGGGTCTGCAGCAAGAAAAGCGACAGAAACCCTGACCTAATTCATTGTAAACATTCACTTACCGAGAATGCCTTAAGCATTTCCAACAGAACCCCCTGTCCTATACATGTTCACCTACATGCAAAAAAATAATTAAAAAAAATAAAATAAAACCCGGTAAAAAAAAACCCCCAACCCCCCTCCCTAAAGCAACAAGAACAAAAAGCAACAAATACAAAAAAAGCAAAAAGCCGCTTTGGTATATTAGGGTGAGCTGCTAATGCTTTTTCCGCTTTTGTTTTGGGTTTCTTTTGCCCACTAAAAAAATTTTTTTTGGATTAAAAAAAAAAAAAAATAAAAAAAATAAAACAACAATTCAAAGAGGCTCTGTTGTAATTAAAGGTAATTCCGGGGGAAAAAATATTTATGTGCACAGCAGAAAAAAAAAATTATATATATCTTTCCCTCCCACTTTCCAACTCCGCTGCAGTTCCCCCTAAACTGCTGCTTGCTCCAATCTGGTGCCTGCTTAACAACGGAATGACAGGCAACATCTGTTTGTATAGAAGCCAAGATCAAGCCTTCAAAATTTTTTTGGCTTGGTTTCTTCCCCCCCCCCCCCCTTCTCTCTATGGAAAGCTTTTAAAAAAAAAAAAAGGAAAAGAAAAAAAAAAAAACGCACAGCAAGATTTTGAAAGCAGCTCAAGTGAGGCAGCAACTATTTTCCCTTGAGTTATTTCAAGGTATAGCATTTCTAGGGTAATTCATGCCCCCCCACCCCCCGTCCAGTACCTCTGAGTCAAGTCTCTTCCCCACACTATTAACATAGTAACACACAACTTAAAAAAAAAAAATCCAACATACCTTGATCACTAAAAGGCCACTCCCTCCTATGGGGGGGTGGTATTAATTCTCCGGTAGTCAACTAAAAAAAAAAAAAAATGAAGGGGGGGAAGTGAAAAATGGGAGGGGTCAGGGGACCATCTTGCCACAATTTTCTTTTGTTTTACAAGCCCTGGTTTGAAATAAAATAAATTAGGGGAAAAAAAAAAATCAAATCAAACCCAAATAAGTTTCAAATGACTAACAATGTCAGGCGACTGCCAATTCTGTGGCAAATTGGGAGAAAGCACAATAATTCCACATGCTGAGATGTGAACAACTGGAAAGAGACCAACTCTGTAGAAGTCACAATGAAAACTATTAAGCCCCCACCCCGGTCTCTCTTCCCTCCTGGCATCTTCCCCCCCCCCCCCAAAAAAAAAAAAAAGTCAGGCAACTAATTTAACCCACTAATTTAACAAAAGGAAAAAGGGTGGGGAGGGGAAGACCGGGGGGAAATGAGACTGTTTAAAAGCTGGAAAAATGTTTTATTCACTGGCCATTTGGGGACGGACACACACACACACACACACACACGTACACACAGACACACACGCATACACTACGTTAAAAAAAAAAATTTAAAAAAAAAAAAATCAGACAAGTTGCTAAAGAGGACTTGTGTAAACTCAGAACACAGGCACAATTCTTGGCCTTTTCCCCCTATATTCCATCTTGTATTCCGATCACGCACCACTGCGACACCACTGCACCAATCCACTGCATTAATCTTGGCCTTAAACGGGCTGACTGGCAAAGCAAACTGTGTGTATATATCATCTTTCAAACTTAACAAGTTAAAGGGAGAGAGGGTGGTGGTAGGTGGGGAGGAGTGTGGGGGGCGGGGACCTGCGTTCTGAATATAAAATATAGGAGCTGAGCTTAGTAAGGGAATTTTAAAGAGGACGTGTTACACAGGCGTATGTAGAGAGCTGCAAACCTCCCTAAGCTTTCTTGCGTCTCGCTCGCTGTGTGTCAGTCGTGCTCTCTCACTCCCTCTCCCTCGCTCTCTCTCCCACTTCTTATAACAAAATCCCACATCCCCTGGCAGATGTCTGAATCCCTGCCAGATCTAACAATGTCGGACCCAGCCTATGCCACCAGACGTTCTGTACCACAAAGTATCTCATTCTCCCAGCACAGTGGGGTCAGACATACATATTAAACAACCATTTTTCTTTTCTAATGTGCGGATTCATAAGCTGCAAATTTCAGGGAGGGCGGGGAGGAGGGAGGAAATCATTTTCCTTTTTTTTTTAAAAAAAAAAGGAGAGAGAAAAGCTCATTAGAAAATAAATAAAACCACAGACAGTTGGGAATGTTACTCACCTTAAATGGGAGCTGACGTAAATCAACATTTGGTTTGGGCAAAATTAACATTTTCTTTCTTTAAAAGGCTACAGGCGATACTTTTACAGTCTTTCCTCTCAGGTCAGGATCTCTAAACTGCTGTCGCGC
Source organism: Crocodylus siamensis (assembly GCF_052110815.1). Lineage (NCBI taxonomy): Eukaryota > Metazoa > Chordata > Crocodylia > Crocodylidae > Crocodylus > Crocodylus siamensis. The sequence goes on along the minus strand of NC_143408.1, from coordinate 23,036,274 downwards.
CGATGGACGGATTGGTATAACTGCCCCCTGAATACTCCTGGGATGTGCATCTAGGAGCATTAAGCAGCGTTTCGGTTTTCAGACTCTGGGGTTTTTTTGAGATTCTTCCCCCACAGATGAAATCCTTTTAATGCTACAGTTATAGAAATCTAAAATCAAATACTGGGTGCTTGCTTGAGTCAGCTTCCCGGGGGAAATGCTATAACCTTATGAAATGCACCTTCCTCCTGATCCCCAGGGGTTGTCTTGTTCCTCTGGCTTCACACAGCCCTGGTTTTAACTCACAGCTTCCCAAGGCCTCGGTAAAGTTGAGGTTAACAACAATGCTCAGCAGTTTTAGGGCATCCAAAACCCCAACATGTTTTAAGGAGCATTATAATGGCCATTGTATAACCATGTAAATGAAGACAGAGAGATGAAGATGATTTGCTCTGTCACGGAGCAGTTGAGGGCTGTTTCCAATTTCAGTGTGGTAGCCACTGAGCCATTGTTCTTCTCTCCCGAAAAAGCAGGGCCACATGGGCTCAATTTCGCTTAAGTAACTTATTTGTGTAGGGGAGCCAAGTCCTCTGCCCATGTTCAGAGGCTAGCGTCTGAGCAGATGTACAGCCCAGACACCTCGTATTACGGGCTCTGGACTGTCGCAGGACCCACTGCATGCAGGTTGTGGTGAACAGATCTGAGCAGAGCCCCTGGATACGCTCCTCCTCATGCGCCTGCCTGCAAACGTCTGTTGTGTGACACTGGAGAAAGCCAGCATAGTGCACCATCTGCAAAACAGGAGATGCAATGAAGTCCCTTTTGCTGCCTCCCTCCTACAAACAGGTGGAGGAGTGTTACAGCAGCTCCAAGGCTTGATCACATTGTTGGTCCTCTTGTACAAATGGGGTAGGACTTGCCTGTCAATCTGTAGCAACAGGATCCACCGACAACTGCACAATCTCTTTGTTCCATAGGCAGCTTCATACTGACAGTACTGGGAATCCCGTAGGTTGAGCAGGAAAAAAGATTCAGCTTCCAAGGCCCTGCAAGACTCACAACCAAGCACCACAAAACTGTGGGACAGTCCTAAATTTGTCATAGCGATGGGCTTTCTGACGTTTAGTTGTCACTCTGCTGAACTTTAAGTAATGACTTGATGTAGGTAGGAGGAGGACGGGCAAAACCGAATGCATCAGCTTGACGGGAAGCATAACTTGGCCGGCATCTTCCATCAAAACCAATATAACCAAGGCCTATATAAGCAAGAGCTTCCTTTGTGGTGTTTAGTAGGTCTATTTCTGCCATTGTGGCAATTTACTGTCCTCTGCACCCTGCACCGCAGTAAACTTAACAATGCAAAGGTTGCACTCTTCAAGGAGAGATTCTCACAGGCCAGGAAGTTAGACCCAAAGTTAGAGAGCATGTTGCCGGCAACATTGCAATCCAAAACTTTTAGTGACATGTCATGAAGGTCATAGAGCCTGGAGAACTGAAGGGCACTTTTAAGAAACCACCTTAAATTAGTGAAGGCCTACGTGGCTACAGGTGGGTATGATAAGGGGTCTTAAATCCTGAGTCAGAAAGATGGGTCTCTTTGGAGAGGATCCCCATTGCACGCCGGACACCTGAGTTCTACTAGGACTTCTACCACCAACTTACTATGGTCTTGTACAGGTTAACTAACAGCTTCTCACCTGCAATTACCCAGCCCATAAAGTGGGTATAATAACATTCAGTCATTTTTAAAAAGCTCTTGGGGCAGTAATGGATGGAGACACTCAAATAATAAATCCAATGTAGGTATTTCAGCTAGGCAGGGTTCTTTGTGTAGATGTGATCTCTTTTAGTAGACCAACTAAATAGCTGGAAAAAGTTATTTGCAAGGTTTCAGGCATAAACACCCTTTCTCAGGAATTGGGAGACTCTGCTGCTTTGAGGTCTCCAAGGTATCACATCTACCCAAAGACCCTTGCCCGACTATGTCTGTAGACCAACACAGCTACAACCAACAACCCTGCAACATGGAAGGTATTTCAATGAGGCGGTCAATCTATCGGCTTGAAGGTCTTGAGCAGTCAGGTCAGGTCATCATCATTGTAAGGGCCGAGTTTTTCAAAATGTTAAAGGTAGGCCTGAAATACTAAGCTGGGTCTACATTTTTGTGATTTTTTTTTGGTGTGTGTGTGGGGGGGGGGGGGGTCTTTTCTGCAAAGTATTTGCTCGGGCAAATGCAAACAAACCTCTGGTTCAGACTGCAGTTGAAGACTTCTGAACCTCTTTCTACTCAGATTGCACGCAAAACCGCCCCTAATTGTTAAGAATAAAGTCTGCAGGGGAGAAGGACATTTGACTCACCTGAGTTGCTGAGCTTTAGGTGTGGTATCAAGCATCTGAAACAAAATAGGAAGGGAACTAGTTAAAACCACTCACTTAACAAAGGAAGTGATTGCTTAAGAAAAGAGAGGTGAATTAAGAACTCCTCCAAATTGAAGTCATCCATATCTTCCCTCAAACTTACTCGAGTGCTCTACAAATTGCTCTCTCTGGACTTTGAGCTGTCCACAGGCAGCTGTTCCTTTGATGAGCTCTCGTTGCTAAATTCTCACACCCATGTAGAAGAAAGGGGTGTAAGCTGGGCCCTGTGCTAATGCTTGTACTTGTGTCTGGTGCCTTTGCCTGCAGGGTCCTGGGGACGACTTGGCAGCTGATGGGTTTGTCTTTGAAACACCAACTCTCACTGCACCCAGCTCTTACAAACACTGTAGATTCAGTCCTTCCTCATCCAGACCCATTGAGCCCTGTGCAGCCTGACTCCTGCTAAATCATTTAACATCTTAGCACCTTCTTTTCCTCACCTGCAAGAAGGGGATAATATTATATAATCCCCCTGTGAAACACTTTCAGATTTATTCATGAGTATTGCCGCGCTGTACGGTGACGGAGAAAGAAACAGACTGTACACCCTCCAAAACCAGCCGGCTCATCACAAGGGCTCAACGGTACCACTCTGTTGTGTCCCCATCTCTGCCTTTGATAGATTTGGGAACAAAAATCTCTCCCCACAGCCTTGGTCTGCAAGCTCATGACGTGCTCTCATTAGCACCAACAAACTGGATGCCTCCCATGTCAGAAATAGCAGCTAGTAAACCAGGTTCAAGCCAGCAGTGGGTGAAGGCTCAAAGATTTGACCGTCTGTGGTAAAGCATCTTGACAAAAAAAGTCTTACGGCTTCACCCAACGTATTTGTTTAGTGAATCCCATGTCCAGGAGAAAGAGTCTGGGCTCAACATCTTGGTATCCGTTTCCTATTTTGGCTGAAAAACAGAAAGTCTAGTATTTTGTGGCTTTTTTTTTTTTTTTTAAGTTTACCAAACTGTTATAAACTTCAAAAAAGATTGAGTCCGATTTAATTCAAGCAACAGACACAAGCTGGAGTCAAGCCTTACTGCCCTCAAACCAGATTTTGCAGTTTTAACTTCCAGAGATCATTTCAAGTCTTCAAATGGTTTTTTTCCTGCTGTTGAAGTGCGCTGAACTGATAGTTAAGGGGAACCGTCTGCTCATCCACAGGAGTCCAACATTGGTTATGGTAAAGAGAGCAGCCTAGTTTCCTGTTCATTAAAATCAATGACTGAGCACCAAGAAAGAGGCAGTTGTAACAATGGTCTGTGGCAACCCACGTGAACACTGCCGCTGCCCAGCCTTTGAATGGCATTACCTTTCAATCACTACCACGCCATCCAGTGCTCCAGTCCCTTGTTCTGAAAACCACAGCTTTCTCCTCCTCCTCAAGTCAGGGAATGCAGCAAAGTACTGAGTCAAAGTCCATGGGCTTTCATGTGGTTTGGATCTGAATCCAAACAAGTATGCGCTGCCTGGAGGGTAACACTGAGTATTTTAACCCCAGAAACAACCCCTGTGTCAAATTAAATTCCTTCACTCAGGCTCTTAGCTTGCCTCCGTGTCTGCGAGATCTGCACAAGAACAGGAAGAGAGATTTAGCAATAGGAATAGCAATACTTCAAGGCCGAAGTAAGATCAAGACCACCCCGACAGGTACTTTACAAAACACAAACCCTTTCAGTTCTGGTCAACTTTGCATGATGTTTCCAAAGGAGCTCCCAGTCCACAGGGCAACGAGACAGAAGCACATCGTCATTTTGGTTGTGAGCTAAATGAGAATTTTTCAAAGCCACTATATACATTTATTCCCATGTCCCCAAAGCACCTGTTTCTTACTCAGCCTGAAGAAAGCAGATAGTTAAGACTTCCTTTTATAGCTGGAGGTATATCATTATTTTTAAATGTTACTCTTCGCTGTCACGTGTACCTTTTATCTTCGTTGCATGTCTGGCTAGCTACGTGTTTGAACTGTGTCACTGGAAAACTAGGAGAGGAAATCCAAGCTGTGGGTCTTGGGCAAATATAGTTGGATAACACCTACAGCTCTGGGCAAGCAGGCTAGCGCATTCCTGCGGCAAAAGCCAAAACTTGGTTATAAGTCATGGAGAAAAGCCATCCAGTGGCAAGGTTGGCTTAGAAATGTGCAAAGAGGGGATGAATCCCCAGTCGAGGTAGGAAATATTCAGCACATTCCTGACATGTTACTCAAGTGCCAGCTAGCTAGAGAGAAGGTGTTAAATGTGGTATATTCCCCACCAGAAATAACATATTAGCAGCAAATTATGTTTTAAAAAGGAGTAAAAAAAAAAAAAAAAAGTAAGGACACTTTGAACTATTGCTATACAGGTTGACAGTAGAGAGTTGGTCCCTGAACACATTTACCACAGGTTTGGCATGTGTTCTTCTCTCTGCCTTGATGGGACGTTCAATAAGTTACGTGAAATCAGAACTAGAACAACCTAGTAATGGGGGAGGTCCTGGAGTACTTCAGATCCTTGGACCAATGGATCCAAACTGCTTGCTTTATGAGTCCACCTCTTGTTTTTTGTTATATTGCAATACCTCAATCATCTTGCTGCTGCTACCGTGTTAGAATAGCTCAAGATTTGTCATGCCCGTCACCGTAGGACCCAAGCAATGGACAAGCAAATAAAAGTTGCGTTAGGCATGCCAGGCAAGAAAACCAGGCCTGCATTGATGCTTGATGTTCTAGGTCCACCAGGAGGTTTCACAATGATTGCAACAGAATAATGGCACAATGCTAACCCAGCCCAGCACAGCAGGTGTGCCTAGGTCTAGTCTGCCACACTGACATGATTGTGTGCTTTTAAATTCCCATTTCTAGGAAAAAAGGGGTCTGAATGACTGCCAGGGTTAGGAAAGGGCACACGTTGAATTGCAAGGAATTACCCCAGGAAAAGGCCATCTAAATAACACAGTGGAAGTCCAGACTTCAGGTTGGTAGTTAAAAATTCAGCGAGGCAGGGAACAGTGAGACCCAGATGCCAATGCATCACACTTGCCATGGCTTTTGATAAAACCTTCATATACTTGGATAAGTATTGTAGTAAAACGCTTATCTTTTGGCCCTTGCAGGGGGGTTGTAACTAGGAATGAGTTGAGACAAAAGGGAAATTCTAGACTAAACACCAAGAAAATGTTGGGTGATAGCGAAACCCAGCTGCCCTGACCAGGGGACAGACTGAATAAGAACTGAGCGAGTCTCTCTTCCATCCATTATCCCAACTCTATACAATATTCATGACCTGCAGGATCAATATTAGAACAGCCACATGAGTGCCCCGGGCTGTACACTGCACACAGGCAAGCTAGCATCCAAATCAGCAGTAAGGGGCCCTTCAGTGAATAGTTTGGAGAGCGGTACTTTGGGGAAGGCCAATTAGGGTCTGATTTTACAAGGTGCCATATGCTTACAAGAGGTGCTTAGCAGCCTCAGAAGCCAAGGGGAAGTGCAAGTGCCCATCCCGTAACGCGCATGTGCGTGCAGCTGGGACAAGTTACAGAGCCCCACCCAAGCGTTAGCCCTTGAGCTGCCACTGCCTGCAATGTGCCTTGCAGGGAGAAAAGAAATGCTCACACCTACGCATGGATAACGTAAAAAGAATGTAAGGTTAATTCCTCCAGCCACCTCTTCGTGGCCATAAAAATGCCCTTCTGCCAAAAAATATACGGCTTGCATTTATATCCAACTGGATTGAGAAATTAGAAAAATAAACAAATAAATAAAAGATGACCTTTAAGAAGATGAGTGGCTGTCCTACATTTCTATTAGTCAACCTTCAAAACAGTACCACTGGAATTGTGCATTATTCTGTCAACACATCTATCATTGTATCAAATGGCCTGAAACAACTGGTATTAGTTGTGTTATATGTCCATGCCTCATGTAAAATCGGCTCCAGTAGATGATTCTCTTTCCAGCGCTGGCAGCAATGTCTGCCTCATCTATCAGAAGGTCATGTCTATAGCCCATCAAGTCCTGTCACTTGTTTAGCATCTGTCATTTAGAACTAGCTCTCCGCAACGAGGCAGCTGATACCAATAGGAGGACTGATTTATCACGAGCTTGTTAAAATAAAACCCTGGGAGTATGTAAAGTTGGCCTCTCTGATCCGTTCTGTGAGACTTGTGCATGGACACCCCATGAAAATGAGGAGCAATACGTATTTTGCCTTTACTTCTCAGTATCACCAACCCCAGCTGTTCTCATGTTCTTATTTGTCATCCTTTGGGGGGAGGGAGGAAGAGGAGATTTATGTTTGGTGTTATGATGTCCCTCTTCCCCACCCGCACAATAAAAAAAAGAAAAATTCCAGCTGACTCCCTCACATAACAAGAACATGACTCCAGGAGCTGAAATCCTAAGACTTGCCAGCATTAAATGTTACTAATGAAGAACAGAGGCGCAGAGAGAATGAGCAACTCCCCAAGGTCAGAGAGGAAGTGTGCGAGAGTGCCAGGAATGTATTTCATATCTCCTGGGTCTCATCCACTGCTTAAGACACAAGAGCATTTTCCAGCCCTGGGACACTGCAAAGCTTTGAGTCTTAGGAAAAAAAGTCCTAGAACCTTTCCAGTATAAACTGTTTTTGCAGCACGAGTGGCCTCGATCTACAGAGCTGGGATCGGGATTGGGATCCAATTGCTCAAAGGAGTCTAAGTGTAGGACCTGTCATTCTGGACCAAAGCCATTGTAACTAGCTTTCAAGGTCTGCTCTGATAGCCCCCCATGTGGTAATGCGCCCCAGTGGGCTGAAGGGCCACATCAGTTTGCTGGGAGTGTAAGGGTTTCAGACACGTTATTTAGAAAAATAAGTCCTTGCCCCACACAACCAGCTATGCAGAGATGCAGAACAGAAAAGAGCTTCACTCTAATTCTTCATGGAAATTCCCATAAAAGAAGCTAACGGGATTTCCAAATGTCTTGGAAGGAAAGGAAAGAGTCCCACACTGGCTTCACAAGAAGAAAGTGCTTTATCTTGAAGATTTCTTCTGGTAGGTATAAAAGCAGCGGCGGCTCCATTCCCTCCCACACTGAAACTGGAGTTCAAATAAAAAGGAATGTGTTGATTCTGGTAGCGCCAGTGATGGCTGGGGGTAAAAGGCATGTATCTACACGTTCAATACCATAAGCAAGGAGGACAGAACAAAGCAGCAGTGTTTCTGAAAGCTGCAGCTATTATCAGGAGGGGGGGGAAAAAAAATCAGGGCCACGTCTCTGTCCGCTCTTGGAAACACAGAAGAAAGAAACAGAAAGTGCAAGAGTGAAACAAGGGGGAACAGGAGGCTTCGAGTCAATGGAGCTACATAAGGAAAGGACTAAAATCCCCTTTTCTTCCGTGATGCAGTGAGAGAAATTGCTTCGCTGCTCTGGCTTTTGGCTTCATGTCCCCTTAGAAGAGAGCAGAGCGAGCGTTTTATCTCATCTTCGCTTTCAAAATCTAGGTCACCTCAATCTGTGCCTGCGCTTCCAGTGATACTTTCCCGACTAGTCTCATGAACCTTGGCCGGGGCTGGCTTAGAAGCAGCTTTGCTGATGCTCATGCTCCGGGTTTGCAGAGCTGGCTGAAGGGGAGTCATTTCCTTGCAAGCTCGCGGCAATTAAAGGACGGCTGATCTTGGGGTGGGAGACAGTTTGAAGGAGGAATGCCTCTGAGCCCATCATCGGGGGGAAAGAAGAGGAGTCATTAATTAACTTGTGCGGTTGGAGATAGCAGCAAGTGAACCCTGCACCTTACAGCTTTTTGCCACAGTTCTTCTAGCGTCCAGTTTCTGGGAAGAGAGCGACCTAAGAAGTGGTTCATATCTTAACAGGGTCTACACCAGTCACAACCTCCAGCAGCGTAAATGAAACGAGACTCAGGCTCTCGTGATTCAAGCATCAGGTTCTGCTGCCCATCTTTCTGCCAGGAAGGGTCTTTCCCTTAAAAATTCCCCAGTAAATGCTCACTCCTGGATGTCTTGCACCTTCCTCTGAAGCAGATGGCACTGACCCCTGTTGGGAACCAGCTCCTGGGCGAGGTCAGTATCCCTGCGCTGACCTCGCCCGGCAATCCCTATTACCCGAACACGAACAGGAGACACGGGCTCCTACCCCGCTGAGGGTGTGAAACAGAGAGAGGAAAGAAAGCAGCATCTGATGGAAAAAAGAAAGAACATTTCAGTCGTTGCAGTCTCCCTTATTTTAAATGAAGCAATTGTGAGTTACGTTTGTTTTGCATTCATAATTAGCAGACAGAACAGATGGCAAAGGCGCCACTTAAAGCGACACGTCCGACAAAATAACCCTGGCTGCCAACGCAATTTTTCACTGGGAGCAAGGACTACATTTCTCTCTATTGAAATAAAGCCGGGAGAGAGAGAGAGAAAAAAAAAAAAAAGTCTAGCAAGCATTCGCACCAAGCTGGGAAATCACCAGAAGAGAAATCTTTTGTATTTTGGAGCAGGTTTATTATGAGTTGGGTGGGAAATAAAAAGGGCAATGGCAAATTGACTGCTAGGAGGGAACACAAATGGGAATGGAAACTCATGTTGCCACCCTTATAACAAGGGGCTCAGACAAATATATAACTGTCTCCACCTCACTCGTGTGGTGAAGGCACAAGCTGGGAGTCAGGAACTCTGCGATGAATTCAGAGGAAGCTGAGTACAGAAAAACCTAATTTAATCTAGGCAGATGCTCATGCCCACTGTACCCAAGGCCTCATAAACATGAATGCATGCATTCCCAAAATGCCCCTGCAGGTTAGGGATAATCAGCATCCCCATTCTACACATGGGAGAAAGGAAGCTGAAGAACTTGCCCAAAGCCATAAGGGGAGTAGGCCGGCAAAGCCAGGAATTAAATCCACACTGGCAATCTCAGTCAAGAGCTTTAACCACCAGGCTACCTTTCCCCCCCCACCCCCCCCATGACAGAGCTGAACAAGGGCACACGCAAGCTACTTTTAGTGTTTTTCCCTTTAGTCATAAATGCTCTCTCCAACATAAGCAAAGAGGGAGGCAGCATTGCTCACCAAGCATAGACACACTAAGTGCCACTTCACTGGAAATGTTTCTACATTGCTCCTGAAAAGTCTCTTGAGCATATCTGAGAACAGCAGCATTCAGCCCATGGGATCGGGAACACAGGTGTGCGAACGCCTTGTAGGGGGGTCTGAACCATAAGCTGCGCTGGGGAAATGCTTTTTGACAGTGCCTGACCTGCAAAGCTAATGAGGGAAAGCCACGCACTCTTGGAGGACCCAATAATCCAACCTGCTAGAACAGGGGTGGCTGTGGAGAAGGCAGACAGACTGAAACCAATTTGTTCTTGTTTTTATGTTCTTGGGAGACATTCTGACCACAGAAGGGATGGAAACCAAAGAAGGGTTTCTGCTGAACCCCAAGAGCAAAGTCCTCTTTATTGTGGAAAGTTGAGCCATAGCCAGGAATAGGATGGCAGGCAAGAAAATAAAACAAATAAAAAGCAGAGAGAAAATCATGCTAAGTCACACTGCAATTTATTGGCAAGAAGTCTGGCTGACCATAGCTCTTTCCAGCACAGCCATAACAGAACCAATATTTGATGAAGGTACCTGGCCTTAGCTTCCTTATTTTGCATTATGAGATGCTTGCATCTGATACAGCAGCAATCAAAGTGATTCTACCAGACATACATCTTTCTTCACCTTCAGGAGGATATATCCTACCACTAAACATAGATGCTTTTAAACTTGGTGTGTCCCTCAGACCTAGCTCCTGACCCAAAAGCCATGATTAGGCCCTTTTCAGGTTAGGCACCCTCACACTCAGGGGAATTCAAAACCCTGACCTGAATTTTGTACACTCAGACTCTTTTCCAACATAAAAACACTACCCACTAAAATCATGAACTGTTCCCTAACAGCTATTGCAGTATAAATTGTTGATCTCTAACTGCAAGAACAGGAGTCCCTGCAAACTGAACTGAGCTTCTCCCCAAACCTTTACTTCCTCCGTACCCACTACCCATGAGAAAACAAAAAAGTGACCCTGCAGGTTGCAAATATATTAAGTTCAAGTCCCACCCATCTCCAGGTGTTTGCAGTTTATGGTGATGGGAAGCTTGTTCTGGTCCACATCCCACCTAACAAGCTCCAGGTGAACCTGAGCATGTCTTGGGCTTGTTAATGCTTCCTTCCTAGGTCTTCTTCCTAGAGTTTTTTTTTAACCCTTTGTTTTAATCCAAGATAACACATCCTGAAAGCATTCATGGCTACCCTGGTTCAGCTAATCAGTTCCATTATAGATGATTAAAATCAATACTTTACTTATCAATGTGAAATGGGGCTCATGCATTGTGATGGAGAGTTTTATTTGCACTGCAGAAGCAGGAACAGCTTATTCCCCAGCTCCACTTTCAGGTCTGTGCCAAAGAATTTTTGTTCTGTCCTGTGTCTCTTAAGCCCTAGAAGGCTCGTTGCACCAGGGCTCTGTACAATTTATAACAACAGCACAGACTAAATTCAGGTTTTATCTGCATATGTTTTTCATGGACATTTTTATTGTCTTAGGGAGCCCACATCGGAGCAATCTACCAAGAGGCTTGGGGTCTGCAGTGCCTTGCCTTTCCTCAGATTTATATTTGGTAACTACAAGAACTTCATCTAAGTTGCTCTGCATTTTTATCAGGTGTCAATTGAGGAGCTGGTCTTTGAGCCTTTTGAAAGGTAAGACCCAGCTGTGGGTCTTTGACCCAATCCTGATCCTCACTTTACCATCCCTTGCTGTTTAACATGTAAAATGGGTCAATACTCTTAAAAAAAAAAATCCAGTTATGGGATCCTAGTGGGTGCTTACTCTGGTTTTTTTTTTTTTAAAAAAAAACAACCTCACAATATTGGTGTAGAAAGGAATTTAAACGTCTAGCAAATGAAGCCCCATACTACATACGATTCCATAATACTGTAATATATTATTCAAAACACATTAAACTTTGAATGTTCCAGAAGCAGCATAGTTATGGCATTTCATGGATGGAAGCACATAATACAAAGCAGCTATGTTACTGCTAGATGCATCTAATTCATCATCCTAAACCCAGATGGCTCTAACTTTTCAGACACCTTGTTCATATTTCCTCTGCACCATATAGGGGAGATTTAACTTTGCGTTCATTTTTTTCCTGCTATAATCTGAGAATTTATAAGCAAAGAGCGCCAGTGAGACACACGTGCTGCAGAAATATCAGTTTGGCTGCCAGTTTTGTTTCAGCGCCTGTCGCACACCACTCACACTTTTTGTTCGCTTAGGTGGGAAAGGAGTGATGCATGATCTTCATGATCTGTTATCAGGGGCTGAACAAACACAGCAAGAGCCAAAGGGAAGGACTCAGTGCTGGGCCATCTCGGGCATGGGGCAAAAATGGCTTCATGCCCAACTTGGGGCTGTCTGCATTCGGGGCACTGTGATCACTGGCATAATTCAAAACAGCCAGCAGTTGCTCTAGATGATGACATAACCTCACAATTGCCCCTGGACTGCTTTGCCATTGCTGGGAATACCCATGTGAGGTCAAACTATGTGGGATCTCTGCTGCCAATATGCCTTTGCCCGCATCTGTGGCTTGCAAAAAGGCCGTGAAGGATATCTTTCACTGTCTTTGCAAGGCTCTGAATTTAGACACAGGGCATCCTGGGTATAATTTAGGAGTCTAAGTCCAAGTGGGCATGTCTCAAATCACTGTTCCCAGCGCCTGAGATGCTTTCAGTCTGCAGGTGCCTACGTTTTTGCAGTAAAGTTTCCTCAAGATCTGCTTCTAGGCATGCCCAGAGTGTTGCCGTCTTGGAAGGGCTAAGAAATTCAGCCACTATCCTGTGTCTCCATTTAGGGTCGGCCAACATTAGGTGGTCCTCCACCTATCTCTACTGGGAAGCCTGATCAGGAGGAGTTTGGGCCCAGATTTTAACAGCAGCAGAATTAGATGTACACGTGCCATACACATGCTCACATATGTGTGTGCGCACACACACACACACAAGTCTGCACCCATGTCATATTTAGAGTGCCTTTTTATATTATGTACACATCTATATGTCATGAATGCTGTCGTACGGTTGGTATATACACACTTAATATGCATGTTGCTGTAGCGCTCAGGGATATCAATTAGACATGGTCTTCACATAGATACATCTGTAGTAGAGATTATTTTCATCCTTCTGCAGAATGCCCATGCTAGTGGTAAGTAGTAAGTACCATTTATAAAGACTTGAATGGTGCACAGCGTATGGTAGTGCGTTCTGCACAGTATGAATTTCGCCCCACCTGCATAATGAGGCCCAGTTTCTGCCCTCACTTACATCAGTAGCACTCTACTGGCATCGGTGAATTTTAGCCCAAGGGTGAGATTTTCAGAAGTGCCACAATGTGTTCAGCACCTGACTTCCATTGAAAGTCTGTTCGTAAAGCAGCCCGTCTTTCCATTAGGAAATTTGTCCTGCTTTTCAACCTGGCTTGCCCTTTCTTCATTTCATCCCATTACTTCTAGTTATATCTATAATCTTGGGCAATGCTCATCACTGAGAGATCTGAGTGCCTATGCACTCACTCCCTCATTGCAAGTCAATTCCAACTTCTCTTTCACAGGAAAAAAAAATCTCTCATTGGTGTAATAGTGACTGAGGATTACATCCTTCAAACAACTACAGGTAGCTACTGGCTACCCTATCCAATGCTCATTGCAATCAGTGTAAAGCCAGGAATATATCTGAGCTAGGGCCTTAATCATATGAGCTCTCAGGGCAGAAATGGCCTTTGTCCTTCATTTTTATCCCACCCCAAGTACCTTAAGGTTTTTGATGTCCATCATGAGACACCTTAATGGGACCTACTTTGCTTTTCAGAGGACAGGCTCTTAGCACTTCTGAAAATCAAGCCCTTTTAAGTGTTTTAAATTGAGCAAAGTAAAACCTGAAACGCTGAAAGTTTCTAGTCACTTATGACAGTGAGGATAACAGTCGTACTTATGGCTTCCATGTGCTCATGAAATATAAATAAAAAAATACCTAAATCTCCCCATTAAGACGTTGCCTTAATCCGCCTAAATTTTCTTATTCTTTCTTTCATCCTATTACTCCTTGTCATAATTCTTGCACAAATTTCTCAGGAAGTAACACTCAACTACAATAAAGGTACCCGCACAATAATAAATAATATACTAATTAATAAGCAGATAAAGACTCTTCAGATTTAAGACGCAGGGCAAATGTTAATTAAATAATCATCAGGTTGGCATGAACTTATCTGTTGGAACCTACCACACAGTGTAAGACTAAAATGAGGAATAGGAAAAAAAAGAAGCAGCTGACAATAGTTTTGGAAACGGATGACAAAATCCCAATGTTCCACCTCACTGCTGCTAAATTAGGGCCAGTGTTATCATTAAAAAGATAAAACTAGGGAGATATTCCTCTGAACCTACCAACAAACTTCTCTGCTGCACCGTAAAGGACAGCAAGCGATTTGACTCACCCTGAAAATGAGTGGAAAAATGAAATACTCTTCCATCCTTGATCTCTTCCCATACCGTCCTGCAAAATACAGATTGAAGGAAGGAAAGAAAGACATTCGTTTAATGCCTTGTCTGGTAGCCAGAACAAACCCACCCGCACCCACACTGTCATGGGATTGTGAGCAATCAGCTCTTTCCATACTGCCATCTGAGACAGGGGCTCCAGGGAAATGTCTGGTTGGGGTGGAGGGAGCTTCTAGGGGAGATCCTGCGTAAGGGAAATGCTGAGAAAGTCTTCTTTACCCCATCTCAACAGAAGCTCTCAAACTGCTGAATAAACATTGATGAACAAAAGTGCCTAAACTCAAATACACTCTTCACCATTTCTTTGCTTGGCTTTCTCTGTGCAGAGAGCCGCTGGCTATTTCTTTCTTAACCAAAAAACAGTGGGAAAACCATAATCACTGAACTAAAAAGGCAGGATCCTTCTTGATCATTCACTTTCTACCTCCATATCACTTGCAGTCTTGGCTGGCCATGACCCAGCATAAGGACAAGGGCAGAGGGGACAGGGGACAGAAAATTTTCCCATGTCCTGGGTGAATGCTCTAAGATCTAGGGAGACAGGGTGCTTTGGGTAGATGTGATATTTTTTATTACACCAACTAAATAAATGTCCTTAAACTAATACCCCTAAGCTCTAGGGACATCACTACTGTGCCAGCGAACCTCATGTGTGTCTATCTCAGAAGTGGCCATAGACCTTGCGAATCACAAGTGAACAGAGATGCACAAAGGATAGCGCGAGGGGTGGGAATTCAGACATACCTCTGTGTTTCGGCACGCCCCAAGCTACAACTAAGGGTCTGGTCTGCAGGCTCTCTGATATGCCCTCTGGAGGCATGCACCATATTTCATGCTCTGTATAGATCATCTAGATGGCCAGATGCCTCACCAAACAGGTATGCAATAGTTAGTTGGAGCAAGACCTACTTTCAGGTGCACAGTGAGGCAATTTGACTGCTGGCCACAGTCCATCTGTGCTCCGGCTCCATCTATAAAGGATAACACCCCAGGCCATACCTCAGAGTGACAATCTGAGGATGCACGTATTGAGGACTGGGAAAAGCTACAATATTAGGGAAACAGGGTGACCATATCTAAGACCTATCTAACGTGGACATACGGGCTTTGAAGGGCTTTCTGTTAGGTGCTCAATCCTAGCTCTATCATTGACTTATTCTTTGGGAAAACCACTTAACTTCCCTGTGGTTCAGTTTGTTCCTGAAATGAGCATGGCAGCATGCCCACACCCCAAGGAAGAATGGTGGAAATACCTAACGCTTGGGAGGAAAGGAAGGAAGAAAGTTACAATAGATGTCAACTACTTTTGTCCCAAATCCAGAAGAAAAGCCTCAAGAAAGAAGGGAAATGGCTATTCACATTACTTTCAAAACTACAATAATCAAAACAAAACAACTGGATTTCAACTCAAGCTTTTTGCAATCACTTGTCAATCTGTACGCGATCTGAATGGTTCCCCCCATTCCTGCCCAGGACATGGGGCCAAACAGATCATTGTCATGTGATAAGGATGGGCCGGGGGTGGAATCTGCACCTCTTCTCAACTCTGCTTCTTTCAGGAACAACCTGGGGATAAAGGCTGTGGCCAATATAACATTAAGTTGCCTTCATTCCCCCCCACACACTTTGGGATGTCGTAAACTGTTTGCCTTCAGCACTCCCTTTTAGCTTCACCAGCGTCCAGAATATCTGGGATGGTGAACAGTCTGCACACACCCAGAAGCTGGGAAGGCACCTAAAACACAACTCTTCCAGCAGCCCTGTGATGCCCAAGAGTGAAGCTTTCCCCAGGGCTAGTTTTACTATGAAGAGATAAATACATAGTGGTATAAACAGGCCAACGTGGCTAGCCCCTGGACCTTGCCAGCAGGTTCCCTACATCCATGTTCAAATGAAATCAGAACGACCCGATCCATGTGCTACCCCTGCTGTCTCCCAACCCACACGCTACAAAATCCAGGAAGTTGGCATCTTGAGAATGAAAGCACAAAACCCACCAAGACCTTATTTCAGCTGCACCAAACTCAGTCCAGAGGCTCTGGTTTTCTTCCAAGTTCTCCAGCCACCGTGACTCGTACGTCCACAGAAAGGAGAAGGGGAACTGTTTCTGGATCTTTAAAGAAACGGAGGATGCATTTTTTTCAGAGAATCTTGCAATTCCTTAATTTCCATTTCAAGAATGAAGTCAGATTGTTACATTGCTGGGTATTTGACGAATGAAGCGTTATATTTGTGAGTTGATCTGCAAGCCAAAACATGCTCCCTTTCATTCATAACACTGAGCTGCTCTGCATTAAACAGCCGATTATCATGAATGAAGTGGGTGTAACTTCCCTGAAATCCTCCAAAGACCTGTCAAAGCAGAGCTACTGCAGCTCAGTTTTCTCCTTGAAGCATAGAGATCATTGGTTTAATTGTTCCATGCTGATCTTGAAATATGCTTTCCTGGTCCAAAGAATTAGGCGGGATCCTTAGTTCTGAGAAGGGAGGGCCAGGGCGGGGAGCGCTGCCTGGGGATACAGAAAGAAGAGGGTGTATATGTCTCAACCACCAAATTTAGATTTTCTTTGGGAATCTAAATTGAGCTTTGTCCAGTTTAAAGTGCATCAGGCAAAAACTTACATACTAAAATCCCTTGCCTACTTGCATGGACATTTAAAATCCTTCAGCACTTTTTCCTCTGAGGGAAGTTTTAACTGTATACCGAAGAAGAACGGTTGTCTGTACAAGGCACCGATCCCCGAGTCAGAAGACCTTAGCTTGACCTTATCTCTATCATCTTTCTTCTCCGGCTTTTCCTCCCCAAGCCCCCTGGAGCTGCATCATTATTTTTAACAAACAAATATGTTCATTTGGGAACAATGAAGCACTTTGGAAGTTTGCCAGCTGAAAGATGATGGGTGAATGTATGGTATTAATAAAGAGAAATACAACCAAAGCCATCTCTCGGAGAATTTATTTAGCACAAGGACTTTACAGACAGGCGTATTGCTGAACAGACTCTCCACACTGTCTCTTTAGAAATCTTCTTGAACACCATAAGACCAGTTCCTTAATTCGTATAAATTGCCAGTGCTTAATAGACTTTAAAGGCCAAACCCTGGTTTACAACAGCCAAGGATCTGGTACCTACTTCTGATCTCTTACCTCTATTTTTTAGCCCTGCAGGTACGTACAGCTACCTTAGTACACTGAAAAGAGATCTTGAAAACCAATCAACTCATCTTTACACTCTAGGGGAAGTAGATCTGGTTGAAAAGTTTCAGCTTTTGATGTTTGGCTCAAGGTTTTCACTAAAAATTCATGTTTTATCCAAAAATTGTAAAAAATTAAAAAATAATTGTTGGTCATTTTAGATCAATGGTTTTTAAACATTTTTAAATTGCTCTAGTGCTGACTACGGTTTTATTTTGTTATCTTTGCGACTAGAAGGGTCCTCTTTGAAATTTTGGAAACTTCAAAACATAGTTTAAATTTTTTACTTTATTATTATAATTTTTTTTTTCTTTTCTTCCTTTCTTTCTTTCTGTTTTTTTTTAAACCAGCTAAGGAAAAAATCCTAATCCTTCCCCACCCACAGTCTCTGCTGCCAAAATAGTCCATTTCTGGCTGGAAAGTTTTACTCTCCCTCATCTTCAGTCTCTCCTAGGCAGGACACCAACCCAAAAGCAATCAAAATAGTCTTTTGGAGTGGATTCCAAAGCAAAGAGTTTACCCATATTTTGGATTTAAGTCATATAATCCGAACGGGGCAGGGGCAGTATGGGACTTACAGGAACAGTTCAATCTTCCAAGGTTCTCACTACCCGTAACTCCTTTGATCACGAGTGGGGAACCAGAGGACTGAGTCCTGATAGTGTCCATTTGAAGATGGTGGGAGAGCTGACATCAATTTAAAGGGACACAAGATGAGGTTGGAAGAAGAAGGAGATTAACAGGTAGCCTTTCCATTCTTACTATTACTATGGGAATGAGGTCCCGTTACTCAGTTTAACTTTGGCTGGCATTCACTCCCGGGTTGAAACTGCATCTGCGGTTGCATTGCAGTGAAATGTATTATGACTGATTATGACTCACACTGCAAAGGACACATTTGTAAACTGACCCACCATTGACAAAATCCTCTCTCTCCCATTTGTAAGAGTGGAAATGAGGAATAGGTTACTCCTCTGATTCATTTCCTGAGGAAATTTTTACTCTCTCCCTCTTTTTTTTCTGCCCTTTTTCAGTCATAGTGTAACTCAGTGATTAATCCAAAATTTATGCTTGACGCATACTGGAAGACTGAACTGAGCTCTTTTAAACCCAACACTTAATTAATTGCTTAGAAAAATGACCTGTTGCCAAAAATGTGGGTTGTTTTTTTTTTTTAAGTTGTGAAAGCTTTTTGGGAGAGAAAAAGTGATTCCAGACCGCAGCAGACAGAGCGACATACAAATTACAAATGTAGGGAATCTTGATCCACTATCAAGTGAAACCACGCCTTAAGGAGCAGGATTAAATCAACCCACATGGAATCCATGGTATGGGAGCTGGTTTGCTTTGACATCTCATCTAGATAGCTCATGTGTCACTGCATGGCACTGCATTCTGTCTCACTTTTGGGACTTCAGTGGGAGACAGATGTTCAACTCCCAAAGGCAAGAGCCAGCAACCTTTAACAATGACTGGCTGCTTCTTGTGATCCAGCTGTTGCTACCAGCTGCCAGGACCCTTCATGGTGCCTCCTCCACAATGTCCCACTGCCCACCCCCTTGCTCTGGGCTCTACTTACCTTTGCCATTCACTACCACTAATTTCCACTGCCAAAGGCAACGGGGAGTCACAGATTTGATAGCACAGGGTAACATAGGATGCTTCAGCACAGCGTTGGGACATGATGCTGACAACAGGAATGGTGGCACATGACAGGAGTGCATGGTTCAGGGCACAGAAGGTGTCCTTGCTGCTGTGTACCATTGATCCCCACAGCTGTGTGTCAGATCGAATCTCTTCATGGGCCAGATCCAGCCCATGAGCCATAGGTTGCCAACCCCTACGCAAAGGTATCTTTGAAAAATCCAGACAATGCCTATGAATGAACTTTAAGGAAATGATAATGTATTTGATGTTAACTTCTCTCTCTCTGAATACTTTGAGACAAGCTTCAAAGTTCAGATCAAGATCTTTATTTTTTTAATTGAATTTTTTGTAGTCCAAGCCTAGGGACAAGTCTCCCATTTCCATAAAGTGGGCATAAAGCTAATTCTATTCCATCTCGGAGAAAAGGCAACAAGAGCACACAGCAGCCCCCCTGGCTCTCCAGGGATCTAGCAGACCTCCTGAGGCTAAAAAGAAAGGCCGACAAAGGATGGAGGATGGGATTCACCTCCAAGGAGAATTATTCTGCACTGGTCCGGTCTTGCAGGAAGCAAACCAGGAAAGCCAAGGCTGCAACTGAACTCCAACTAGCTTCGGACATCAAGGACAATAAAAAGCCCTTTTTCAGCTATGTGGGGAGCTGGAGGAAAAGCAAGGGCAACATTGGACCCCTGCTAAACCAGATGGGGCAACTGACAACTGATGCCCAGGAAAAAGCCAACCTATTAAATAGGTACTGTGCATCGGTCTTTCATCAGTCCCATGGGATGCCCATGCCCGCTATGGGACAGGGAGGTCCAGGTGAGGGAGATCCCCTGCCCTCCATTAATGCTGACCTTGTGAAGGAACTTCTTGAGAGGCTGGATCCCTTCAAGTCAGCTGGCCCTGACAACCTGCACCCCAGGGTGCTCAAGGAGCTGGCGAGCATCATAGCCCAGCCCCTGGCACAGGTCTCTGAGAGCTCCTGGTGCTCTGGTGTAGTGCCCGAAGACTGGAAGAAGGCCATTGTGGTGCCGATCTTCAAGAAAGGGAGGAAAGTGGATCTGGCTAACTATAGGCCTATCAGCCTGACATCTATCCCGGGGAAGATCTTAGAAAAGTTTATTGAAGAGGCCATCCTTAATGGACTGGCTGACGCCAACATCCTGAGGGATAGCTAGCACGGGTGTGTTGCAGGTAGGTCTTGCTTGACCAGTCTCATTTCCTTTTATGACCAGGTGACCTATCACCTGGACAAGGGAGATGAGATTGATGTCATATATCTTGACTTCAAAAAAGCCTTCAATCTGGTATCCCATGATCACCTCTTGGCAAAACTAGCCAATTGTGGCCTTGGGTCCACCACGATCCACTGGCTGGGAAATTGGCTCCTTGGTCAGACCCAGAGGGTAGTAATTGATGAAAGTCAATCATCGTGGTGTCCTGTGCCCAGCGGGATCCCCCAAGGCTCTGTCCTTGGACCCATATTGTTCAACATCTTCATTAATGATGTGAACATTGGAGTCAGGAGTGGACTGGCCAAGTTCAACGATGACACCAAACTTTCCACACCAGAAGACAGGCGGGTGATCCAGGCTGACCTGGACAGTCTCAGCAAATGGGCAGACAAGAACCTGATGGTAATTAACACCAAAAAATGCAATGTTCTCCACCTTGGGAAGAAAAACCTGCAGCATCCTTATAGGCTGGCTAGCACTACGGAAGAAAGAGACTTGGGGGTCCCGGTTGACCACAAGATGAACATGAGCCTGCAGTGGGATGCTGCGGCTAGTAAAACAACCAAAACGCTGGCTTGCATCCACAGATGTTTCTCAAAGAAATCCTGGGACATCATTCTCCCCTTGTACTCGGCCTTGGTGAGGCCACAGCTGGAGTACTGCGTCCAGTTTTGGGCTCCACAATTCGAAAAGGATGTGGAGAAGCTTAAGAGATTCCAGAGAAGAGCCACGCACATGATCAGAGGTCAGGAAAACAAACCTTACGGCGACAGGCTGAGAGCCATGGGGCTCTTTAGCCTGGAAAAGCGCGGGCTCAGGGGTGATCTGATGGCCACCTATAAGTTTATCAGGGGTGACCACCAGGATCTGGGAGAGCATTTGTTCACCAGAGCGCCCCAAGGGATGACGAGGTCGAATGGTCATAAACTACTACAAGACCATTTCAGGCTGGACATAAAGAAGAATGTCTTTACTGTCCGAGCCCCCAAGGTCTGGAACAGCCTGGCATCGGAGGTGGTTCAATCACCTACATGGAATACCTTCAGGAGCAAATTGGATGCCTATTGTGCTGGGATCCTATGACCCCAGCTGACTTCCTGCCCTTTGGGCGGGGGGCCGGACTCGATGATCTTCCGAGGTCCCTTCCAGCCCAAATGTCTATGAAATCTATGAAAGCAAAGTTAACCTATAACTGAATAGTAGAATTTTTGACATCAGAATAAAGTCATTCCTTCTCCACTCCTGTATTTCCTCTTCCTATTCTTCTGTTCATTGGACTACTACATTCCTACTGGTAGAATTGAGCCAAGTGATCAAGCCGCAATGTAGGACACCGTCTAAGTAGGTGTCCTATATCTTGCCCAAAAGCAAACCAGACTAACTGGTTCATTTAATCTGGCATCCCGTTACCAGAAAGACTTTCAAGTGCATTTTGTAACTGCTATGTCTGTTGTCTGGCACTGACAACAGCAAAGCTCTCATTACCGAAGGTAAAGTGACCTGTGTTTGCTTAGACAACTAGGTTGCCTTCAGGGAATAACTGGATTTGAGATAAGTGAAAATTTATCAAGGAGGATTCACTCTGGCTGTGCTGATGCTTAGATTCTTGGTCCGTTCATGGCCTTTTAGTGCAGACTCTTGAGCCCTGTGATTTATTACCAGACACTGGATGTTAAATGACCCTATATGATCTCACTGATTCTATGGTGAGCTGAGGACAGATACACTGTGTACCAAGAAGGGAGAGACATTTAATTAAATATATTTCATGAACTGTAATAAATAGCTCGTTGATTATCATAATACTGCCAAGCACCTGCCTTGTGCTGTTTATTAGCATATTCAAAACAGTATTAATTAAGTCAGATTTGTTCGATGAAGCTTCTCACTTTGTGCCTGCAAATAACTCTAGGCATCATTTTGTAAGTGCAAATAATAGCAGGTGCCATTTACAGGGTAGATTGTGACATTAGGTATAGCCATGAACCGGGCTGGTATGTGAGCTCGCACCACCCGGGAGTGACGTACAATGTGACTCAGGCATGCCTCTGAGTCACGATGCTTCTCATGCTTCCTCTGGGCTCCGGGGGGTGGAGGCAGGAATTTCCTGTTGGTCCATACCAACAATAAATTACAACGTCCCTTGCATCAAGTTTGCTGCATGGGCCTGTGAATGGGAGAGGTGGAACAGCTTCCTATTCCACCTGTCCCGGGAGGAGTGAATGGTTCCTAGTCCTGCTCATCCCCGCGCACTGGAAAGCCTGCGTACTCCTTCACAATCTATCTCTATCCCATCTAGCTACTCAGCCGCCCCTGGTAATCATCCAGTCAAGGGTATTTGTTTCTCCTCTTTTACCTGACTCACACTGGTGAGATCCTATTGCCTCCAATGAGTCTAAAGGACTTTATTGTTACATGACTAAAAGAAATCTCCACTCTGCTGCATATGGAAGGAATTTTCAAAACTTGAAGATAAATTAATGCATGTCCGTAAGAAAATGGGTCAAATCTGGGTAATATCATGCACCTGGTGGAGGGAGCTCAGACTCGCAAAAAACTCATGCTATACATTTCGGATTTAGTCTATAATAAGATCTAAATTTACTCCTGTCTTCTGCCTGACTTCAAGTTAACACACCTAACTAACTACCTTTCTAATATCACAGAAACATAATAAGGAACAGTCCATCCCAGAGCCGAGATTAGATTTTAAAGACAAAATTAGTTCTCAATGTAATAACTGAAGAGGGAAGGAAGGAAGGGACGATGACAGAGGGAGAAAGTATGTGGAAGAGAGAAAAATCAGGCAGATGATAATTATTCCACATCCCAGCCCAATACTCACTGAAGTCAATGGATGTGTTCCCATTGATTTTTACAAGTATTGTTTTGTGGTTTTAGCCTATAGTTGCTTTACAATCCAAAAGATCCCACAACACTTGGCCAGCTAACATAAGATTGTATCGTATGGTAGGCTGGAGGGTTTAATACACTCTTTGATATAACAGTTTACTACAGCAGAGGAGCAAGTGGTGTTACACTGCAACATGATGGCTGGCCAATACACAAATGTTGTACTACTGTAAGTACCCTGATGCAGAGTGGTACCACCCCACAGAGTGTGGACACAGTAATACCAGTGTAACTTTGCTTACACAGGTATCGTTATTCCAGTACTAGAAGGCCTTACTTGATACCAGGCACATTCATACTAGTGGAATTGCATCCATGCTGCGACTTGCAGTGATATATCAGTAGGAAAAAAACCAGAAGTGCAGTCCTAGCAAACAGAATCAAACCGATGCAAAACTGCATACAGGCAATGACTTAAGTGGGAACTGAAGAGGAACCCCATGGATAACAAGCGTCGCAGGAAGAAGTTTCAGGACAAAGTCAACCAAATCAGAACACAGCCAGAAGACTGAACTGAACACTCCCAGGCTTGCAAAAAGATGGCTCTTTAAATGAGCATAAGTGGTCAAGACCTCTGTCTAACATCTCATCTAAAAAACAACAGCTCTGAAGAGAATGGCCGACCCTCGCATCACACTGGAACAGCAGCGACTGGATGGCGGCCTGCGCACTTCTACATGGGGTTAAAAAGTTGATAATAAAATGTTCTTCAGTTTGGCTAGCAGAAGCATAACAAGATGCAAAGGCTGGAAGCTGAAGTTAGACAAACCCCGACTGTAAATAAGGCACGCGCAGTTTCAGCAGTGAGGATAATTAACCAGAGGACCAATTTACCAATGACGGTGGTGGATTCTCCATCTCTGGAAACGTTTCTGAAAGGAATGCCCTAGTTCGAACAGAAATTAATTCTGGGAAGCACCATGGCTTGCATTATGGAGGAGGGCAGACTAGATAACGACAGGGCCTTATAATCTATAATTCACCTATCAACTCCCCCCACAACACTTCCTACATTACTCACCATAGGTGTTCCTAGTAAGTCTGTTTCCCAAGGGATGACCTGACCTGACCTGACCCTGCTTAGCTTGAGAAAGCTGAAGGGATCAAAAAGGGGAGTCACAGGGCTTGTTCAGAAAAAAAAAAAAAGGGTAATCCAAACAGGGGAAATCTCAGGCACAATGTTTCCTAACAAACATCTTCAGAACCAGCTCTCAGTTAGACAACAGCTGTCTTCATGGCATCTAAAAAAGGACCACCCTATGATTAGACTAGTATGATGAGAGCTACATTTCTACTGTTTCTGTTCTCGTTACTATTATTTGGCATGAGTATTTATCCATGTTGTGACATTTTCCCTCCTCGTTATAATCTTCATCACAAATGAGGTCGCTAATCCACTCCACACGTACAAGGATACACGCGCACAAATGTTCTGTGTGCTCTAATTATGTGGGGCACTGAGGGTGTCATTCACCTTTGTGCTTAAAACCAGCTCAAGGCCCATGGACCACTTAAATCCCACTTCACACCACAAAACAGGGCTTGAGTGGTGCACAGACTTTCCGCTGGCCCTTTCCAAACAGGAGAATCGTTCCCCGTTGAAGGGCTTGGTAAACTGCGATGTACTATTCAGTTATTAATCACAAAATCTGTGGCTGAATGAGCAAGGATCAATTTTGGAAGGACGGGTCAGTAGCTAGAGATGGACACCAAACAGATTTTGATTTGGGAGAAGACTATCATGACCAACTTCAGGATTGCCCTTTTAATTTTTGCTAATTTTCCCTATTTTTCCCCCTCCTAATTTTTATCAAATCCAAACGTTAAGTCCCGCATTTATGGACAGCTGATTGATATGGGCCAAATCTGCCACGGGTATAAACTACCATAGCTCTATCGCCGTCAACACACCACTGAGCATCTAGCCCTGGACTTTTAAGGAGCTTGAAGTATAAATTAATGTCTTTTTAAGTTACTGAACAGTTGGTTGGCATCCAAAAATTCAAATTTCAGTTGCCTTTTTAGGCAAAATTTGTCTTTTCTTATTGGGTAACACAGAGAGGGTATATGTGTGCCCTTGTATTGCCATCTAGTGGTGCAAGTCTGGAAGGAAAACAGTTGAATAAAGATGGCTGACCAACAAGGTGTGCCCGAACCAACATGGTAACAGCGGACGTGGCACCGGCACTGGAATCACTGGAGACTGTAAAAACTCTGCAAAATACCCGGTGCCCACCAGCATGCCTCACCCATCCACGACCCAGCTTACTAAGAGATGTGTTGTGGTGCATGTACTATTGCGCTAAAGAAGTGGGTTCAAGGGCAGGCCTTCAGTATTGGGATGTTATCCGCTGCAAGTGATAGTCAGTATATAGTAGTTTGGACATATGGATCTCAAAACCGCATTCCCAAGTGGGCAACGCTATATTGATTTCCACTAGGTACGTTGCTAGATATCGGTTTAAAGTTTAACGCGCGAGGTTGTTTTTCCTCCCTCCATAATCGTAGCCTTCCTTCGAGCTTTTAAATGAAATCACTTCAGCCATGGTCTTTTTTTTCTCACTTAATTGGACAAATTGTTCACTAAGAGTCTCTCACTCTGTTTTTTTAACCGGCACCAGACCTTTTGGGCCACACTCATCATTTATATAGTTGACCTCAGTGGAGTAACATCAAAGACCATTTTGATTCTGCATATACACACCCACCGTGGACAGCCAGTGCTGATAAAGTAGATGGCAAATTGCATGGTACATCACTTACATGATCTGGAAGGAAAATTCTCCTTCTGATCCTGATGCGTGAGCACCAGGTGACATAGTTAAGGGCAACATGTGAAGCTTAAAGCCAAAGGCAACACACGTCATGATTTCAAACTATAATCCTAGTGTTTTAGTAACATCTGGGATATTTGCACTGAATTACGTATGTGTCACAGGGCAGGAAAGTGAGAGTGCCTTGAGGTTAACAATTGCTCATATGCCTCGTGGATGAATCACATGATAATACCACAATGGCATCCTGTATAATTGACAGGAGCCTCTGTTTCTGGCAGTGTGTCCCTATTTTGTCTCATGAGTAAACGTTATCCGTGCTTTACTATATAAAAACAAAAACAACCCAAATTGCACAACTCGATACTGTTCTGCAGGAATGGTCCAAAATCATCAGGGCTCAAATGGACCTGCAGGTTCACGGCTACCGCGGTGAGTTGTGTGGCACAGGGAATAAGGATGAGATGGGTATATTTGTTGTTTGTGCTGCAAACACACAAGCATTTCTGCATGCGTGTGTGTAATCCACTCAAAGTTTCCTAGCTGACTCCCGAACTATGTGGAACTAGTCCTAAATTTAAGGAGGGGTTATCTCTGTGAGACAGCGTAGTCTAACAAAAAGGTCCCTGGACTGGAAATCAGGAGACTTGAGCTCTATTTCCTGCTGAATGACTTCGATCGAGTCATTTCCCCTCTTTGTACATCAGTTTCCTCTCCCCTGCTTCATCTGTTTAGACTGTAAGCTCTCTGGGACAGAGATTGTCTCTTCCCACGTGTCTGTACAGCACCAGGCATAATGGAGCACCAGTCCAGCTTGGCACCCCGGGCATCACCGCAGTGTGTGCAAATATTGCAACCCCCACCCGTTTCATCAAAAGAAGGATCTGAGTTTTGGGGCAGGGGGCATTTACAGTTAGTGTCTACGCCATTTCTAGAGTAACTGGGCAGTGGTCCGTGATTGGGGCTCTGTGGCAATACTTCAACATAAGCTAATAGCAGTAGTAATCAGGATGATGATAGCAGACGAGGGAAACTGCTGGACCCATATTTGAAAAACGGAGCCACTCTTGGCAGAATTTTGCTTTGGAGGAAAACTGGCAAAAGATTGGATGGTACTGAAATAACCCATTTGAACGTTTTTAGAACGGTGTATTTCACTGTAAATTACTTTCTGTTTTGAATATTTCTGTTTTGTACTATGTTTAATCCAGTCTTTTTTTAAAAAACGGTGACACAGAAACAAAACGGTTTTGACAACGTGGAACATTTTGATCAACCTTAAACAATGTTTCTTTGGGGGAAATTTCCTTCGGGGCATTTCAAAATTTTTGGTTTGAATAAAGCCACCTTCTAAAATCCCAACGGTCTTTGCAAAATGCAACATCCATTGTTTGCACAGCTTTCGTAATAATACAGATTACCATTGTAACTGCACTGGGTAATTAAGGTAGTCTTTTTCATTCATATCAGAAAAAAAAAATTAACTTGTTTAGCCACTGTGGAGACTGGTGACTTTATCGGTTATTTATACAAATAAATCTGAGATTTATAAAACAGTCTAAGGGATTAACCACCCATCTTCAGTTAAAATTAAAATACCCCAAGCAGCTTTGAAAGCCTAACAGATGAAATTTAGGAAAGTCCATTTTATATTAACATAGTACTGGGTTAAAATTAGCGTCTGCAGGTTCAGCAGGAATTCATGGGAATTTCGAGATAAATAACATCCCAAAGAGTCTGATCGAGGTTTGGATCCCAAATCAGGAGACTGCAATGATCCCATTAAGTTTCCAAGTGGTCAAAAAAGGAACTAAAAAAAGGGACTTTTTCTGGAAATGTCAGCAGAAGCAGAAAAGCATAAAGGAAGCTACTTGGGGCCAAAGTCTTGGCAAAGCAGCTCAAGACACAATGCTGTTGCCATACCCCAATGTTCACTCAGGTTCAGTCTTGAACCCAATTCCCCAACCTTAGTCTGAAATGAATCCAAATTCAGATTCTTCACCCCGAACAAACTGGTCTCAAGAAACTGTTTTAAATGAAGAAACAACTAGAAGGTGAATTTTCCCTGTTATGAAGTCTAAACAAGTCCAGTTAACTTTTAAAAAATATTTTCGTTGCTGCCTCCTCCTTTCCTGGCTTCAGTTGAGACCGGAAATAGCAACATTTCCTGAGAAAAGCTGTTCTCAGGAGGGTAATGTAACCTGGTCTGAGACAGGGAATTCGGAGGACTTCGGAGCGAGTAAAATCCTAGCTGGGTTTTGAACTTGATCATGAAAACCAATATACCAGCATCAATAACACCCAATGACAGTATTCACATAAAGCATAGGACATCTGGGGTGGGGGTTCAGAGCTAGAGAGGGGAAGAGTAGAAAGGGGTCAGGGATAAAAATAAAGTGAAAATGGATCAGAAAGAAATCAAAGGAGCGTGAAAAAAAGAGAGAAAACTATTAGCAACACAAGACCAGATTCTTTTATCAGTGAATTCAGGAATCTTTCCCTTGAGTCCATCTCTCAGTCTTTTTTTAAAGCACAGTGGTGTCTCTAGTCTATACTCCATCAGTAGGGCACCTACTTGTGCTGCATCTCTTTTAAAGGGTCAGTGTCTCCTTATTACATTAACCTTCAACTAGAAGCACAATTCCTTTAAAGCAACTTGAATCATTGGGTTTAGCAGGAGGAAGGCCTCAATGGTACGGAAAAAAGATGACTGATCCCAGGCCGAATTATAGTTACCTCCAACAGCTGGAGAAATGCACAGCCCAATAAACTGAGTGGGTGAAAACCTCACATTTCCACCCCAGTTTTGGAGCTCTTCATTGTCTGACTGTGACCAGAGCATGTCACTAAGCATCCAAAAAAAGGGATGGAGTCTAAAAAAGTTTACGAACTTTGAGACACACCGCCGACTACCCCAATTAACAGAGAAGAGTAATACTTCACAGTTTTTGACATACTTGCCCTCACAATACTTATGGGGAAAAACAAGCATTCTCTCTGCCAAGAGAAAGACCAAAGGGCAGATTTTTAGATCGTACTTAGGTGCCAAACTCCCAATGACTTTAATGAAAAAGCTTTAAAAAATCTAGACATCCATTACTTGGCCAAAATAATCAATGAAGTTGTGGCAGACTTGAACTCATTTCTCCCAAGTCGAAGACTCACAGCTTATCCACCAAACCACCTTCCCCTTTGCTCTTGGTGTTGGCCTGCAAAGGCCAGATCCTCAGCTGTTGCCTTAATTTAATTTCATAATTGTTAAGAAGTCAGCCATCAACCTTACGGGTTGCTTAGCTGACTCAAACGCCAAACCTTAATAACTCTTACCTGTGTATCCCATGAAATGTCTTTGCTCAAGTAATTATCAATTATATTTATGCAGAAAGATTCTGTCAATTTTTTTAACTGCTGAATCCTTTGAGAAAGATGATGTTTAATGGTTTGGATTATTAACGGAAAGGTTGATCCAGAATGGGAGCAATGGAACAATTTGTTAATCATTACATTTTTAAAAAAAATATAATTATTTAACATGGGGAGAAAAATATCACCTTAAATGTCATCATGCTGCCTTTTAATTGCCTCAGATGAGATTAAAATAATCACTGCTCTGTAAATGTATACAAATCTAATTTTAAATACCCCAAGATGCTGGGTATTTATCTAGAAAATGCAAAGTATTTGTGTTCATTACTTGATATGAGGACAAAAAAAATAATCAGTCAGCAGTTGATTTGGACTGGTTTGCTTTGTGAATGCAGTCTTGGGTCCTAACTTGACAACAAGTCTAAGAAATAATGGAAACAGGAAGAAGCAATGTTAGACCGCTAGTTCATCCAGGTAAAGTAAGGGGGCTAGATTCCCATTGGCTCCTATCCCTTTGAATGTAGGATTGACTCCTATCCCCCATTGTATAGGGATATAGGTTTGTGGGTGAAAATACATTGAGTGCAATCATCTGTATAGCTATAAATGGGGGAAGCATATGTCGGAAGAGAAAATGTATAGATGTCTACATACAGGATGGTTATGCATTGGTAGGTGTGTCACAAATCTTTATATTGCAATGATAAATGGATGTAGAGAAGATTTGTGTGTATATGAAGGGAAACGCACATGGGGTATATGTGAGTTCAGTGTAGATCGATGTTATTTTGGCATTTGTTTATGTTTGAGTAGGTACCTTTATACGTGGGAGAGGTGTGTGCAAGTATATAGTATTTGTGTGTGTAGGGGGACATCTCTGTGTGTTGGCATATTGGGGAGGGGGTAAGCTATACAGAATAATGTATGGTAACGGTGGGGCTGTTGGAGTATGCATTGGGGAGGGCAGGTATGAACACCTATGGGGAAGACCCAGGTACGTATATGCCAGAATTGAACTATGATGCACTCATAATGACCTACGGTCAAATTCAAGTAAAACTGACATTCTTTGCACTCTTCAGAGACACTGAAATTAAAAACCTCTCTTATAAAACCCCACATAATCAAACAAGAGCTCTCCAGGTTTCCCATCTTGTGATCATGGCAAAGGACAGAGCCAGTTCTGTAACTGGAAGACTCATCACTTGAAGCAAGCAGGGCGTTCTATTGTATTTCTGATCCATGACACATGGTTAGTGTGGCTTCATGTCCGGACCCAGCCAAATAGCATCCAACGCCCTGGACTAACTCAGACATGATACAGCCAGCAAGGACAAAACCATGGAAAACTGCCTGTATAACCAGCTGGAAGGGAGAGTTAGAAGTGGGTGGGGATGATGGAAGGCTCTCCGAATGACCTGCACACTGCTGAATATAAGGTTACACTGCACTGTAACTAACTGACAGATAAATCACCAGTCGGTTAAGATTAATTACTTAATGCCCTTCTCAAAACTCCCAGTTCAAGGTGAGTTCTAGCACCTAGCCTGAATATAATTACTTCAAAAGCCAAAGAATTTGGATTTGGGACCTGATTCTCCTCGCACACGTGTGAGCCACGTGTTTCTAGTTGACCCATTATAGAGAAGGGGAGTAAATAAAACTTGGAATTTGGGAGGTAAAACACCGGTGGGCAAGGGACCGGAGTTCAGAGCATCATCAACAATAACCCAAGAGAACAATAAGGTGGAAGGAGAAAAAAGACCTGGCGTTAGTCACAAACAGAACGCCATTCTCAAACCTGAGCCACTAAATCGGATGCAGTCAGATGCTCCAACTGGCCATTAAGCATGTAAGCACAGAGAGCACATAGGGTCTAAGGGAGGATCTCTAGAAGTGCCTAAACTTGATTTTTTTTTCCCCCCGATAAAGAGCATAGGACATGCCTTGATGCTCCCATGGTGGGTGTGCTACAAGTGTTTATATATCAACAAATGTGGTGCAATCTGCGGCGATGAGGATCTGAAGGTTAAGGAATTGCTCAGTGGTGTTTAGGAACATTCTGTTGGTGTTTGCATGAGAAAGGGAGAGGAGGGGAACAAATCCCATCTGTCTCGTTCATACACGGCCCCTGATTTCAAAAGCCAGACATGTGCATACAGTTTTAAAAAAAATAAATTAAAAAACACATTTATAATTGAAAAACAGGCTCTGAGGTTGCTCAGCCTTCTGGGCAGCAAGTCAGGCCTGTTCCTAGTCCATCCTTAATCGTTCCTCCATCCTTCTTACTTCTCTCCTCCTCACTCCCTCCAGTTAACTCCCTCCATCCTCCAGCCTATGCAGGATTTCAGCTTGCAGCTTCCAGCTAAAAAGTTATGTAGGGTCTAACATATCAGCCTGTGGACCTTGCTGAGCCTACCATTAAATAACAGGCAGGGGACCTTCCGGCAGTAGGGTTAGATCATCACCAACTTTTGCCAGCTCCCTCTTGTGGGGACAAGCACTGCTGTAAAGTTAAGCCGACTATGCCTTAGGAACAGGACAGCAAATAAGTATCTGCCCCTGAAATAGAGCAGGAGAAGGGCTCAATTTTGTTGTTGTAGCTTATTTTTGACCTGTGAGCCCAGTAGACCAGGCACTGGGCAAACACAGAACCCCCAAGCACCCACAGCCATGCCTCTTCCTCCTCTATTCTTCAAGGGAGCCAAGCCCAGGTTGTTTTTGCTGCCAATGCCCAGCTGTGAGCCTGCAGCAGCTACCCGGCTAGCGGTCCCCGAGCCAGCTAGCTCAGATGTGTCACCAGTACACTGCAGTCACAGCTTGACTGTAGCGAGAGCATATGCAAATCTCCACGCCTCTGAATTTCAGGAAACTTTAGACCTGTGTCCAGGTAGCACTAACTTCACCTCTCTCCAAAAATAAACCCTCCTAATATGTTGTATCTTCAAAGGGTCGTACAGATATCAAGTCATAACACTTGAAGGTATTATTACAATCTAAGGAAGGTATTAATAATATAACACCCAAAAAGGAAGGTATTATTATAACCCTACCTTGCATGGATAGTGAGACTGAAAGGTTCGAAGACTTCCCCAGGTCACATATTAAGTCTCTGGCAGAGATGAGATTAGAATTCCTAGTCCCATGCTCTCAGCCCACGCTGATTCTTGGGCCGACTCGCAGCAGGTCTCATGCACCAGTCCTGATCCTGCCCCCACGAGTGCCTATAGAGCTGGGCTTTTCATGACGCACCAGTTGCAAACCTTCTGCAACTGCTCCCCACATCTGGAATCTGCCAGGCAGCAGAACCACTGCTGGTTTAGATGCACCAGGGACGCTGCAGCTGTGGAAAAGGGAACAGAATTTGACCCTTAATGCACGTGCCAAGTAGGGATGGCCTCTCGAGTCGGTGCATACAGAAACATTCCAGTGGGCTGCAGCAAAAGTAAAAGGCAGGAGCATAAAACACGGCGAGGTGATTTATGACCCAGTTATAGCTCTGCCAGGCACTCGTCTCAGTACAGCCAACAAAGACAGGAACTTATCTTGCATATTTCTCCTTCCCTCACCCCTCACCCATTAACTGCCATGTGTAGTGGACCTTTATGATGACCTTACCTTGCAATCTTAGTTACTGCTTCGCTGGGACCCCGCAGAAGTAACTGAGCTCAGAATTTGGTTTCTAACCTATTCGTAGGTTATGGGGATACTCGTGATTCTAGGGGGTCTCTTGCACCTGAGCGCAACAGATCCCATGCTGAGCGCGCACAATGAGGAGTCTCAAGAAGATAGGCAGAGCTCCCCCTAAAGTTAAAAATAGAGATCAAAAGTCTGGTGTGAGGGGAGACTGCGTTTGTCTCTTGCTAAGGAGAAGCTGCTGTTTTCCAGGGCTTTCCAAACGGTACTCTGCACTTCACCCGCCTCTGCCTTATTCTTTATTTTCCATGGGCCTTTGTTTTGAAAACCGGGCGAGATCACAGCCTCCCCGGTTCCCATCACATACACGTCGGCATGCCCTGCTGCTGCTATCAGAGCAGGGGCTCAGCCCGTATGAGTGCCTCAGTCTAGGGGAAGCATTTGCATTTTCATTGGCACAGGTACAGCATTCAGAATGCTTTCAGGCCAGGCCAATTAAAACAAGCCAAAAACTGCTGAGCGAAGCAGTTTCAGCTCGGATCTGCTTACATTCCCTCTCTGAAAAAAGCAGGGGGCCCACTTTCTGTAACTCTCTCCCTCTCTGCACAGTGTGGGCTCTTTTTCTTTTTTTTTTTTCTTAAGGTGGAATAATTCATGCCTTTTGCACAAAGCCTACAAGAGAAGGAAGGTAGAACGTCAGGGTCTGTCTTCATTATAAACCAGTCAGCTCCAGCAGAGCGGCGAGAAGCTCTCCTCGGGTTGAAATGTTTCGTTTCCTCCAAAAGCCTCACACAAGTTTTGAAGGACTAGGCTACGTAATTGGCAATTCCCATCTGAGGATGTCCCACTGCATGGAAAGTCCCATAATGCATGTCCCTCTGCACAGAAAGCCCGATGTCCTCTGGTGCCAGCGGTACACCCACATTATCCAAAATCCCCTTTCTACATCCTCTTGTAGACCTCGTGTATCTTGTAAGGGGGGTACTAGCCAACAGGTTAGCAAGGGGCAGCAAGTTTCTGAACTGCCTCCTAGCATCCCAGGGATGGACATGTACATTCAGGAAGTCAAACCCTTCTGTGTCTTCTCCTTGCTCCAGAAGGTAGCCATTTGCTACTGGCTTGTAAAAGCCAAAATACAATGACCTGCACACGGACCCAGCCAGTGCTTTATGAAGGTATAACTAACCATGACTCCATCCCTGCGTGTCAGAGCCTGTTGGGATCCAATGCCTAAATAAACTACAGTACAATGAGGCAGAGAGTGGAGGTCTCATTCCTCCACTGCCTTTGCATGGGCATTTAATCCAAGGAGCAAGCGCCAAGAGATAATAGAGTTGCAAAAAACCACAGCCAAAGCGTCTCAAAAGTTAGAGGGCAAATGATGCGAGGATGCTCTCTGGATTGAGCTTACATTTAGGGACTGTGTAAAAAACTTGGATCCAGATCTCGTTTAGGATTTGAAGCTTGCACAAATCCAAAGGAGTTTGGTTCGGTCTGCCAACCGTGCTCACCTTACTCAGATTGTAAGCACCTGGGGCAGGGGCCGTTTTCCTGCTCTGTGCTTCTGCAGCTGCTGGCATACTGGGGTCCTTGTCCCCGTCGTGGGGCTCCCCAGTATGAACTACAACATAAAATAAGTACCAAATGATCTTGAAGCATGGGCACCTAATCATTAGAACTTTTTTTTTTAATGAAAGGAAAAGTAGAGTAGAAAGAAAACAGGTAAAAATTGTGAGCAAAAACAAAGATTGTTGAGATACTGTAAATACCCAGTTTCTCAGATGGTTGCAGAGACGAGACATTTCTGTCCTCTTCTTGTTCATTTGCTTTTGGAGATCTACTCTACAATGGGGGTGGCCCAAGGGAGAAGCAAACTAGGGCATTGCAAGTGTTCTGTATCAAAGCCTGTATTTTTTCCCCAAAGACTAACAGGACGCCGTTTTCACAGGCTACCCACAGCTCAACTTGTCACCTGCAGGACAGCCAGCCTGAAGAACCATACATTGACCTTAATGGGAAAAATCTGACATAAAATCGACACTGGGCAGCATATGCAGCCAGGAACTTGGGTCCAATATCCTATCAGCTGGGGAGTGGGGGACCAATGTTTTTAAAAAAGCTGGAGGGGATCCATTTACATGGCAATGCTTATCATGAAGGATCCCGACGTGGTTGAGAAATGATGCATTCATCTATCTGTCCTTCCTGATCCTACGTTTCATTGCTCACTTTGTCCTTCACCCAGCTTTGCATCTCTTCTTAAGTATCCTCCACATGTGGAATAATCTTCACCTTTTTAGGAAGCCCAAAAGTCTTTATTCTGGGCCCTGGCAGTTATTCTTACTGGACCAGACAAAGAAAGAGGAAAGCAGGCAACATCCCCATGTGTCCCTGAGCAGCACCTGTGAAGGGACTTCAGGCTTTCTGCTACCCCCAGCACGTGTAAAAACCCTCTTTTTGCCTTCTGTATAACTCTGGCTTCTATGTGAGTTTGGCTTAATGAGCCAGGACATTAGATGCCAGGCACTGCAATCTCAGCAGAAAGGTCTGCCTCTCTCAGACGGCTCAGAAAGCAGCATTGTCCAGAACTAGATGGCAAAAAGCTGGGCTTTCAAAAGGTCTTCCCAGGTGAAACACTATGTTGGTGGTATTCCAGAAACTGAACTCCTATCTAGACAGAGACCTGTTTTCTCCATCCCCCCCTCTCCCTGCATAGCTGTAGCTACATTAAATCCCTTCAGCTGCTATTGAAATGCAAGCATTTTTACGATGGAAAACGAGAGCCATTTAACAGTGTACATCAACACTACACAAAACAGTCCGGGGCAGGAAATTAATATTATTGTAGCCATTTGAAATTACACAGAGAATTTGCAACTATTTAGGACCTGATGACCCGACACAAGATCTAGACAGGCGCCACCTATGCAACCCCACAATGCCAAGGCATGTTTGTGGGTATGGAGATTTGTCCTGCCGTAACTGTGCCAACGAGCCCACATTCATCATGCTGTTGTCATTCCAGGGGGTATCATTTTTCCCTCGAATGATATATAGAACATCATGGCATCCGCCCGGGGTAAATAGTTCAGTGGCAAACTGCCTGTCCCATCTGCGGGCCTCCAAGTGACCCTGCATGCAGAGGTACAGAAAAACTTTCCAGTCGCATGGCCCATCTCTAGTTACATGATAAGAAATGAAGTTGACACAGCAATATAAACATTATTACTGACAGAGTTAAGAGAGACAGCGGGTGCAGGTCAGGACATGGTATCCAGGGGATACCATATAACAGTAGCTGTCATATTTATCTCTGGGTTCCTCTGAGCCGGTCTCGGGAGTCAGAGGGAAGGCGCACAAAGAACCATTCAGCGCAGTACGTGTCCTGAAATAAAGCAGATGCATTTTGGAGTCTGCGTGACTCCACAACACACAAGGATCCCTGCTCTGTTACCAATGCTCATCTTCTTGGCACCATCAGGAAACCCCTTTGTAGCCTTGGTGCTGATACTATTGACTTGTTTTGAGCTGATGGACAGTCTAAAGAAGGATATTATATCCAGCTGAACTGTCAACAGGGATGAAGAACTAAAATAGGAATCAGAGGCGGCCCCAATTTTTAAGCCCTTCTGCCAGGTTTTTTTTTTTTTTTCCCCAGGGGAATTATCAAGTGGAGTAGAAAAACATGTGGCAACGAAGGTTGGCACTAAACCTACCTCTAGCTTTTCTCGAGTTAAAAATCTGAGAAGGTCAAGTTGCCAGGACCGGATATAGGCATCGTGTTTCAGAGGGAGCAGGCTGGGATGAAAGCATTTTGATGATCCAGTGATAGATAATACAGCGAACCAGGAATAAGATCTAGGATTAATACAAACTAGGTTCCTATCTGAAAGCCAGAGAAGAGTCAGATGCTTCAATCAGGGCAAAACTCATCAGAGACTTGAAATGACATGAAATTCAAGCCAATCCCGAATGTTTTTGAGTTAGGTATTACATGGAGGAGTATAACCAAGGCACCTGGCTATGTAGCCAGGAGAGCCTTTGGAAAAAAAAAAAAAAAACCAGCAATGATTTGGACAGAAAAACTGGAAGCTCAGACACAGCGCCTGCTCTCACCGAGCATACTGCAGCTGTCTGCGCAGTTTCAAGCCTAGAAGCGTGATCTTGGATAGAAAGCCAGGGGACCTGTTAGGGGTTTCGGAGACCGATGTTGTGAGCCTGTCCCAGCAGGTGGAGTGAGTGAGCAGGAACAGTCCTGAGAGCAGCATATGCTGGGCTAAAGCAGGACGAGGGTGCTTCACCGTCTCTGACTTTGATTCCTGGCACAAGGGCAGCCACTCAGAAATGAGGCTGCGACTCAGCACAGGCAACAAGAGCTGTAAATGCAGCAGAGGCAGATTAAAAACAGTGACAAGGGCAAAGATGTAATACCGAAACTAGGGGAAGCAGCAGGAGAAAGCCTGCGAGGGTCTGGGCAGGGGGCACACCTGCTGGCATCTGACAGAGGAGGCTGTGTCTGAAGACAGTGGGTCAGAAACCAGCACAGCTTCATTGTCTTCCACCCAGGTGCATATGTTTACGGCACCTTTACATTTTAAACAACCTTCCAACCACATGGGGTTTGATCCTGCAATGGGCACACTGTTTCACTAGTAAATGCAACGAGCAGAACAGAAATTCAACCCAACATCCAGAAGAGCCCTGCCTCAAAAACAGGAGAAAATCATAAGAGTGAAATATATAGGATTACTCCTTTCAAAGTTCTCCTTCCACCTTCCTCTGCCATGATACCTACAAACTACTCACCGGCATTCAGGCGCCTTCTCATCATGGTTGCTTCACGAGTCCCTTGCAGTCTTCTGCTTGCTAAAAAAGTTATAAACAACTTGGGGCCTGAATCATGTCATGTGCGTGCAGGACCTAGCACAAGGAGACCCTGCTCTCTTATTAGAGCCTCTAGGTGTGTACACACGTACTGACTTTCTGACAGTTAACATGACTTAACTTTCTGAAGTTGACTTAAGTGTCAGAGCATACACATGTACGTGGAGCACAGTCAACTTCAATGTGGCACAAAATAATGCACCTCTGAGGTGTGTTATCTTGAATCACATTAGTTAAGGTGACTTAGCTCACAAGGGCCAAGTACAGACATTATATCTAAATTGGTCTAAGTGATGGGAAATTGGTCTAAACCCATTACCATACGAAAGTTTGGTGCACATAGACCAGGCTAAAAATGCAGAACCCGGTCTAAAATAGACCTGGTTTACACTCAAATCAAATTGATTTAGGTTATACCAGTGAACTGAACCTCTGTACTAGATCAAGATGACTACCATCATGTCAAGGAGCTGTACATGTGTTAAGTCACCTTATTTTAAGTCGACTTAGTACTTGTGTATGCCTCCCTAGTTTCCACACCAATATGCAAGACAATCATACATTTCTGTATCATACTTAATTCTGTATCTTCAGCCATGCCAGAGCCCTCTTGTATCCCTGCACACAAATAAGAAAGGAAGTGGGCACACAGCGGGCTTCAGACACGCTATCAGTCAGTATAAGCAACAGTGGTTAGTGCTGTTGATTGAACCCATTCCTAACCTCCACTCACACAGGCCACTCCTTGATGAGCATCTTCTGCGCTGATAACGTAGCATGTCTGCAAACCCCCTAAGGACTGCTATTCCCATTGGGTTTAGGAACCTCCAATGCTAAATTCAACCGATCACCGGGAACGCTCTTGAAGCCGAATGCGCACACAGTGCATGTACAAATAGTGACGTGGGATTTCTGCAGTGCTGTTTGCCATTGTAGAGAGGTGGGGATGAAGGCCAAACAATACACGGTGGATATGCATGCCAACTCACAGTCAGCCCTAACTGTGCTAGAAGAGGTTTCTTAAAGCTTAACTCTTTTAAAAGATAGGAGGACACTGGCTACCTAGCCCAATACGCTGGTGCCAAATCCTTGACCCGTGCACGGGTTTTACATTGTTATTATTTAGGCTTGAGAAGGATTAATGGTCTGCAGAGTTTAAACCATTCTTTTCCTAGCTGCAGACAGGCACATTTGAGATGGATTTTCCAGCGGAGGAGAGGTTACCCTCTACTCTCGTCTTCCCTTCAGATAATAAAGAACTGAAAGGATCAAAGGAAATAATGTCCTTGTAACCCAGCCTTCATGTGATGCTGCCTTGATTTCCAAAAAAGTCCCTAGCTGGAGACACTAAGTGTTAAGATTATTTTTATTACTTTGCACCAATATCCACGGCATGTAAGGCCTAGGACTAAGACTGCTTATAGCAACGGTGCTCAAGTGACAGATTAGGTTGACAAAGATGACAGAATTTCTAAGCTATCACAATAGGTTTAAAGAGGTAATTATTCAGTATTGTTACTAGTATCTGCATTGCAAGCACCATCAAAATATGCCAAGCACTTTCCAAATACCGAGTAGGACAGAATTCCTGTTCTCTTCCAACCAAAACAAATGGCCGACCCAAATCCCCAATGACCCAAGGGAAGAAGGACCGATCCCTTAAAAGTAGTGATACATGTGATGTGTAATAGTGTTTACCTTTGAATCTAACTTTAACCCAGCTTCTGTGATCCTTCTGTCCCAGGCGCAGTCCAGTCAATCTAACTGAGGGAAACAGAATAAATACCCATCAGTTATTGCTTTTCACTTCTAAACAGCTGAAAAAAATATATTTTTAAAAATCACTCGGGTAGAAAAGAGGCTGAACTAAAATTCTGGACCCGAACAACCCAACAGGTTCCTGGGTCTCCAATTTGCACCAGGGATCTCTTACTTTGAACCAAATTAACTTATTTCAGAAGTACACCCTGGTATCTGGCATGAGCTGAATCAAATCCTTGGCTGCTGATTCTCTGCTCC
Source organism: Crocodylus siamensis (assembly GCF_052110815.1). Lineage (NCBI taxonomy): Eukaryota > Metazoa > Chordata > Crocodylia > Crocodylidae > Crocodylus > Crocodylus siamensis. Next base: position 22,996,642 of record NC_143408.1, on the reverse strand, counting down.
ATCTCTCCTTTTATACTTCTATATTCCAGTGTTTTCAGGAGCTGCGGTGCCATTAAATCTCTATGCATCCCACCTAAGATTTCTTGTTTCACAACATGGGCTTTCCAGAGCAACACCATGGACAAAGCAATAGACACGCATGCTATTTCAGTGTTCCCACGGCATGTCCTTTCTCCCCCCCGATTTGCCAACAGAGTTACAACTTCTAGACAAAGCGTGGGATTTATTGTGGCATCTGGGACTGCTGGCCCTAGACTTGGCTCTCCAGTGGTTGAGGGTGGGAGGTTGCTGACCTGTGACTGGTCTCCCTTGTCTTCAGAGCCTCTATTTCTATGGAGCTCAAATTTTGGCTGAGAGGGAGTAATTAAAGTTAGACAATCCTGCAGAGATGCCTCATCAGCTCTGGCGAAGAGACGCCTATTACTATGGTGATACCATATAAAAGGGTTGGGCCCCAAATGTTATTCTGGCAGAGGCCAGAGTCCGAAATCCAGGGGACTCGGTAACGTCAGTGGAGTTACTCCCTCTTCCCTTGGTGTAATGGATGTCAGGATCTGAAGGGCTGTCTTTCAAGGGCACTCCATCCCGCCGTGCAGATGGTTTGTATTCTAATTTGGAGGGCATGCAGGCGGGGCTGAATGACTTTTTAAACCTTTGATTACTGACCGCTGTATTCATTTCAGGAAACACAGAAGCACAAAACCTCAGCATGGAATGACTCTTGTGATTTCTTTCTCTCTTTCTTTCTTTCCCCCTCTCCCCCTGGACGATTTTATCATGTTGGCATTCGGCCAAGACGTCTGTCCTTGTTAACTTGTGCTGGCTGTGAAACACCTGCAGCCCATTGTAAGCAGGAGGGTAAAATCTACCATTTTTAGGTACAGTAATTACCACTTATCCTTTGGTTTAGCATATTAAAAGGACAGTCTCCAAAAAATGTTGACAGCAATCCCATTTATCATCACACGCATGTGCAACTGGAACCAACTGGAAGGACTGGGGTAAATCCTCAGCTGGCAGAAACTGATACAGCTCCACTGGCTTCAGTGGATATATGCCAATTTACACCATCTGCAGACCTGATACGCTCCATGTGACAAGGTATAGCTGCACTTGAATGCCCTTTTCACTTCTCTTTTTTTAAAATGTCTTTCTTTATGAATTAACTAAAGCAATATTCATTCAGGGTAGGTTGGGACTGACTATTGCAAGGTCCCTGGGTTTTCCTCCGAGATATCTGGGTCTGACCACTGCTGGAGACAGGAGACTGGGCTAGATAAGGCTCTGGTCTGATACAGCATGGAAATTATGTTCCTAGTCTCATGCTGCTGTTGCTGCACTATCTTGAATTTCCAGCCTGAGAGAGTAAAACATTTGCTACTTATTCAATGATGGGACACAGCTTTTGCAATAGCTTTTCCAGCTTCTTCTACCTCCCCCAGCCAATAAGTCTCCAACCCAACCTAATGAAATCTCCTCAAAAGCTCCCCTGATTGTACTCTCCCTGGGTTTAATCCTCCCCAAGAATGCCAGCCTGTGCTTACATCCCACATAAGCCTTCAAAATAAGGTGCAAGGGAAGCACTGGCCTCCTGCCGCCAACCTTCTGCACAGGGATGGATTTTACCCACTAAAAGTCAGATTCTGTTTCATGTAGTAGGCATCTAAGTGGTACTTAGACATCAAAGCCACTAAGTGCAATCTTATTCCATTCTGTTCAAGCCCCTTGAAACCATTAACATGTCTATCTTTATAACATGCCTTCATCTTAGCCTTAACACTAAGTCACAAAAAACAAGGAGGAGACCCCACCTATCTTCTGCATTAATAGCTTTTCAGGGACTTGAGCAAGATGAAATACAGTCGCACTTAGAGATGCCTAAGAGGGGGAATAGGATCTGGCTGTAGGAATTTTACCTCTGCTTTCTAGGGAAGCAGGTTCTGCCTGTAGAGATGAGAGGTGAAGTCAGTCCCTGTGGCGCGTTCAAATCCTCTCCACCAAGTCACCAATAGAGAGAGGGGTCTTTTATTCTGTTTTCTTTTAATCAAACCTCCTCCTCTAGCGGCAAGACAGACATGACATTTACCCCAGCAGCCAATGTTGTTATCTCTGCATAAAGTAAAATGTAGCAATTTAAAAAAAAAAAAAGACTGTCACCACCCGTGATGATGCCAAAATATTCCCTCTGCTGTCCTGAAGCATGGAAATGAAAGTCTGCTGCTGAACACAGGTCTGACTATTTGCATTTTTAATCATTCAAGAGTTTAATTAGTATCATGGCCTTAATCAGAAGCTGCAAATACAGCTGAAGTCATCAGAGCTTAATTAGTCTGAAAAAAGTTTTGTGCAATCTGAAAATGTCTCCACTGACATGAAGGTAAGAAGCCTCTAGGGTTCCTTGAAGAGAAGAGGAGACAAGGACTTTGATTCAGTGGAGATATATTGCAGGAGTGTTATTTTCTGATTCTACGAAGGAATAACTTACGGGTTTTGATTTTTGTTAAGGAGGACCTGCAAGCAAACAAGAGGGAGGCCTTATAGTTAAAAAATTTACAGTGATAACCTGAGGTTAATTTACCCCGCCTAAGGGTTATGAGGCTTAAACGTCTGCCATGTGCTTTGAGCTCCACAGATGAAGTTCTGAAAAGCCAAATTTACACGAAACTTGTTTGAGGTTCTGAAATGTTTGTACAGCTTGTCACCCTCAAGCAATGTCACCAGTCTGTCATTAAATTTGTCCTAGATCTGCCCTAAAATTGATGGCAGGGGCCCCTGGGAACCTTTCCTCATTGCTTCATTCTCCCTGGGCTAGCACACCTTGAGATGCTCTTTGGCAGAGCAGAAAAACTCAGAACAAGATTAAGTCAAAGCCAATAGATTCTCCATGACATTTCCCTATCAATTATTCCGTGTCCCCTTACGATGCACTCCAACGATGCACAGAATGGAGGGAAGTGGTTAATGAGTACATGCTCTGCCTTTCCATAACATGTGTGCATTTAGCACTAAAGGAGATATATAACACAGTCTGCCCAGGGTGTCAGGCAGGTTGTACCATATACACGAACTTTGCATGTAAAACTCCCAGCAAAGTTGCCTGCAAAGTGGGATTTGTGTGCCAGAGCTAACAAAATCATCCTCCAGTAGCTGTAATGATTACTGCGTTGAACAGATACAGGTATACAAGGGATGAGCAGAACTAAGCACCAGTGAATTTTATAGCGGAGATACAGGCAACCTCTGTAAGCCTTCTGTCTCTTTCTAATTCAATAACTTAACTAGTTACTCAACTGATGGACCATTTCCCAATTTCCAGCTCCTTCAGTCTCCTGCTTGGGAGCATCTGTAAATTATAGTTGTTATCACTACAGTATCCATACCATACAGTGGATATAGGAGCTGCCTCTAGTACTAGCTGAAGTAGTTCTCCTTCAGTTCAAGTGGCAATGGGCTGATTTTCTTGAGTGAATGGACAGCGTGGTTTCACTTTCAGAATAGAGCTTCATTTCCAGCAACAAGCACAACTTCCTAGAAAGACTCAGGAGGAGCTAAAATAATGTCGGTTCTCATCCTCTTAAATGTGTGTCACCTTCCTTAAGTAAATACTTAGGGGACATTCCCACCCACAGTTCCATGTAATGGCAGGGAAAGCTAGGGACAAATCCAGAAAACTGATGGGCTGTATGAATCCAGGGAGACCTGGAAGAAGTCCAAGCAGGAGTGGGGCAACAGGGGGGTGCTCTCATGCTTCCTGAGAAATCAAGACAGTCAACTAGTTCTCTCAGGTGCCTGTATATGAATGCACAGAGCCGGGGAAACAAGCAGGAAGAATTGGAAGTCCTTGCACAGTCACCAAACTACGACATGATTGGAATAGCAGAGAACGATGAGATAGCTCGCATGACTGGACCACCATCACGGATGGGTGCAAACTGTTCAGGAAGGACAGGCAGGGGAGGAGAAGAGGAATTGCACTTTATGTAAAAGAGCCATATGACTGCACAGTATGAAGCTGGAGGTAGGCCTGTTGAGAGTCTGGGTTACGGGTAGAGGGGAAAGCAACAAGGGTGATGTCGTGCTGGGAGTCTGCTATAGACCACTGGACCCGGAGGAAGTGGTGGATGAGGCTTTCTTTAAACAGCTAGCCCTGTTCCCAAGTCAGTAGCCCTGGTTCTCATGGGGGACCCTCGGTCACCATTACACCTGCTGGGAGGGCAATACAGCAGTGCGCAAGCGATCCAGGAAGATTTTGGAGAGTGCTGGAGCGGCCAACTAGGGGCCGTGCTCTTCTTGACCTGCCGCTCACAAACAGGGATGAAGTAGTGGGGAAGGTGGTAGTGGATGGCAGCAGCGACCACAAATTGGTTGAGTTCAGGATCTTGAGTTCAGGATCCTGAGGAAAGGAAGAATGGAGAGCAGCAGAGTAAGGACTTCGGACTTCAGAAAAGCAGACTTTGAGTCACTAAGGGAACTGATGGGCAGGATCCCCTGGAGAGCCCGACTGAGGGGGAGAGGAGTCCAGGAGAGCTGGCTGTACTTGAAAGAAGCCTGGGAGTGCAGGAACAAACCACCCCAATGCGCAGGAAGACTAGCAAGTATGGCAGAAGACCAGCTCAGCTTTGCAGGGAATCTTCAGAAAACTAAATCACAAGAAGGAAAAAATGGAAACTTGGACAAGTAACTAGGGAGGAATATAAGAGCATTGCTTGGGCATGCAGGGATGAAGCCAGGAAGGCCGAAGTGCCATTGGAGTTGCAGCTAGCAAAGGACGTGAACGGGAACAAGAAGGGTTTCTACAGGTATATTGGTAGCAAGAGGAGGATCAGGGAAAGTGCGGGTCCCTTACTGAATGGGGGAGGCAACCTTGTGACAGAGGGATGCGGAAAAGGCGGAAGTGAGCAATGCCCTTTTTTTTGCCTCAGTCTTCACAGGCAAGGTCAGCTCCCAGACTACTGCACCGGGCAGCGAAGCAAGAGGGGACTTAACAGCAGCCTTCAACTACCTGAAGGGCGGCTGCAAAGAGGATGAAGCTGGACTGTTCTCGGTGATGGCAGATGACAGACCAAGGAGCAACGCTCTCAAGTTGAAGCAAAGGAAGTTCAGGTTAGGTATTAGAAAGAGGCTAGCAAAGCACTGTAACAGGCTCCCCACAGAGGGGGTGCAGTCTCCATCCTTGAAGGTTTTCAAAACCCGGCTAGACAAAGCCTTGGCTGGGATGATCTAGCTGGGGCTGGTCCTGCCTTGAGCAGGGGGTTGGACTGGATGTGACCTCCTGAGGTCCCTCCCAGACCTTGTTTTCTATGATTCGCTGATTCCCTCACTCCTGTTCTGCTTTGGGTGCCATACATGAGGCACTTTAGTTGACTAGTGGAAAATATATGGTCGACTTTCCAGAGGTTTAAGTGAACTGTAACTGGATTACCATTAACGCCTTCTTCCAATACTTGATTGGACTGCTAAGCAGTTGAGGCTTGGATTTTTAAAAGAGCCTATGACTATTAGGTGCCAAAAATGGCATAGAGATTCAATAGGATTTGAGCATCTAATTTCCTGAAGTTTTCTTGTAATTTCCAGAATGGGAAGCAGCAGAGTTTAGCCACTCGCTCATCAGAGGATATTAAATTATTTGGCTGTTACATTATTCCTGACTGACACAGGAATTTTTCACCTGCTCTGTGTGCCCAGCTCCTATTAAACTGGCTTCATGTTCTCAGCTAGTCCCTCAGTGCTACCATAATAAATGTAATAAATGTAATAAATTATAATATTTCAAGACAGAGGGTCACATTTACCATTATGTAACTCCATTGATTTTAGAAAAGTTATACCAGGCATGAATCTGGCTCTTTTATTGTAGTATCAAAAGGATCCAAACGATCACTTCTTTGGGCATAATAAACAGAAGAGATATAATTCTCTTTTCACTCTCACTGGTGTAAAACAGGAATGGCTTTCAATAGAATTTGGTAACAGATTCAAAGCAGGCCCAATACATTTCTACCAGTACTTTATTTGGAGAGAGAGAAGCCAGGAAAAAAAATTCCCCATGCCTTGAAGTGTTAAATTGTTAACTAGCATCTCAGCAAAGCAAAGTATTCTCTTTTTTGGAAGCAGGGGGAGAAGCAGGGAAGGAAACAGGCTTGCATTTTCATTTCAAAATGCTATTTATCTCCCTCTGCAGCTCCTGGACCTTGGCGTAACCTCCCATCTCCCTGTCCCCTCAGGAATTTTGCAAATAAATTAGTGAAACCTACAGGCAGGTGATAGCTATCAGCGCTGCTGCAAAATTTCATTTACTGGGGAGCGAGGAATCCAGTCAGTTATGTACATCAGACCGGGAACTCCCGACCGGACCAAACCCACCGTCTCTTCTGTCCTTGGCCATGCAGAATGGCCAGGGTGGAAAACTGTGGGTTAATCTGCTCATAAGGTAAGTTTTTTTTCCTCCCAAACCTCAGGCAGCAACTGACTGCCTTTTTTCTGAAGCCTGAGTGTGGGCATCCATCATTTTATATATATGTACACACACACACACACACACACACACACACATACAGATACAGACAGATAGATAGATAGATATGCATTATACCACGCCATTAAAAATCCTAGTCCTTGAATCCTGCTAAACCTTCCCTCAATGTCATCTCACAGCAGTGAGTCCCACAGGTGAGGTACGTGTGGCATGCAAAGGTATTTTCCTCTCTCATCTGTGGCATCACCTAAAACCTGCTCTGTTGTCTTTGTACCTGCTAAGTTTCCGCGCATCGTCTCTCTTTTGGGGGTGAGAAGAAGGGGTGGCTTGTTGGTGAGCAGAGGACAGATGACAAATGAGCTCACACACAGTAGTGGAATGCAAGCGCGTCTCAGCTATTTTTAATTAAGAAGTGATGACAGCTGACTAAATTCCCTGACTCTGCAGTTAAAGGCTCCCTGACCTAGACATTATTGGACGCACTCCTCAGACCAATATATATTGGTCCCGATGGTGCTTCTATTATTGTACCCATCGTCTCGACAGATGCAACACTAACAAAATCTATGTCCATTATCAGCATGCAAATAGTGAGATAAAAGTGTGAATGCTTATGAGCTGGGGAAGGCACCAGGTGAGGAGAGGACAATGAAGGTCGTTTTCAGAGAACAGCAAAGTTTGATTTCCTGCAAATGCTCAGACGGGTTTTGGTTTTAATTGCTTGTTGTATTTTCCCTTGACTAAACTGGGGAGAAAAAAAAAACCCTGTACCTTGGTATACTCTCAGGATACTGCTTCCATTTCCTGCAAGAGACTGAGGTGGCACTGTCCTCTACGGGGCTGTAGCACGAACTGCCCTCCTCCCCAAAGAGTTTCCAATCTAACTAAGAAAGACAAACTAAAGGTTGGTGATAAAACAGGTGTGGGGACCTGGAATAAATCACCTAAAGCCACACAGCAAGGTCCTGGTGGCACTGAGCTTAGACCAGCTTTCTCCTGGTTCCCTATTCACCGACTGAGCAACTAGACTGTGCTGCGTCCCCATGCTCCGTACCTTCACTATAAGGACCATAAGATCTCACCCATGCTGCCCGAAAGGGATGACTTCCATGTTATTCAGCAGACGTTGCTCTGCAGGGAATGCCTCTATCATCATAGGACCTCAATGCACTTTGCAAGCTCTGCGACTGGGACTTTTAGGCATCGGCTGTGTTGTGGGGCGATCTGGATTTTGAATGCTGCAGAGCAGACCCAGGAGGACTTCCAGGGAAAGCAAGGCCAAAGAGGTTAAATCATCGGCCCGAGTTTACTCAGAGAGTTGCTGGAAGAAGCTGAGCAAACAACCGTGACTGCCAACTCTGTGCGCTGCACCAGCCTGCTTCCTTTGAGATTTAACCGATACCAGAGAAAAGGGAGTCCTACTTGGGTCCCTGTTTTGTATTGTTTTCTCTTTTGGAAACAGATCAAAACCCACCTTCGTTTTCAGTCCCCACCGCAGACACAAAGGAATTTGAAATTAAGGTACCTAGAAGAATAACTAGTTGGCCAGGAAAAAGAAAGAAAAGAAACCCATCCGTCCTCTGCTAAGGATCACGGAGTGAACAGGTAAAGACGGCGAGTCCGTGCACCAAACTAGTCACGTTCAAATTGGGTTTCAGCGAAACAAAAGCATTAAGAAACATAATCAGGAACTTTCCAGTGTGGCTGCACTGTGGGCATGGAGGGGAGGGGGAAAGAGTTGTTTTCTGCTGTTGCTAAGACAGATCCCCCACCCTTGTTTTATTCTAACCCAATCGGCTGGCTTTGTCTCCCTATTGGCTCGCCAGCTGCATCGAATGATCATGACAGGTTTTCTTTCTCCTCGCCCTATTGGCTTCTTCCTATGGCCTATTATCAGGGGAAAGCAAATCAGACACCTAATCAATAGTTTGCGAGAAAGCACAGGGCTGCTAGATGCTACATTTGCATTCAATCTCTTACCGTTTATGTCTCTGCATTCAGATAAGCATCGTGCTATCCTACAAGATGGAGCACTAGCTGCTGCCGTTTGGCCACATTGGCCAGGCTTGCAGAGGTGAGCGTAGATGGCGAACGGTTAGCACAAGGGCACGATGGTCAGCTGCAAGGAAAAAAAAGGCAGCCTTATCCCAATCCCCGCGTGACGCCTAAAACTAGAAGGAGCCCTCCACTCCCATGCAAAGCAACAGGCAGCACCTTGGCCAGGCGCTGTGTCTGGACACTCACAGCCCTGTTGCTCCTCCACTCGATTTATTGTCACAAAATGATTCAGACGTGGTCTAAGGCAGCAGATTCAGGAAATAAGGAGTACGCGGTGGGCAGTCATTTTCTGCCATTAGCTGTTCTCTTCACCGGCTTCATTAGGAGTTGCTTGCTTCCACTTCACCCAATCCTCATGAGGCTCTTTTGGGGTAGGCAGTAGCTTGTGCATGCTCCATAATGCAAGAGAAAAATCACCAGCGCTCTGCTGAGATACAGCAAAGAGGCTGTGCGGGAGCCTAGCTCCCTTGGCTAATCCTCCTGATCTCGCCATATGCTCGTTGGGAGCGACCCACCTAATTTATCAAAAGACTCTTACAAGGCAGAAGGACGTGCTGGGGACGGAGTGACAATCTGATGCTCTTGAAGATTATGGTGAGATATGAAATGAAGTCTCAGGACCCCAGCAGCAATGAGCAAACAGCACAAGAGAGTGTTGGCAGCTGATCACATAGCACAGAGGCCCACATCTGGATAGGCAAGGGAAGTGAACGCCTCTCTCATTCCTGCAAGGAGGCCGTCCAGCTTAAGAAGCAAGGCAGATTGGTATATCTACTTGGTGAAGCTTGGTGCTTACCTCTAGCTTGTACGGAAACTTGATCGGGAGGAAATATAGCCAAGTCTGGGTGTACAAGAGGACAAAGGAAGAAAACCAAAAACCTGAGAAAATGTCCAGAGCAGATCAGGAATTTTTCAACCAAGCTTTTCTTTTTTCTTTGTATTTGTTGGCAAAGGCCTGCTCATAAAAACCAACGCTTTTTGCAGCGGTGCAGCTATTTTAATCAAGCTTTCACTGAGATGGTTTCTGGTAAAATCAGAGCAAGCAAGCTGCAAATAACCAATAAGCTGGTGATTAAGGTGCTCACCTCTGGGTGATACGGGCTCAAGACCCAGCTCTGCCTGATGGATAAGGCACTTTAATCTGTCTCTCTTAAATCCCAGGTGAATGCCTGGATCACAAGCCTGTTAGCTGTGGTGAGGTGTCTTTCTTTTGCTTTTCAAGAACAGTTTTGAAAGTTCGCAGTTTGGTCTCAATGCAAAGCAAGAAAACATTTTGAGATTTCATAAGTGCTCACAGGCTCAGAAAACCATTTCCCATCCAGTACAAGCAGTTCCTATTCTCGCTTTTATCTTCTGTACCAGTCTCAATGCCTGGCTTCTAATTTCTCCCAACAAAGCACTGGGCCTTGGTATAGATCATCTCAAAGAAAGAAAATCAATGGACCAAGAAAATTTGCTTCTTTTTAGGCCTCTGAAACATGTACCTGGTATGCTCCCTTGATGCCTGCCCAGAGAGGCAAAGCATCACATTTAGAAACAGCCAAGCTGATGAAAATCAACACAATCTCAAGACTATCTTAGCAGATTTCAGTTGCTGGAATGATGATGACCAAGGAGCAGGCAAGTTATTGACTGTGCTGCTATGCCCAGCACGGTGACGTGTTAACTCTTGTTTTCCTACCGCTCCTATTGCTGCACAAGGAGGATGGTTTGGCTCCTTACCTGGAACATATGTTTCTGCTGAGTTCCCCAGGTCAGGCTTGAATGCATCTGTGCAAGCAAGGGAGACAGAATGGTCTTGAACCTGCACTTGCCTGCATCCAGCTCTCAGCAGCAGAAGTCTATGCGAACGGAAACACGCCTACATGAGATTTGCTTTCCTGCACTCCTTTGCGGATCATGGCTCAGATGGAAGAGAACATAAATTCTGTGCGCTGGGGTGAGAAGACCTGGCCTGGTGCATGAAATGGCAGAACATGCAGAGAAGGAAACCAGACGTCTTTTCCACTCAAATGGGAGTTTCCAAGAGAAGTGTGATTTCTGCCGCAACCTGTTTGCTTGAAGCCATTAGATGTCTCTGTGGACTTGTATGGTATTCCAGGCAGAGTGTGGTCCCTGATAAATACAAGGAGACAAAGCTGGAGCACACGCTGTGTGGTAGCAGTGTCAGTAACTGTGTTTTCTATCATTTCATATAGCATGACACCAGTTGCTTCCAGTGAAAGCCTTGTTAGAAATCACTCTGGGTCAGGGAATGAATTACCCCAGGCAATGCAATGAGACAAGAGTAAAAACTGAGAACTGAACCTGGATCCTAACTCAAGAGTCTCCAGCTCTAACCCTCTGAACAATACTGTCTCCCCTGGTACCATTAAAGAAGCTGTGATTCTCTCTGCGAGAGTGTGGGTGGTATCTTGGCCAGCTTTCAACATGGGTAATTACATAATTGAGTACAATATCATTGACTTCCCATTCTATATTATTGCACAATCTGAACCATTAATGAGCTGCTGTTTCTCACCTTGGAGCTAGCTGTATTTTAGAAATGAGCCAAGCAAAATTAGACGCGCACATGCTGTCTGTGCACCGGGCATTTTACACAACCCGTTATTACAATCGGAAATAACTTTGAGGCACGAGCACAAGAATAAGAACCCGAGCTCCATGATGCTTATCCAAAAGCGACGCCACTGATTCACTGTGTGTCTTGAGCAAGTCGCACTTACTTTTGTCTGCCTCCGTTTTCCCAGCTGTAAAGTGTGGATAATAGAGTTGCCTCTACTGCAAGCAGCTGTAAAAACTGATTGCTTTAAATTTCACTGTGCTTGGAGCACGTAATGGGCCATTTGGATGAAAAGCAAAGGCAAGAGTCTTGCCTTAACCTCTTTCTCAGTGGCCACACCTGTTACCTGCCCGTGGTATGTAGCTGTTTGGGTTTAACCCCCTTTCCAAACACGTGTCTTTGGACAGGTGTTGTGGGGTCAATATTCCCACAGCACCTGGCTACCTAGCAATTACATTTTCATAATTAAAGTGAAGGCACATCTAGATAAACCAGGACGTGATGGCTAGATGCATTTGGTACCGCTGCCAGCCCTCCGATGAATGCTGACGCCTAAAGCAAACAAACAGGAATAAGTAAACTACCAAGTTTCTAGACCCGTTTGTTCAGAACGACAGATTGACAAATAGAGGCATTTTTTTTTTTTTTTACAAACAGCTTTTTATAACTTGCAACCCAAAATAAGCCCTGACCTAGCTGTGGTGCCATGTTAAACAGTAATTACTCTATATAAGGCTCACCAAATGGGAATATTTGTGGGCCAGTGGGATGAAATTATTTTAGGACTTGCACAAACTTTCTCTGGGAGTGGCGAGACTCGCTGTGGGCACTGTGGTGTACCTAGGAAACAAGCAAACACAGTTTTTCTCCCCCCCCTCCTTCTTCCAGGGCATCATTAAATTCACTAACTGACATGAAATGCCTTCACCAACTTTTTGCTCAGAGGAGAGGTGGGAAATGAAGAAAGGTTTGCTCTACCCCACTATCAAACAGATGTTTTGAGGTCCTGTCCTGATCTGGCTCCTACCCACTAAACCACACCCAAATATATAGCAAAATATTGCAAAAATGCAATAGCAAGACCCTTGTAATCCAGCTTCGTCTCCACTTTTTGCATAACACTCGCTGGCTGCTTTGCTACATCAGAACAGTTTGATGTCTCCGTGGCTCTGCACCAGCTCTGCTGAAAGCACCATGTAACAAGCGCCTCCATTTTAAGAGCCTTACACCTTTCATGCAGTGGGAACTGCTGCTCTCAGGGGCCTCATCATTCGTATGTATGCCAGCCCAAATCCCTGGTGCGTTCAGGTAAACTCCAAGTGTAGTGCTGGGCAAAATGCATCAGGGTAAAATGCATCACTGCAAATTGCAGATTAACCATTTACTGTGTTGATGCCGGGAGTATTTACGGCACCAAAGGCTGCGTGGGCTAGATCTCTCTTCCAGACATGGTCTTAGCAATGGGACTATCTCAAGCAGCTTCTTTGCTATTTCGAAGGCTGCATCATCCCTGTTTCTCCAGAGAGGCCATTTAAAAGATCTTCCCTCCCTTGCCCCTTCCCATTAAAATGAATGCCCTCCTTCCCAACTGAATAGTTTTAAATTCAAGTGACTTTTCTTTCTCTTTTTCTTTCTGGCTGAACCGAAGCGGTCCCTGAGAGCCTGTTCCTGCTGCATGCCCACCTGAAACAGCACTCACGGGCCCGCCAAAGCCGTTCCTTTGGCAATCATGATTACCATACACCGCGGCTGAGGGCTGGCACAGAGTTTGAATTTTCCACACAAGATATAAGGCTATATATTGAGGTATCTAGGCACAAACACAGCATAATCTTTTACAAGATGCCGAAATGACTTAAGAATTGAAGTCCTGTTTTCAAAAGTGACCTAGGCCCATAGGGCCAGCTTTGGAAAGATATTTGGGTACCAAAGCTACTGCTGAACACCTATCTGGATTACCAGAAGCATGTGAGCATTGAAGTAACTAGTGGGATTTTCAGAAGTGTCTAAGGGCCCGTCTGTATTTTTTGGCATAAAAATACCTTTCAAAACCTGGCTTGCTGAAGCCTTAAGTACCCAAGGCTGTTTTGAAAAGGGCCTAACCTGAGGCTCTTGCCATGTCTGATGTTACCCATGGCATGAGCGTCATCCAAAGGCCGAATTCAGGTACAGCACAGAAAGAACTGCCTGGGAAAGGGGCAAAATTGCTTTCACTCCTGCCCTGTCTCATCTCTTTGGGCACACACAACCACCCCTCCTTGGACAGGGAGTTCATCTGGGGTTAGCAGGGGTGTGAAAGCCCTTTGTATGAAGATGTTGACACAGCACCACAGGAATGGCAGTCAGCTCAAGACCAGAGGAAAATTCATGGTAGGCCATATAGGTGCAAATGGCATTTTTGCAGGTTCCAAAATATCCCAAGTCCTTATGTCATGGTATAAAGGAGCAAAAATGAAAGTGGTTTACAGTGCAATACCATATAAAATTAAAATAGAAGCAGAGGGGATTAAAGCAAATAGCCAGACTGCCGTAACCTGTGTTTATGGCCCAAATAGAGTCCCAATTCCTGTTATTTTCAGGGGTTTGTTCCTAGGCTGTAATATTTTCTCTGAGATGAAACTTGACCCTAGCTACACATGACTCATCTAACTACAGTCACTGGACATATGTTACAAGCTTCTGCAGATGCTGGGTCATTGGCAGGATGTCCTGCAGTCTCTGAGCCCAGCACAGTGGGTCGCATCTGAGTTATAGACGGAGGGGCATGAAAGAGTTACAAAATGTACTTGACACTGAATTTCACGGACTTTAAGAATGCAAAAAGCGGTCAATTTCTGCAAAAAAGAGAAAGGCTATTTTTTTTCTGACTTTGTTCAGAAATAAGCCCCTTTTCCAGTTAAAATGGACCCATTCCAAGAGAAACTTCACATTACAGATCTAAACTATGAAAGTCAAAAGAGCTCTGAGATCTACAAAACTACGTTAAGCATTATTAACGGGTCAAATTAATCCTTGGTGGCACTCCATTGCCTTCTGTGATGTAAAACGGATTAATTGTTCACAGGGCTTGTTTTTAATTCTAGATGATTTTCTGCATTCCAGTGATGTAAAATCATTGGTTAAATGATGGAGGAGTCCCACTGTGTATCAAAGAGATTTTCAACAAAGCAGGAGTTTTTTTTTCATTTAGAAAAGTAGCCCCACCAAAAATCCTTCATGGTCTGTGCGCAGAGATCAAAATGAGACGCTGAGCATACTGCTACTTATTCCAGGTTAAACATCCCCTCTGTATGCAGGGACACAACTAAAAGAGTGGTACAGTGATATAGAGGTTTTGCTTACCCAGTCCTATGCACAAAGACACACTGGGGGGAAAGGGTACCTTCGTTTGGGGCACATTTGGCTTTCTGACGTTCTTCAGCATACCGTTCTCTATACACTGTCCATTTTGCTGCTTCTCATTTTCTTTAAGTGACCTATGGAAGTGCCAATGCTCTACAATCCTATCCTCAAAGGGACCCAGTGGTGCTTTTGAAGTTACTGTGTGAAATGCACAAATGAGATAAATTCTAGTTGTATCAAATCAAAGGAGGCTCAGAAAGTAATTAAGGGTCAGACTGAAAGGAATGAGAGAGAGAGGGGTTAACCACAGAGGAATAAGAAGCCGGTGAGACTGGTCGCGGGCTATGGAGCTTTGGAGCTCTCAGTCGCTGGTCTGAATCGCACTTGTGTTTATGGGGATTAAACTTATTGATGGCTGTTCAGTGAACGGTACGAAGCCTGCACATCTCACCTGTAGAAATGGCTCCTTCTAGGTCTACCAGCAGAGCAGGTGGGAAAGGACAGAGAAGCTGGCAAGAGCCGCAGACTTTGCTGTGCTTGTTCTGAGGACGGCGGGTTTCACAGGCATCCTCAGGTGCTAGGAGAAAGGGGAGTTTGGACTTGATGAAGTGGGATCAGATGGGCCTGGGAACTTTTATGGGCCATAAGGCTCGTGGGGAGGGCTAACCAAAGGAGTCAAAAAGGAAATACTGAATTCTCCTTGAACCACGGCCCTAAGGAATGGAGAGCATGCCAATTCCTTATGTACTAGGGTGGCCAGATCTTCCAGCCTCGTGCACTCAAGATGTGCTTCCACTAGAGACTGCCTTCAGTGACTCACAGCAAGGCTGACTGACTTTACAGCATCTCAGAGACCCTTTTTTGTGCTTGTTTGGCTCCGTTCTGCTGAGGGGGCACCCAGGAGACGATTGAATGTGGATAGCCGATGAGGAACTTGCAATAATATTGCAACCCTGGCAGGCTGTGCTCACTCTGCCTTGCTTCCAAATGATGAACCTATCTGGCCTCAGTCGTTAGTATATTATATTCCTATGTAGCGTTAACAATTTGCCTCTTTCCCATTAATTTCTCTACCAACAGCAATGCCTGAAGAGCCATCCTTCTAGGTCACTGTTACATGTTCATGGCTGTAGCTCATGCAAATGTGTTCATCAAGTCCTTGAAATCAATGATGGTTGCAGGCTCTTGGCCCCTCCTAGCTGGTGCTCAGGACCCTCTGTGGTACTACCCTTGATTCTTGGAAATGCTTAAGCCCCTGGTTAATCTTATGCCTGTGAGTTGTCCACTGGAATCAAGTAAACAATGCATATGCTGAACATTTGATATGTGCTTAAAAAGCCAATTGGATGTGTCTGGACCTAGGAGATACAAACATGAGGATAACCCAGCTGACTTCAATGAATGAAATGGATCCACACATAGGCTTAAAATGTGCCATGTTTGTAATCGCCTTGATGAATCGGGGGGCTTTCATTCTGAATGGCCTCAGTCTATGTCTTCTCTCACTTCTGCTAGCATAAGTCAGGACTAATTCTACCAAAGGCAGTGACATTACAACCAGCATAAAACTGATGGCAATGAGAGGAAATTCAACTCTCTCTATTGTACATAATGAACCTGTGGCTGATCGTTGACCATTAACAATCCATATCTCACCATTTCTCACCCTGTCCTCCATTATGGAAAAGTATGCCACAAAAAGATTTTTGTCATACAGTATATTTACTGGAAAACAAATGTACTTACATTTGTGCCACTGGGGAGCTTTATACCACACCATCTTTTTCTTCTTTCTTCTCCTTTTGTTCCCTGCACTTCAAGTGTGATGTCTAGCTAAGTGGAGGAAAATGAAGACAAATTAACCTCAAGCTTTAGGACAGGTTCGTTCATGAAGATATAATGAGAGCTGAAGTTCTCTTGGTAGCTACCTAAGAAGAGATCTTGTGTGGATGTCAAAGGGTGCAACTCCTGTGAAGTCAAAGACTGTTAATACCAGCTATGGATCCTGGCCAGAAAACTAGCTCCGTAAAAGTTCTGCCACTTCCCCTTGTCCCCAACAAAAATAATCCTCATAACTTCTTAATGGGACATAATTCAAGTGTGTTGCAGCTGCCAAGTCTAGCCTAACAAAAAATAATATGTAGGCAACTTTCTTATAGCATCTGTATACATTCAAAACACTTGTGCAAACTCTAATTTAATTTATCTCTACATTACCCCTCGGTGCAGCTCAGTGCTATTAGCTCTGATTTGCTAAGTAAGTAAATTGAGACATAGGCCAGCAAGTGAGCAGAAGAACCAGGATTCGAACTCAGAAGCTTCATAGCTCACAACTCCTGATCAGGCTGGCTTTCTTTTAAATCACAAAAAGCTTTTTTAATCTCTTTGAGGAACTGATACAATACTCACTTCAAAGTCAAAGGAACTAAACGGGCCTTGGATCCGATCCCAAAACCATAATGCATATCATAAGAATTCGACATATATGTTATTGTTAATATGATGGCTCGGTTCTGAGGCCTGCTTTAATTGCATGCTTTTGTGAAACACCAATTCAGGCAAAGTGATATTCCCTTTATTTACCTCTGGAAAATTTTCCTTTTGTCCTCACTTTCTTACTTTTATTTATTTTAGCACATTTAAAACATAGCGCCCGAAAGGCCCTGCAAATGTTAATGCTATTTGTTACACCCAAATGCATGTAAAGGTACAGCTCACTGAATAAAGTATAACCTGCAGTGAACACAAACACTTCCTTAGAAGGATAATTATCCCATGACTTTTGGAAGATAAGGGCCCAAATGTCAAAAGAAATTTTCCTCAGGTCCCAAAACTCTACCCGTACTTTTCCACGTACAAAATCCCCAGGGTGCCAATGCAAGCACCATCTGCGTGCTTCACTTCAAGAATCTGAAATTCATTACATGTAATACAATCCTTTGCTCCAGTGAAACCAAACCCAGAAGGGATCTGAGATGGATCAACACACTTCCTAAAGATCAGAACCATTCAGAACCTCAAGCTTGGCCTCAAACTCCGGTTTTGCACTTGGCTTTTGCATTTTGATTTTCCAGTGGTTAAGGCATGGGTTTGCCTCAAGGAGATTTGTGGTTTGGAGTGTGGTTAAGGAGACCTGGATTCAATTCCTGGCTCTGCAACTGATGTCCTGAGTGGCCATGGGCAAGTTACTTAGAGCCAGAATTTTAAAGGTATCTCAGTGCCAAAAGATCCATATCCTAGTGGGAGTTTCAGAAGTGCCTGGATACCTTAATCCAACAGCAATGCCTCTTACAGGAATAATGGGCCTGATTTTGATTCCTGGTTTAAAGTTATATAAATCAGTAGTAACCCAACTGAAGCTGATAAATTTACACTGCTAAAAGTGAAATTTCAAGCCAATCCGTTGGGTTTATTTTTTTATGCTTATATCATTTTGACAGCAGCCTCACTAAAACTATAACTGATTTATATTATGGACAGATCCAGTGAAGTTCCATTAGAAGTACCCAAAATTTGTGCATGTACATTTTTTTACTTGAGGTCACTTGGATGGACCCACACAGCCAGCTGATTGGTTCAGGATTTGTAGAAAAAAATCCTAACTTGATCCTGGATACCTAGTCTTATCTAACAATCTCAAAGCATGTTTCAAGTTCCAAATATCAACCAGTTCCCACAATCCCACAGGAGGTAGGAAAATACTGTTATTCCCTCTTAACTACTACTACTAGGGAAATGTGAATCACGGAAAAGATAGTAGGTGACTTGCCCTGCATCATTTAATAATTAATGATGGAAATGTGAATAGAGCCCAGAAGTCCCAACCTTATGGGTAATAACTCCACTGCAATGTATCTGATGTCCTCTGTGAAGAAATAAAAAGAAATTAAGGCTTTCTTTCAACTACTTTCTTCTACACCCACTCACTCATGCACTTGTGTGCATACATGCACACTCCCCAAGGCTTTATCTAAAAATCTATTTCAATCTCATAGGGTCAGATGTATAGCAAATATAAATTGGCTCTATTGACTTCAATGGAGCCAGACCAATTTATGTCAATTGAAGATCTCCCCCGGAGAATGGAAACCCATGTGAAGCGGCGGCACAACAGTTACCCGTTGTATTTACATTACCATATGCTTAGTTCTGGCATGTCATTTTTACCCGAAGAGATGCAAATTCAGGATGGAGACACATTTGGATACC
The DNA here is from genome assembly GCF_052110815.1 of Crocodylus siamensis. Lineage (NCBI taxonomy): Eukaryota > Metazoa > Chordata > Crocodylia > Crocodylidae > Crocodylus > Crocodylus siamensis. The sequence goes on along the minus strand of NC_143408.1, from coordinate 22,977,995 downwards.
CTCAGCTGGGAATCATGTTCTCTCAACATGCAGAGATGATGCACATACTGTCTCTACTCACGCTCATCCTTTCAGATGGCGTGATGCCTACATGCAAACTGGTTAGTACTTGCCCTGGGCTATCAAGGCAAGGCAATGGTATGTTTAGATCAGTAAACTGCATAGCAATATAAATGTCATGTATTCTGCAAGAAGTCTTGGCAGTATTTATATCTTGGGCCTGATTGCACATACGTGCCAAAAAGAAACTTGAAGACTCTCAGAAGAAAGGATGGCATGGGATTCACCAGCTCTTCTTACTGCCAAAACATGCTGTATAGCAGTGGGTACCTTGTTAATCCCCGAAGACTATCTAGTGGGAGTCAGATTATATGTAATGTGAATACTACTATGTAGCCTTTTTGTGCAGCCAGGCTCCAAAGCTGAAAATGAACCTCAAACAGTGAGTCTGGCACAGTTCAAGACATGAGTTGTACATTTGCCCAGAAAAGATGGCAACCAGCCCAAAACAGAATAGCTTTGGATGGTCAGCAAAGGGCTGTGTGGTATCCTTTCCGATGGGACAAACTGAAGCAGTACCTAACAAACATTATGGTTAATGGGCTAAAGCCTCCGAGATAAAGCTGTGGCAAAACAGTAACATTTGAAGTTACCTGCCCTTATCATCATCATCGGCTATCCCTCAATGCAAGGATGATGTCTGCAAGAGGGGAGTGGGACTACCATTTAATAGGAGTCTACGGAGCAGCAGAAACCATAATGGGATAATACAGTAAATCACATTGTTAAAACATACAGGTCATCAAGCCCAGAAGATGCTCAGTTGCAAATATGTCACTAAACAGTATTCTGTATCAAAATCAAGGAAAGTTCACAAGGTCTCACATCTGTTTTCCAATGTCTGTAAGTTGTTCATACCTGAGAAGTCAATGCAGAGCCATTATTCCCAAGTTACTGTACCCTTCTCTTTTATCATCCGTCAAATTTCCCAAAAGCCAGCAGTCTCTCAATCTATAATGTCGTAGTAGGTCCCAACGTCAAGATACAGGTAACTTCTCATGACTTCAGTGGGAGTCTAATTCCACATCTGCGCTTTTACCCTTTCTCCATCATTCTGCCCAAAACACCTATTGGTGAAGAGGTGTGAGGTCCATTGGAAGCTTTTTCAGAGGAATATAATCTTTGCTGAGAATCTGGACAGAACCTCTAAGCCCTTCACCAGAAAGTCAGTATTAACAGTAACTGAGACGCATTATTGACCTATTAATTAGGTGGTCAGTGGCCAAATTCTCTGTGATTTGGCGAATTCCTATCAAGCATGGAGAAGCGTGCTTTTTCCCTACTACATTTCTCCCACCAAATATCAGAGCTATCTAAATAACTTGCAGTTGTGGGAGCAAATGCTCCGTCTCTGCTATGCTCTTTGCAGCGCTTCTCTTTCCACGCGTCAGTTGAGGAGTGGCATTTTGGTGTGATTTCTTTTCCACAATTATTTCCCCTCGTTGTTTCTATATCCCTTTTTAAGTCCTTAATCAATCTGTTGATTAGACCCTTAAAATATAGAGTTAGTCTTAGTGTCAATCCTATTTCTATTAAAGGTTTCAGGAAAACTTTCACTAGCCCCAAAGACACACAAGAACATAAGAACAGCCATCCTGGGTCAGACCAAATGTTCACCATCCTGTCTCCAACAAAGTTAAACAGTGCTTCTAATTTTAGTTACACTGGTGCAAATCATAATCTGAATTTACAAAATTAAAATTCATCCCTCACCTTTCTGAGGTTCCTTGAAAAGTCATTTGTGCCATTTATTATCCCTCAGCAATTCATATCTACAATAAATTATGCTAACAACCTCTTCTCTGAAAACAGAAATATATCTGAAATGCACTTGGTTGATTGGAATTATCCAAAAGCCCCTACATTTTGATTGCCTAACTAGATCTGGAGTTTGTACTAAAGTTTATGGCATGGAAATATTTAAAAATTATGAAATATGCTTGGGAAAAAAGACAACAACACTTAAATACATTCACCCAGATTTCAGTCTAAGTTACTGAAGCATCTGAATTCCAAGGGGCAATTATCTTTTTGGCATGTATAGCTCCTAGGGTTGATTTTTATGTTTAACCAAAAGATGGTATAATGCTTAATAAATGAGCCTTAATTAAAGTGCTAGGAGAAAAAGCCCGTCATAATTGAATAATGAGATTAATGCATGCATGCTGTGCATTTGTTCAAAAAGCCTTGTCCTCTCACTGTACAAACCAAGAGTGGCCTTCTGTAAAATGCAGCACTCACACAAATCTTTAGAGAGGGGCTGATTCTTTTGTGACGACTTGCTAAAGCCCAGGTCCTGATGCTCACAGTAAGCAATGTAAAGTCCTGTTGAAGTCAGTGGTGCATACCATGGGTGAGGCTCTGGGTATCTGGCTGCATTGCGTTCCTAGGGCATTCGAGGAGGGATGTGCCTAAGCCCAGCTTATGTATCCGCCCCTGTTCCCACCAACCCATCAAACTGGGAAGTGTGGTGATGCAGCATTTAGGGGGTACGCCCTGGACATGTGTCAAGTACATCAGCTGATGGAGGGGATGCCCTCAGAAAGACTTCACTGCTGCATTTCCTGGTGGGTCGTGTGCGAGCTGGAGCAAGGCAGTGCACTGAGCTGGACACATGAAGCAGACATACCTCCACAATCTCATTCAAACACAGCTTGATGTAAAAGGACACAGATTCCCCTCTGAGGTGGGGTCTTTTGGTTTGATCAAAAACTACCCTGTTTATACGCATTGTATGTGGCCCTTTTTTACTGCTCACTACTGTATCCTGGACTTGTGCGTGGAGAGAGCATTTTTACTTGCTTTATTTTTCCTCCTCTCTGGTCATCTGTTCTGCGCCAAAAGTCATTGATCCATCTGCTTTTCAATGCATCATATACAGCTGTGATCATTTAAATGGTCAATACTGTAGGCCGTGTTTGCAGGGTGTTATTTTTTTAACACAGCAAACCTCTGCAGCGCAGGTTGGAGAGCAGTAATGGGGAACAGATTGAGGAGCCAGGACAAAGGCACCCGTTGGCTTCAACAGGCTTTGGATCAGGCCCTGGGAGAGCCTGAAGGAGGAATATGAAGAGGATTGACTATTGCCTTCCAATGAATATGCAAAGTTCATCTCTCACATACAATGGGAACAGTTTCATACTGATTTACATCACGGTCCATGGATAATCAGCCCACTATTCACTTCACCAGCCTTGAGGAAGTGCAATCAAGAAAGCATTACAGAAAAACCCTGCCCTGCAGGGCTAGAGTTGTTTTAATAATGTTTATGCTTTGCACATAATGTGTTTATGTCTGGAAGTTGCTTTTTGGGGTTTCCCACTGCGCCCCGTGTCATTTCCAGGCTGAGTCCTTGACTGGTGTAAATTAACAAAGGTCCATTGATTTCAATGGGCTGCACTCGTCTTTACCAGAGCTCAAGGTCCTCCCTAAAACCACATCCAACTTCATTTAAAATGCAAATCAGGGCTCAGCTTACTCCAGAATCACTGATCTGAAAACAAAGTGCACATTTCACAATTTAACAGGTTTGGATGGAAAATGAAAAGCCTTCTCCGGTCAACTGCTGGCCTCTTGTCACACTTTTCTTGAAAATAATCCAAGGCCAGGCCAAGGAAATAATAAAATTAAAAGAAAATGACTGAAGACTTCCCAACTTCTCAAGCTTGCGGTTTTTATTGAGCCTTTCATAATGTGTCATCGATACTAATTCTTTTATACCCATCAATCTTAGTCACCCAGATCTATCACAGGAAATGTGCCCCGGACAGAGCCCAATGTATAGAGCAATTGTAAAAAGTACCAAAACCCATGCCACAACGTATCCAAATACATACAAGCTCAGATCCCTTTACAAGTAGTAATCTGCGATGTCTAGTTTTGTTCCCTGTGATTTGGCATTGAATTTACCGCTCTGTTGTACAAATCCTGTCCAAGTTTTCTAATGTTTTAAAGGCTGGCCCAACACCTTGCCCTGATTGTACTTGAGTGATGGGCAGTTTGATTCCATGCGGGAATTCTGATTTAAACCCCAGAGTGATGGACCCGGTTGGAAAAACTGGATGGACCAGGTTGTGCCTGGTTGGAAAAAAATCCTTTTTTAAAAAAAGGTTTCATAGGCGCCAAAATGTTCAGACCAGCTCTAGTGCAAACCCATGAGAACTGGAATCCCTTTCCAAACACACTTGAACTATTACCACTAGTTTAGCCCAACTCTTCATTGTAAACCTCGAAAGACAACTTGCTGGCAGACAATGGAATAGTAGAAAAGATCAAGTGCTAGGCTGAGAATCAGGACTTCTCATTGCTAGTCTCTGTGCATGGTCTTCCACAAGCTACTTACACTACCATTTTTACCATTAGGTGTCTCAGTTTTCTAGTGCCCAGTTTGAGAGGAATCCGGCCTGACTTTCAGAGAATCAAAGCACCCACAGATCCCATTGACTTCAGCTGAATCTAAACACTTCTGAGCATTAGATCTAAGATAGAAAACCTAAAATTGAGAGCTGCTTTTGATGTGCTTGGACTTGCCCCCCCCCAATCTTAATCTCTTTATCTGTAAAAGCAAAATTGATATTTGCTGATCTTTACAAAGCACACTGAGATCCCTGGATGAAATGTACTATAGAAAGGCTTAGTGTCATTTACAGCTAGCTATAAACCAGGCAAAGAAAATCATGACAATTTTCACTAAGACATTAGTCCTTTTGAGGGTCAACATTGCAATTCTGAAGGAAAGTCACTGAAGTTGCAGTGCTGACATTTCTTTCCTTTTTATAATTTTAACAGGGATCAAAAGTACCATCCCACCTCCTCCCTCCTTTGGAAGAGTACAGACTCTATCACTTGAGCTATGATCAGTATGGAGTCTACACTGCATAGCTGAGTGGTTTTGATTTTGTCCAGCAGAAGGCAATAGCACACTTGGACACAGACTGATTCATGGGACAATATTATCTTTTCTGATGCCACAATGATTTTCATCATTTTGTGATACAAAGGGAAGAAAACCTTGAAGAGAATGAGGCTTTGGTCATTGACAGGGGTCTTCCTTGACACCAGTATGAAAACCACAGCAGCATAAGTTAAATTTTGGCTCTGTGTGTGTGTGTGTGTGTGTGTGTGTGTGTGTGTGTTTGGCAGCAGGTACGTGCATATAATCAAGAATGGGAAAACAAGTGAGCATCTATTTATGAGACCAGATAGCTTCACAGGGCCTAAACCTCCACTCAGTTGTATCCACTAACCTTCCTCCAGAAAACAATAAATATGCATATTAGTCATGTTCTCACCTTCCCACTCTCCCTTTGGTGCACAGATTTGGGGCAGAAGCACTGAAAGAAACCATATTTCCTATTTGGCTATTTATTCCTCCTAGTTAAAGCAACCGTGGTTTGGTACTCATTGGGCACATCTATACGAGATGCTAAACGCCCATTGGACTAATTCTACTGCACATTAGCACAGCTGGCAAAACCTGTGCTAATAAGCTAATGTATTAGCACAGGTTTTGTCAGTGGACATTAGATGTATTGTATTGTATTGCTAATGTATTAGCACAGGTTTTGCCAGTGGACAGTAGATTAGTCCAGTGGATATTAAGTGTCACACAAAAAGCATTTATCTGTGCTAATGCGCAGTAGCACTGATTACGGAGCATTTAGTACCTGTTATTACAAGTACTAGACTTAATGCACCATAATTATGGCACATTAATAAACATGTAGATGCACACACTAAAAACAAAATTAAACTAAACTAAAACCTCTTGAGTTCTCGTTCACTTCAGATCAACTGTCGGTGCATTAAGTAAATCAGTGAAAATGAAAATCCAAAAATAAGTAACCATTCCGCTATTGCTATGATGACCAGAAATTTTTACCTGGACAAAGATTTTGTTTCACAGATGCAGGGTCAATTTCCTGGGTTTTTTTTTAAGTTCTGGTCCATCTTACACACACACTATTCCCACTCCACCTATAATAAAAGAGATCATTTTTGGTTGAGGACTAGTAAAGACAGAGCATTAGACATGGGAGCTACTTCCAAGCTACTCCTGATCGGATGGGCTGTGCACAAATGCAAAATATTATACTGTGGTTTATGAAGTCTCTTCCATACACTGAGGAAATACTGCAATAGTAGTTCCAACTATAGTTTCAGGCCATACGTACCTGCTGGAAGAAGAAAGTACAACAGAATTACTCTGCTTAGGGGAATGGGGGTGCGGGGCTTGATGCTGATCATAAAATGAGCATAGGTACTAAAGGCCTGGATCTCCTCTATTTAGCACCGTTCACATGAACAAGATGTGGGCACAAATCATTAACAAAGCACCCCTGCTCTCCACTCCTCACTCAGTATAAACTGCCATAGCCCCATTAACATTGATGAAGCCAAGCTGGTTTACACGAGCTGAAAGCCTGTCCCACTTTGCTCAAGTCTCCACAATGAAAAAAGCTCTGAAGCACTAGGTAATCAAGCCCACTGGCTTTGGTGGCATTAACTTCCAGCGGGTACATCAGCCCAGCAATCTTATTCTCAGAAAGGACAGGCCAGATAACCTCTCCATTTGCTATCTGAGCACAGAACTGGCCAGAGGAGGACAGAGGCTAGATCATACGGCAATTGATTGCAAACCCCTAACAAAATCCTCGACTTACATATACCTCATCTCACTTGCTGTAAATGGCTTTGCTCATACCTGCCTGTTTCTCTGAGGCTGTTAGACAGATTAAATCATCTCAGAACCATAGGACAGTAGCTTTGGAAGGATCCTCAGGAGGTCACCTAGTTCAATCATGGGCAGATGTAAGAAGGGCATAGGAAGGGGGGACCTGCCCTCAGACCCCACTGTCCCCAGCAGACATGGAGGCTGGGGAAGCACCAGGGCTGCTTGTGCCCCATTCCAGCCACGGCTTCTGCAAGCAGCAGCATGGGATGCTGGACTTACAGTGAAACAGGTCCCTGTCTTCCTCATCCAATGCTGCTTGGAAGCCCCTGGTATCTCCCACCAGCCCAGGACTCCAGTCATGCCTGGACCTTGCTGGTGATCCAAGCATTCAGGTTGTGGGGAACTGGAGCTGCCAGGAGCCAAGCTACCCTGTAGAAGATAGCTGAGACTGCATCAGTGCACCCCCTGGTCCAGGCAGGTTGGTCCCTGGTTAAACCATCCCAGTCAAGGGTCTTTCCAACCCGCTCTCAAAACTTTCAGGGTTGGAGATTCACAACCTAGGGATGGAGATTCACAACCTCTCTACTCTGCCTGGGTCAGATAAGGGCCAGACACAAAACTATTTTCTAGATCCTCTTTTTTTTTTTACAATTAGAAAAATAATAATCCCAACCTAAAAACCGATAGTATGCCAGACTCTCCAAAGATTTTGCAAACCATTTCAGCTTGGGTCCAACAAATCAGCTTGCTTTGATCATTTCCAAATAGTTCCTTCAGATTTTTTTTTTTTTAAATATTTTTTGTTTTTACCTTTTTTCACTCAAATGTCCTTAGAGTGAATGAAAGAGATACATTTGGAACAGGAAACTTTTGCATTTTGTAAACATCGAAACAAAGGGGTTGCAGGGTGGGGGGTTGACAATTTTAACACTTTCTCACCATTTTTGAGAGAGGAAAAGTTTGGCCCAAGCCAACCTTTTCCCCTGAGGGTCACGGGCTTTGATGAATTGGCATTTTCTAATGGAAGGTGATTGGTCTGAAAACCTCCTGATCACTCGAGGCCAGACTGTCAGCTCGTGTAAACAGTTCAAGGGAACAACCTGATACCCACCGAGGTTCAAGCTCAAGGGGGTAAAAGCACAAACTGCTCAGTTATGTGATCCTACCTGATATCTGGCAACGTGAAACATTTTTAACAGTCAAACCCCTCCACAAATCGCTCACTAATGTACACTGGTTTCCCACACATCTGAATCTATATCAAATTACTGAAATGGGCACGCACGCACGCACACACTCGCACACACTGGTTGTGAAAGTGCTCCAAACAAACATGGTCATCTGTATCCTTATTTTTCTTAAAAGCAAAGCAGACCGTTCAAGCAGCAGTCGGTGAAAGCAGGCATTCAATTCTACTCGGAGACTTGTTTTCCTCTAAAGGGGCCTCTCATCAGACTCGGTGACAACTCTTAGCTGCCTGAGAAAAAGCACTGGAATAAAAAAAAAAGGAACCTATTTTTCAGAGCAAAGTAATCCGTATTCCATTGCCATGGCACCAGACATCCGTCTCTTCCTTTCATTGACCAGACGAGGTCCTCCTCAGCTCCTTGCTGCATTACTCCGTGTGTGTGTGTGTGTGTGTGTGTGTGTGTGTGTGTGTGTGAGAGTGTGTGCGAGTGTGTGTGGGTGCACGCGTGCGCGTGCATACGCCTAAATTTATTTCCTTGGCAAGAAAAGTAGTTATTAAAGTATTAGTTTAGCTTGATTGATTCTTCAGGAACAGAAGAGGGTTGTGGGGGCCTCGTAATCTCTGTCGTGATCTCAAAACAGAGGCCTTTGACATGATACAATATTGGAAAAATAACAGGAGGATACAGTCTGCCACTTTGAAATCCAAACAGTACAGTTTATAACCTGAAGTCCAATTCCACGTACAGAGAAGGTTAATGATAAAACTGGAGGAGAATGCACTCCTTCGGTTTTTAAAACGCAGTCCTTAGCCGAAGGAAACTAGCAGGTCCTTTGTCTTCAGCAGAGCTACGCTGATTTATTGCAGCCGAGAACCCAGCTCCATATCGCAACGTGATATGAAAAGAAAAATAGCATTAAAAAAAGGCTGGAAAGGAGCCAGCTTCAAAAGAACAGAAAGTCAATCAAAGCACCTGGAACAAAGGTGATGCTGGCGAGGTGAAACGAAGGCAAGAAACACATACCTGGGATGCAGTCTACCTTAATAATTGTCCAAGTGCGGGAAAAGGCAGTTGAGGCTGGCAAGTACTTTCATCCCCTACTTTGGAGGTGGGAGAGGACTTTGGACGAAGTTCTCGGCGCCACTGAGCTGCGGCTAGGCAGCGCTGGTTGTGGCTCACTGGGTCTGGAGCCAGCCCCATGGTAGTGCTGCTGTAGGGGAGCCTGGATGGTCATGGCAGGGGCAACGAAGGAGCTGGCTATGCCAGGGAATGCCATGCTAAGGAGATCCAACCAGTTTCCAAGCCCTTTGAGTGACCAGGGTGGAGCAAAGGTAAGGCAGTGCGTCCCCAAAGCTGTTCCTTTGCCCGAACAGTATTTTTAAAAGACACCCCTTGTTTCATTTTTAGAGCTGCAGGCACTGGGAGCTGCAGGGACTCAGCACCTCTCAGGAGATACTTAGCACCCTTTGAGGAACATTCATTTACCTGAACTGCTTTCTCGGCTTTCCCTTTGGGCGGATGAGGGGGTTGCCATGCTGCCTAATTCTTGCAGGAAAATATGTCATTTTCTTTCCCTTTTGCATGCAGCAGGCTGGCACTTTGGCTGGGATTTATGTGGATCTTTATTAATGAATAATTCTAAGTAACCACCTTGCTCTGCTTCCCTCCACCACCAGCCCTGACAAGACAGATGGCTCGGAATTGCCGAGTGCCACGGTTCACCTTTTTCATTTCATAAAAATCAATTTTCTGTGGCATCCGCAGGCAGGTGCAGGAGGAAGTGGCTGCAAGTGAATGTATAAGCAATGCGCACACAGACTCCTCTGCCTCGCTGTGGATGGCGCGCGCACATACACACACCCATGCACACACTCACACACGCATACATATATAATAGGTTCCCTGTGGCTCCTGCAGTCTGATCAATTTTGCATTCAGTTCAGACCCAGAGCGAATTTATTGTTCTTCGGAAACTTTCTAGCAGGAAGAAAGATGGATCCGTTATGACAAAGCTCGGGGTTTCAATCAGAAAGCTCACCTGTATATTCCGATTGTTTTCTCTTTTTCAGCCCTCCCCCCACACTGGCTCAGACTCCTTCTTTTGGTGAAGAGGGGAGTTGATTCAATGCCAACCTGTTCAATAGTTGGCAGGTTGCCTATTGTTATTAGTGCAACAGCAGTCCCTCGCAGCCCCAGCCGAGCTCAATGCCCCGTGGCGCTAGGCACTGCACAAACACGTAGAGCAAGAGACAGCCCATGCTCCACAGAGCTTGCAGTCTAAATAGTCCAGGCAGACAAAGGATGAGAAGGGAACGAGATAGACAGGGAGGCCAAGTGCCTTCTCAGAGGACAAAGAGAGTGCCAGGACCAGTCACAGACCCAGACGTCCTGGGTCCCAACCAGTTAGCTCACCCAGGCTTTGACTTCATTCTGCCCAAAGACCTGTTGGGTGGTTGTATGCATACGGCAAATCACCACCCAGAGCTCTGGGTGCCCTGATATTTAAATCTCTCAGTAAATGCATTTAAAGGTCTTCTCCCATATCGATAAGAAACAGACACCTCCCCACCAGGGACACAGTAAGAAAGGCTCAGGTGTTGCCATGTGGCCATTGGCAAAAGTACGATGGTCCATGGAAGCCCCTGGGCTCTGGAAAGTGCAGGATGTGCTCGGCCCTGGGAGGGCAGGTCATGGTTTGGGGTAAGATCCGTGGCTGTTTTTTGCAGATACTGCTGGTTTCTGCCTCCGATATTTTAATTTCATTCCCAATCTGCAGCCAAAGTTTAGCGGAGCGTGAAGGACGATGGGAAGTTGTCACCCTGGAGTGCAGAGGGGAAGTGCTATTTCCTTAAGCCAGGCAGCACGGGGACGATTGGATGTTTCCCTTTGCTTCCCACAGAACGTGGGCCGCAGCCTACCTTGGCCCTGCTCTCCTGTAATGTAAAAGAATTAGTGTCCTGCCTCTGATAAAATGCTAGGTGGAGGTCATCAAGCCCAGGGCAACTGCTGCTGCAGAAAGACAAGGACGGCGATGGGGCGACAGTGCCACCAGGAGTGCGTGTCAAGGTCCGTTACCTTCAAGACGAGGCATCTGGATTGAGGCACAAGCTTGGCAACTGGCAGCTATCTCTGTTATGAGGCTGATTTGGCTCTCCTGCACCAGTTCCACAAAGCCCATGAACTTCAGGGGAGTTATTCCTGATTTGTGCCGCCGGCCATAGTGCATTCTCCACTGGATGGGTGCACCGGGGCTAATTCAGCTGCCTTGCGCCTTCTTCGTGTCCATCCGTACAGAGTCTGTTTCAAATTCACCCGATTCAAAATGGCAGCATTTCACAGCTGTTTTGCACAGCTGTATATGCTGATGGGAGATGCTGCACAGCAGCATGCTGGGCCCCCTACTGTCTGTGTTACAAGACACAAGGCCAGAATAACAACAAAAATAGCCAGCTTGCAATAAGCTGCAAGCACAGTTGAAAATACCAGGTCTAATTCTGCTTGCTTACATCACTGTAACTTAAGAGCGACTCCACTGAACACAGCGGAGTTATAAATTGGCATAAAGCAAGATTAGATTCAGGTGCATTGCCTTTGCAGCCTTCTTTTCTGCACGCCTATTGTTTGTGATGGCCAGTAACGTTTTACCGGCAGCCGATTCCATGTGCACCCAGCAGAGGGAGCTCAGATACAGTAATGACAGCGACATAATTCACCGCTGGAGTCAGTTTTCCTTTTAATAGATTTTTTTTTTAAATTTAATTTTGCACCCTCCCCTTCCAATTCCCAATGGCAAAGCAAAAAGAAATCTCTCTTGTAAGGCTCCCTGTCACATGAACAAAGATTCAGTCAGTCGAGCAAGGTGATAACACAGTAATTTATTGTGGCTTAAGTAAGTATGGTATGATTTTAAATGAAATGCAACATTTTCTTACTGGGCCAAAGTGATAATGGGTCAGAAAAGGAACACGAAAACTGGAAATAAATAAGCCTTTGACTGGAGTGTGTGGGTTTGATTCAGGTTTCGCTTGCACAGGTGCAAATGGGGAGTTACTGCCGTGAAGCCAACAAAGTTAAGGTGCTTTTAACTGCAGAAGAATCAAACCAGAACCTACTGATTTTTCATTTTTGCAGCAATTGGGTTTTTTCTTTAAGAGAACAGAAGATATGGAAGGCACACAGCAGAGATCTCTGCAGCAGCAGGGTGCGCCTCAAGTGATCACCAACCCAGATCCGTCTAACCTCTGGGGAGATTTGGATTGTGATCCAAAACGACTCCATCTCTCCAGATGGGGTAGAAGTGAAGATCAAGCCATTGCTCTCCAAGCCCCAAGAAGCTTTTTGTAGCCAACAAGACTGCAATTCATCTCTTAGTAGAGTGCCCACATGAGCCCAGGGCTCCCACTGAAATCATTCATGCAGGGGTGAATCTCAGCAGAGCCTCATGCTTGGCTCCCCTTGGTTTAACACTGCCAGAACTTAACTAACTTCAGCAAAGTGGATCCTGAGGGCCCACTGGCAAAAGGAAGAGGAGAATCAGAGCCATGGGGGAGGAGAAGCAGACACACAAGAGGCGCGAGTGCTTGGGAAGGTGCAGAAATCCAAAGGGACCTAAGGGAGCTCGGCTCGGTGGGCTCCTTTGCAAATCCCAGCTGCAGATCACAACCCTCCCTTGTGTCTCCTGTATGCTTCCCTCTAATACATGAAAAACTCCTGTAAAGCCCAGAGGGCCAGGCTCTGCAGAGCTGCCCTGGAATCAGGAATGGATTTGTGTCATTTTATATCAAACATGGATCTGGCTTTTTTTTAAACAGACATTTTCACTTGGTTGGTTTCAAGGCAGAACTAAGTTCATTTCAGCAATACCCTGGCCAGACCCCCTGGGGAAAAAAAAACCAGACTCCTTATGGTTTATGCAACAGCAATATAGACTGGAGGGAGTGGAAACAGTCTGACCTAAGGGGCGTACAGGACCAAGCCTAGCTAAGACACACAGTACAACCTCAGAGCAATTGGATGAGCAATCTTTGTCAAGAACAAAAGACATCTGCTGAGTAAAACGGGAATTGACTCGGAGCAAGGACAAAGCCAGATGGCAGCACGTGATGCACCGGTCTGTTCCAACAGGATGCCACGGTCAACGGCAACTAATGCATCCAATAAGTCAAGAGGAATCAATAATGCTAAATAGCCAGCGTCTCCTATATGAAGCAAATCAGTGCAAATGCAGTTAAAATGGTCTCTGTGCTCCACGCACTGCAGCCGAAAATCTGATTGAAGTTTGTCATGTGACACATTGACATTGGCACTCAGAGGTTCCCACAGCTGCAGCAAAATGACTTTTCAAGCTCGCCACACGTACCAGGCAGGTTTGAATATGGATGTTTGTTACCCACATTTCAGAGGGGATCAGAAACTGAGGTCCTTTGTGGTTTAAATATCCCGTGGCACGGTCTCCGCATGGAGGGATGCTAAAAAGCACTCCCCATTTCTAACTCCGGCTGCCTAAAAGTCACTTCCCCATGCACACATGCATGCATACATATACAGAACATGTATATGTGTGCGTTCATACCACCATTCGAATATGACAAATCCATCATCCCAACAGTAGAGAGGGAGGATGGGACTGTGGTTATGACACTAACCAATATGGGAGACATGGATTCAGCTCCTCAGACAGCCAGTGGCTTCCTGTGTGATCTTGGACATGTCACTTAGCTTCTCTGTGTCCTCTGTTTCCCATCTGCAAAATGGGGATAACAATACAGACCTCCCTCCCCAGCATATCTTAAGGATAAATATATTAAAGACTATGAGGTGTTTAAATGCTACTGTGACGTAGGCAATGCAAGAACCTAAAATATTACATTTGTTATAGTATTATATGGTCCAAGCTAATTATCAACAAATAACCAAGATGAAAATTCAGGGAAATGTGATTTTGCCACACAAAAGATATAATCCAATATTTTCAACAAACCCATTCTCTTCATCCTCAGGAAACATGAAACAGGCACCTGAACCCCTTTTCGCTGCCATTATCCAAGATGGAATCAGGACTCATGGTAGAGGTGATATATTGTATTAGACCAACCAGATTTTTGCAAAAAAAAAAAGTCTTTAATTGCAAGCTTTTGCAAGAATAGATTGTAAAAGTTCTCCCACATAGAATTTTTTGCAAAAATCTAGCTGACCTAATAAAAGAAATCACCTCTACCACGAGTCCTGATTCCTTTTGTCTCTAGACCAGTATGGCTGCAACCTGGATACCATTATCCAAGATGGCACGGTCTCCAACTCCACATCTGAATTTGCCAGGGGAGGCTTCTGTAATTTTTGCCCACTAATCTAATACATTCTGGTTTAAAATCTTCACTTTTCTGTTTTAGGAGTGCAACTGTGTTTGATAAAGAACTTTTTTCTCCTCTTTAATGTAAGTTAAACTTCTGCATATGCCCCTCAGGAAAGTAACTGAGTCAACGTAAAACAACTCTCTATAGATACTTTTTTTTCTGTCCTCCTAGAAGTCAGCAAAATGTTTTCATCTTTGTAGGCTGAAAACAAAATTAAATTGGATTTTCCCTAATAAATCTGTTAAATATGTAGAAGGAGACATATTTAAATATGTAGAAAGATGTTCCATGCAAATTTCTTGACGTTCAAAAATGTTTAATGTTTTTTTAACCTCAGGATTTATTGTTTTAAATAATCTTTATACTATACTTTACCTAGGAAAGAACTACAGACTTTTTAGTAATTTTAATAAACCTTGTTGTATTATTAAAGACCGCACTGTGTTTCATTCTGAACACATTCCTCCATCTTGGCAGTTCCTGGAACTGTGGTGTGAATTTTATTATCCATTTCCTTCAAGATTTATATAACACAAGTGGTATCACATGAGCCTATATATCAACCTCAGACACATTTCAGGACCTGACATATAACGGTTGAAGCGGGGAGGCGGATGGATTAACACTAGAGGAAAACAGGGAGTCCAACACCTGCATCCAGTTCCATACCATTCAAACCCAGAAATGCAGCTAAGGATGGTGGCATTTCTCTGGAAGATATTTTTAAAGGAGTCCCATTGGTAGTTAGGCCATTTGCAGAAGCTTAAATCAGGGAGAGCTCTATTCATTAATGCATTTGCAGTGGGTGGTAACCACGACAAAAATACACTCCTGCAGGTCCCCTCTCTTGCTCCTCTTCCATCCCCAGCAAACTTCCCTCTTTTTGTTACACAGTTCAGTTAATCCCAAGTCCCTTTATAACAAACCAGTCTTGTGGGTCTTGCACACACGTGTGTTCTCTATATCTCTTGAACCCTAGTAATATCAGTGTAGCACAGGGGTGGGCAATTATTTCGAGCGGAGGGCCGCTTACTGAGTTTTGACAATCCATTGAGGGCCGCATGACAGGCAGCCAGGGGAAGATAAATATTAATTTTCTAAAATGTTTAGGGACCCTGCGGGCTGGATAGAATGGCCTGGTGGGCCGTACCCAGCCTGCGGGCAGCATTTTGCACCACCCCTGGACAGGACCAAAACTTTGGCTGATGTAACCTAGCATTGCTCCACTGATGTGATGTGATACTTCACCTGAAGCTCTGGCCTATAATAACAGTCTAGACAAGCCCCAAAGCCTTAGAGCAAAGGTAAAGGGAATTTAGCCCACTCTCTAGAAGTTTGCATATCTCAGTTGTGTACTAGGATGAAGTCAGAAGAGTAAAACACAGCAAAAGGCGGTCAGGGTGTAAATGAAAGACTTAACTTACACCTTCTGACATAGTCTTTGAGCCCACCGCTGTGTAGCTAAACCCACTTGGACTCTTTCTGACATCAGCAAGCAGGCGTACAGAGGTCTAACAGAGTAACTCAGTGCAAGGCAGCCCGAGCTGAAGAGCAATGAAGTAACATCATATTACACATATCACCTCTATCTCTGGTGTCTCTCTGAGACTCATCTAAATGGTTCATTTAACTTGTTCCTAAGCACCATTGAGAAAGAGAATATAAGTCATTATGTAAGAAGAAAAGAATACATGAGTCATCTCTCCAGCAGGAGAATATATGAGCCACCACCTTTCTCAGTCCAAGTCAGCAAATGAGTAAAAAATCTGTTTTCACTGAAGTAAATGAAACTGGTAAACCGGATAACTGGAAAAACCATAAGTGAGTGTGAGTGGTCAACAGAAGCCCAGTCAGAGCTCAGCAATCTGGACTTGGAGTAGCAAAAAAGGAAAAAAGAAGAGCATGAAAGTAATAAGAGCAGTAAACTTCAAAGGGGGGGGGGTGGGATGGAAAAATAAATCTTAACTCTGAAAACGACTGGCAAGCACATCATCTGGCTTTGCCTGAGGGAGTGTCCAAGCTCAGTGCATAACCCCCTGCTAAACAAGAAAGCAAAACCTAGGGAGCCGTATCTCCCCTGTCTGCATCTGCAAATGTGGCAGGGTGGGGTGGGGGAAGGTTCGGGAGGAGAGAGGAAGAACAGAAGAAGTGGCAGGTTTCACTCATGATGTTTCCTCCAGACTGTTCAGTTTGTTGGGAAATTGGGTCAGCACAGGCAGGGGTGAGAAAGCTAGACATTACAGCTCCTGGGAGACGAAGGCCAGCAGTCCTCTCCCTCCATTTGTGTGACATCTAGACAATAGAGCTTGGAAAGGACTCGTGGGGCCATGTAGCGCAACTGCTGCTCAAGGCAGAATCAGCCCTATCTAAACCCTTGCAGACACCTCTTGTCTAAGTACAAGGCATTAGCAAGTCTGTTCCCTGGCTTCTTCTTGAAGCACTGGGTGGCACTTCAAAGCTCAACAGTGAATGCTTTCTTTTGTCTTCACCCTGAAACTGGCCCAAGCTAATGCCTTTTAGGTAACCAACCTCCTTGCAAAGGCAAATCTAAACAGAGAGGGTCACCTCTGACCATGGATATGGAAGAGAGGACACCAGCCAGCCAGACTATCCTTCATGCCAAAGACAATGACATTTTGTTAAGTGATCTAAATAAGGCCTGGATGATCACCACTGACTTACCTCTCCCTGCACATAATAAGCCGTATCCTTAGTACCTCCTTGGTATCATCACTTCTGATTCATTCCCCCACCAGTTTCATTCCCAAGTGTCACATGGCATGGCTGGTCTTTGGTAACCTGTGCAGTAGCTGCATTTTAGTATTTGCAGCTGGAGATGTGACATTTAGACTAGGCTGGAGAACGTACTCGTTCTTTCTGTCATTCCAGATTTCATGAAGAACGAAGCACAGTGGAGAGATTTTATACGGGACGGGGGGATAAGCAATGTAACAAGGTAGGGGGCAGTACTCTGAGATCCGCTAGGCACCTTGGGTGAAGAGTGGCAGTATGAACAGGACTGAGTGCAGGTATTATTGTTGTTATTTGTTACATAATGTGCCATATTGCTGCATTTTCAATTCACCCACAAGCACTTCCTGGAGAATGTATACTGTCACTCTGTTCTTATGTTGCCCTATTTTTCCAGCTTTCTTCTAGCCAGGTAAATACATGGCCTCCAGCACTGAAGCATCTGAGTACCTATTATATCCTGCTGTTTCTCTCTCGCACTTATCCTATTATGCTATTACAGTTGGTACTGGGCGTTGCACTTTCTACTTTGCACCATAATACTGTGGGTCCAAATCTGCTGTCACTAATATACCATATAATAAAGGTGAGATACAAAGGAGTGCTGCAAAGAGCACTTCATATGACAGGAGTCAGGGTTACAAATGGTTAGACGGCTGTCACTCAGCAGGAATCAGGATCCACTCACTCCTGTAGCTACTGTTATGCCACCCATTCATATATGAATTACAATTTTATATAGAAAGGTAACTTCAACCTAAAATGTCTGCCATAACCAATGCAGCCAGTTAATACATGCAAAGAGATAGGTCCGGGATGCAGATCAAGGTAGACAACCTCTCTTTTGTCCTTGTTATTTCTTCCCTATTATTTTACTCTGCTCAGGTTCTTCTACTGCCTCTGTCGTTTTGGGATCAACGTGCTTTACAGAAGTATATTAAGTGAAGCAACTAGCTTCTCTTTTCTCCCGGTATTCTCCCCACCATTAAAGACATTGTGTGGGTATTTAGCTTTTCAATATCTCAGCACTACGTTTTTATTAGTACACCTTGTACCGGGAAAAGATAATGGTGGTTCTTAGATCTGGTAGAGGTTCATTCCTTTCTTGGACCAGGCTGAACAAAAGCTTTATTTCCTACAGAGGGTGCTTGCCAAACAGGATGGTTAATTGTGGTGCTCCGTCCTGGAGCTTTTGGTAATCTATTAGAGATCCTAGGTCTAAACCTCTGAGCACCTTGAAGACCGGCTGTGATGTGATGTGATAGGAAGCCAGCGTAGCGAGTGGAAGACAGGTTTCACATGGAGCTGCAATGTCCTAGGTCTGGGATTCTGCACCTCTCAGTCAACATTTGTCAACAGATACCATTTCCCAAATTTGAATGGTTTTCTAGTCATAAAGATATTTCTGTCCTCAAAAGTTTCCCTTCTGCAGTGGCTTAGTAGTTGGCTAATGAGGTGGATCAACCATCTGGAGCCCATATTACATGTTCCTGGTGTTCATCCATGAAAACACTTGATCTTTGCTTCACTAAACCTCAAAATAGTTAGCAACAACCATAAACCAGTCAAGAACTCAACCAGTTTGGGCCTTCAGCATCAAGTATGCCAGGCAGCAAAGGTGCCTCATATCAGCTACAGTGAAAGAATGTCTCACTGTTGCACTTTGGACACCTGACAGCTTTGGGACAAGCAGCGGGTCCAAGCAGATGCTGTGATGGGGACCCAGAAGAAATCCCAAGACGGGTTTTGGTTCTTATAAGCTACGGAGTTGGGAGAATTCTTTTGTTCTCATGAAAACTAAGGGATTGGAAACCTTGAAGACTGAAGCCTCCTGTTTCTCTCAGAACAGATATGGTGCAAAAAGAGGCTATGTACATGATTACTTCCCATTACCCGACCCTGCCAATACCCTTCAGCCCTAATGCAGACCTAGACGTAAAAAAGTTATAACTATGGTCCCTTCTGCAACCCTTTGCATTACCTTAGTACCTAAAGTCCCCAACCAAGACCAGGTCCCGTTGTTCTGGGCACACTAGAAACTCATGGTAAGAGAGGTAGCCCCTACCCTGAAACAAATAGGGGTCCAGCACCTACATACCATTAAAATTTCATTTCTGAAAATACTGCAAGCTCCCACTTTTGAAAATGTTACCCTAAGTGACCTGCCCAAGGCCACACAAGAACAGCACAGCAAAACCCATTGATCCAGGTCTCCTGTCTCGCAAACCAGTGACTTAGCAACAAGATCAGAGATCCAGCACTGAAACAGCCAGCAAGAGAAAGTGAACAGATTTTCAGTCCTTTGTTAAAGTTATAAAAAATGACTGCTGATAAATTACGACCTTTTGTCAGACTCTCCATTTTTTAATAGAGAATATAACAAGAACTTAATGACAGTAAATATTATGTTGGCTCTATATCTATGCTATGGTTATAGTTAAAGTCTTGCTCATCTGGAGGAGAAAACTGACACTTAAGGGTGCAATTCTAAGCACTGAAGTAGAAATCAGGCTTCTTGGGGTCTTCCCTTCTCTCTGTCCTAAAAGATACTGCTCACCGTCCTGTGCCACTGGGGATAGGACACAAAACAAGAAGACAAAAAGGAGACTTTTGGATCCACGTCTGAGACAGAGGAAGCTACCGGACCAAAGAGCTCCAGGTGGACACATAACAAATTGTAGTATGTAACAATGATGGCACTGATGGAGGAGTTTCTGCTCAGCTCAGCGTCCTCTCAGAGTTTGGATGATTAACTCAATTGTAACTATAATTATCCCGTAAGCTAAATGCAATCATGAGAGTCCCCAATCACTACAGATACACTGCTTGCCTGAATCGGTCACAGTTTACATTTATCCTTCTCACCAGTCTTAAGAGTTCAACTAAAATGAGTGCTGCTTGCTGCAAACCAAGTTGCCAGCCACACCACGGAAAAAGGCTAGCATAGCCAATCTCTCTACTATATAGCCATCTCTTAACAGAGTCTTTCATAGGACAAGGAACCAGAAAGCAAAGGGGCCAGCTAAAGATTGAAATAGAGATGTGAAAAAAAGTTTGCCAGAGTTCCCTGAACCTTAGGCAAAAGCCTCATCCAATAGCCAGTGAAAAAAAATGAAAAAGGATATTAATGGTCAACGAATCAAGTTCTATGAGGTCATATCCTTCCCAGTTAAGACTCTCAGTGTTCTTCAATGAGAATTTTACATGGGGAAAGACTGACCAGTTTAGTAGGAGCATCTGGATTTGGATTGGTGCACATGGGTGAAAGCTCAAATCTGCTGTTATTTTATCAATATGATACCGCCATTGGCAATGACACGTACCAGCAATGGGATTATTCCCACTCAGTTCTCCATTGGGTTTGATCCTCAGCTGGTGCAAACTGAGAATCCATTGACTTTGGTTAAACAACCCCAGATGATGACCTACCGCAATATTTTAAAGGTCTTCTGATGACATTTTTTTCCTACAAGTCCTGCAGTGGAGTGGAAAGAACATGGCTCAACAAGATGTCCCCCACAGAGATCTTGGTAGAAGTGCCCAATTCCAAAACATGCTTCACTTCTCTTACCTCTCTAAGTTCCTCTCAGATAAAAGTAAATGCAAGTTTCCACTAAATTCACTCAGCTCTCAACCTAGTTGAAATCTACTCAGGAAATGACCAGGATATATAGAAAATGTATTCATGACTTATAGTGTCTTATATAACCAAGCACTTTGTATTTGTTAAACCATGCATGCTGCGAACTTGGCTGAGAAACATGTAACATGATTTTGATGGATAGGGTCTTAGGTAGGGATTTCAATGATAATACCATTATAAAAAAATCCTTTAAAAAAAATCCACAGCATATTTTGCAAAAGTAAAAAGGTTAAACCTGGACAAACTTTCAGCAAGAGTAACTTTGTTCAGCCGTCGCAAAGCATTTTTTGGCGTGTGACCCTCAAAATGGCTTCTTCCCATAACATACTGCTCCATAATCCTTTGCAACCATTCTTAGGCATATTCTAAGACTTATACACCCTGACTTACGGTGCATGATGAAGAACACCAATGTACTGAGTGGAGTTACCAAAGGGAAGTCAGAATTAGACTCAGGGCACTTAGAGAAGTGACATTTTTCACAAGATGAGGCCATGGACAGTGTTCTACAAACACCCATGGCTGCAGAGCACTTTTAAAATGGCTGATCACATGAAAATTTAACCCTCGTCTGATTAAGTATCAGACAGGGCGCACTAAGGCAAAGAGCCTTCATTTTAGGTGATTACACCCACATCCCATGCAGCTTTATGGGGCTAGGCTGGTGTTCACATGGGTGAGCACCAGTCCAGCCCTGTCCCCAGGGCTGTCACATAGTGGAGGCAGTCTCCTCCCTGCACAGCTGGGGAGGGAGGGTGGGCTGGGGCAAGGGATCCCCCCCAGCCACACATGCCTCATGCCCCCCCCTCCAGCTACCCCTGCTAGGGTCTTGTGGGGAGCCGGGCTGGGCACACAAGGCTGGGGGGCTCCCTTCCCTCCCAGGCCACCCTTCAAGTGTCTTGACAGTGGCCAGTGCTGGGGCAGGAGGCAGGAAAAACACAGCACCCCCCCCACCCCGCACCTTGTGGGCCCAGTACAGCTCTCCCCAAGACCCCAGCAGGGGTAGCTAGGTCAGACCCATGAGGCAAGGGGGGCTCTGCTTCCCTCCCCCCTGCACCAGCTCCAGGTGAAGCAGCTATGGCTGCTGCTGTCAAGAGTCTTGGCGGGGAGGAATGGAGCCGCCCCTGCCATATGGGTCCAGCTTGGCAACCCCTGATGGGGTCTTGGGGGGAGCCAGGCTGGGCCTACGAGGTAGGGGGGGACTCCCTTCCCCCCTCAGCTCCCCACATGAGCATCTAAAGCTGCACAGGGTTGTTACACGGGATAGCAAAATACTCAAATCCTATGCAGACTGGGCACAGCAGAAAAATAAAAGGGAGAAAAAACCCACATCGTACTTACAGGCTCGGCAGTGCTACACTCACTAGCACCACATCTGAAAGAGACTTGGGGGCATGACTGACCACAAGATGAACATGAGCCACCAGTGTGATGCCGCAGCCGGCAAAGCAAATAAAAAACTGGCTTGCATCTACAGATGCATCTTGAGCAAGATCCAAGAAGTCATCCTCTGGCTTTACTTGGCCTTGGTGAGGCTGCAGCTGGAGTACTGCATCCACTTCTGGGCTCTGCACTTTACAAAGGATGTGGAGAAGCTCGAGAGGGTCCAGAAGAGAGCCCCACGCATGATCAGAGGTCAAGAGAGCAGGCCTTATGAGGAGAGGCGGAGAGGCATGGGACTTTTCAGCCTGGAGAAGCGAAGGCTCAGGGGTGACCTGGTGGCTGCCTATAAGCATATAAGGGGGTACATCAGGAACCGGGAGAACATCTGCTCACCAGGGCACCCCAAGGAAAGACAAAGTCTAACAGTCACAAACTGCTAGAAGACCATTTTAGGCTGGACTTAAGGAAAAACTTCTTTACAGTCCAAGTCTCCAGATCTGGAATAGATTTCCCCCAGACATGGTGCAAATACCTACTCTGGATACCTTTAAGAAACGCTTGGATGCTTATCTTGCTGGGGTGATGTGACCCCAGCTGACTTCCTGCCCCTTGGGCAAGGGCCTGGCCCCGATGATCTCGCGAGGTCCCTTCTAGCCCTAATGTCTATGAAATCTATAAGGCATAGATCATGTATAGACCAATGGGCAACAAACATGCCCAAATGAGTAATCCTAATAATGACTTCAAGTAGTCTACTCCTATGAGCAAAGCTGCACCTATGTACAAGTCTTTGCTGGATCCAGGACAAAGTTTGTGTGTACCTTGTCCCCTGCATATTAGCATTTTGTGTCTAATTTCAAATCGGGAACCATCCTGCTGCAATTAATCATTAGCTGATTGATAAAGTGCACTGCATTAAAATGACAACATGCATGCTGGAAAACTGGCACGGCGGTCTTTAGTCGCAACAAGTTTATTTTAAACCTCCCATCAATGAAGGTTAGTCATGGACTTCCTTGTCTGATCCACTCTTCTGAATGCAGCTTTTCAAACGAGCAAGAACCAGATGGCCTATAAGATCATTTTACGAATGTTTAGTTTTTGAATCACCTTCTGGAAGAAGGCATCCAAAACGGCAATCCACACTGCAAACTACAAGCATAATACAGCCTTGGAAACAGACACACTTTCTCAATGACTAAGATTACCAGGCCAATTATATAGCTTTATTATTAAAGTACATATGTGCATTTGCACTGCACTGTAGGTACTAGGTGTATACTATGAGAGATATGGAGACATTTACATGGTTTTAATTAATGCTCACATCTTCATGATTACATTTATTAATTTAAATTATATAGATATTTTAGATAAGAAAAGCTGATTAATAACTGGTTTAAATGAATCCTGGCCTTTCTTAAACTCTCTCCTCACACGTTTCAATTGCCTACCTAAACAGTTATCCTGGAAAAGACATGCTCGACTGGGAGTTTATTCAAAGTTCTGTAATCATCAGCATTCAATTACCAGGGGCACTTCAGGACTGATGCTACTACCCCAGTACAGGGAGGTGAGCCACAAAGGCAGTAAGGACTTCTACTATTTCTTATAATAATCTGTTTGCATTGAAGTAACACCTAGGTGCCCTAGTCATGAACCAGACTTTGTTGTGCTGAGCTGTAAAAACCCAGGACAAAATCAAGGTTCCCAAAGTACAGTCTTAGGTCAAGTAGAAGGCAGAAGGAAACCCTTCTCCCATCCTGAAAAACATTTTGACACTACTCCTTCTATAGACTTTTGCAAATCATTGCTCTTTGATTAGTTTCTCTATGTGAAAAAATCAGTTCAGTTAGTGGAGTCAGTGGAGCCCAAACTACAATTGCTAGTAACATACAGTGAGCAGATCTACATATAAAATTAGTGTGCCTGGGCAAACTGTGCTGGAGTTTTTGTCTCCCAGGTGCAGCATTTATACCTGCACCCGCAACCGCAGCACATTGAGCCAAGGCAGCGTAGCCCCCACTGACAGAGGGCCTGGCGGGGTCAGCCTGCAAGCCTGGAGCTGCTCTGACCCAGCTCAATGTGCAGCGTTGGGGCTGGCTGGGGCAGAAGGGTACTATCGTGCAGGGATAGCCAGCAGGCAGCCCCAGCCCTGTAGCGTCCTCATCCCCTAGCCAGCCCCAGTCACCATCTACATGTGTGTTGTGGTGGAGTAAATAGCTCCACCAGAGGATAGTACTAGTACTGCCCTATGGCATTGTTAATTAGCTTACTGCAGCTTAAAATAATGCCGCATGTGTAGACAGTGATGCTTTGCAGCAAAGCTAATTAGTCAACTCTACTGTAAAGCACATGCCCAAGCTGCCAACCAGTCCATCTGCCAAGTGGTTTGGAGGTGAATAGCAAGACCAGACTGAAGCCATACAGCATCACAGAGAGTCAACACACTTCTTGGGCAACCTCCTCCATCAGGACTCCTACGACCACACAAGTTGGACTTAATGCTGCCCTTTCCTGGGAAGAGCTTGCGGGCAACAACGGTGCTTGTTCTCCTTTCCAGGAATGACTTCCTATTTTGGGGTAAGTGACAAGAAGGTAAGTCAAGGTGGCCGCCTGTAATGCACTTTGACTATAAATATCATAAAGACCTTAACTATTATTGGTAGAGATAAAGCCTGGACTTGGAAAAGAAAACAAGGATATTATTCAACAACTTTATTCCTCTCCAAATTATGGCACTATGACATGGAAGAGACAGGTAACAAGCTGCAAAATTCAAGATGTCCAACATCTTGTAGTTTGGGCATGCACAAGTTTCACCTGCAGACCATCTGTACTGAAAAGGCAGCTGTTAATATATTTTAATTATGAATTAAATAACATGAAAATGTCAAAGTTTGCTAGCAACAAGAAAAGAAGATGTGAAATTCCATGTTTATTGACGGCATATTTGGTTAGAGTTGAGCAAAGGGTTCCTAAATCATTAATCTATATGGCCTGTTTCCAAGGCTGGTTAGAAGCAGAGTGGATCCACAGGTCTTCTGACCACTAGAAGTGACCATTACACCATCAGGTCTGACCTCCAGTACAAAAAGGCCACCCAGATTCACCCAGTTATCCCTACGCTGAGTCCAGTTATGTGTAACTAAAGGATACATCCCAGAAAGGCATCTAGTCTAGGCCTCTAATCTCTAATGCCTCTAATTTTGTGTTCATTTGTGCCTCTAATTTGTGTTAGATGCCTCTAATCTAGGCATCTAACACAAATATCTATTTTTCTCTAGTGGGTGTTTAATTCTCCCAGAGGCATTGATGGGACTTGAGAACAGGATATGCTGCCATGCACTTCTAGTCTCTGTGGTCCTAGTCAGGTTACTGTGCTCTATGACTGGACATGTGAACTAGAATTACCACCTAACCCATGGCTGAAGTAAGTGAGCTTGAGTCCGCAAATCATGTGTGGGTCACACATTGCTCATCCTTTCCTTGCCCCAGCCCACAAATGCACACTTCCAGTCCAAACTCAGAGCCTCAGAGAGCATGTGCAGCATGAAAAACTGAGTTTCTCATGCTCCTTGAGGGCATCGTGGAAGCTGTCACAGTGTGGCTGCTGAGAGAAGTGGTATCACCAGTAGCAATGACAGTGCAGAGCCAAGAGACAGCTGAGTCCATCTACTGGGGAACTCGTCAGCCGAGTCTGAAATAAGCCATCATACGAGCCAGAGAGGAAGAGCTCTTCCTCCCAAAGGAGACAGGAGCACCTGAGGGCTCCTCCTTTGTCCCAGAACAAAGCCAATTAAGGGCACCCGAAGTAGCCAATAAAAGGATTTATTTTTTACTGATACTGGAAAAAGGGAACAGACACAGGAAATAAAAATAAAGAAAAAGATCAATCAAATACAAAGTCCGAATATGCAAATAAAGTAGTGTATTTTTAGGAAATCTGTAAGTCCGGGCCACGTGATATCTGCATGCACAATGCAACTTTCAGGACCTTTGGTCTTAACAGCTAAATGAATGCTTCACTAAGCTGACTATGTCTTCTCCTCCAGCAATGCAAACAGAGTGGAAGGAAGCAACCAACCACCCTTCGGCAGCTAGACAAGAGGAAATGTCACTTGTGATCTTATCCATCACTTGCATCACCTTGGAGCCTAGGAATACTGGTGCTGACTTTTGTACCAGGATTTAACTGGACTTGGGTTAGTATTCATGAATAATAGTCCCAATCCTTAGGAACATTCAGTGAAGTAAAGTCCATAGTTAAAGGAAATTTATGAGCTTTCCTAAATACGTGTTCATGACTCTAACGGGTTTTGGTAACATTATGCATCACAATAACGATGTGCTTGTACAGGAGGTGATGTTACATGGAAGTTTATCACCAAGAAGCAAGTAACTGTTAGTTTCTTCTTTCATGAATGCATGTTCCTAAGAAGTGTTAAGCTTCTGCAACTCTCACTGATTTAAGTAATGGTTGCAGATGCCCAGGACCTAAAGATCTGTCTTGCCATCTGCTAATGCGTCTTAATCCAGATTTTTTCTGATCTAAGGCCTGTACCTGGGAATGAAGTTCTGATTATTACAACTCGCCAGTTAAACAACACCGCAACCTCTCTGTAGCCAATAAAAAGCCTTGATGTGGTCAGTAGAGCCATGATGTTAACTAATGTAACTCTAGGACTCACACAACCAATGGCATTAAGAAATAAATGGAAAAAGAAGGAAAAGGATTACAAGAGGAAAATCATATGGGTGTTTGGTGTAGGTAAGTTCACATCAACCTAACCAGATCCATAGCAAACACACATGTATTCTAACAGACGAATTCATTTCTTGCAGACAACCTGGAAGAACATGGGTTTTAGGAGGGATCTGAGAAGGTGGTGACTTAGCAGACTCAGAAGGCTTTCCACACACACATGGGGCAGCAATAAAAAGAGAGGAAGCTGACTAGGAAACCAGTCCAGGGCTCAAAGTGGGTAGCCCTGAGGGAACATGAAGGCAACATAACAGGAAACAAGGTCTGGGATATATTCGCTTGTAAAGAACATGACACACGATAGCTTTATTATTCTAGCATTTGCTGTTTTCCCATTCTTGGTCAATGGTAGCTTACATGTTTTACATTTAAGCTACCATTGACCATATGAATTAACAGCAGCTAAAATTGGGCATGATATCAGTGATGAGTGAATTTTAGAGGCTGACTTTGACTGGGCCCTTGAATAGGGCGGCTCTGGCTGAGTTCGGTAGCTGGCTCTCAAACTATTTATAAAGGGTATTATTACCTGATTCCTATATGCCGCAAGTGATAATGAGACAGGAATGTGGATTCAATGACAAACTCGTCTACAGCGGCCATGCATATTTTCTTGACTTTTCCCACCAAGAAGGTTCGCTTTCCTTGTGCTCTGGTTTTACATCCACATCTTTGGACCTTCTGTGCACATTAGCCCAAGCAGGCCAGCAGGAGCAGTGGGGGGGGAAGGGGTGTGCCATACATGCATGCTCACAAGGACTGCAGGCATTGGCTTTACCACTTTGCTGAAAGTACTGATGGAAAATGTCAAAGGCTCAGTGCTTAGATTCGATCAAGAAAGGCGTCAGGCTACTTACATGAACCCTGTTGTAACCCAAGGCTGGAAGTCTTGAGAGAAGATTACTCAGTAGTAAGGTTTCCACTGCTCTGCCAGCAGCTTTTTAGTGTCATTCTCACTCAGAGGCTTGTCTCCAGTGCAGCCTGGCAGATTCATTCCCTCTCCTGGATACGAGCAATTCCCTCTGAAGTCACAGGAAGTTTCCCTGTAATGAAGGGAAGATCAAGTTTACTCCCGAGTCCAAAGCCTGTGCATCACTTTGGTCCCACTCAAACCCTATTCTGAGGAGTTAACTGGTAGATGGGGCTGGAGCTAGTCCTCTGTACAACCAAAAAGAATAGGCCTCCAGGAATAGAAAGATCCATGAGCTCATTTATTATATTAAAACTGCACCTCAGAAAATGTGCAGAGAAGATTATTTTCTAAAACAAAGTTTACAAAACTTCATTCACTCCCAACTGACTGCTCTGTGCAGAAATGAAACACATTTGTGGGTCCAAATCCTACTGCTTTTTACTCAAACTGAACTCCTATTTTCTCTCGCAACAAACTACCTCCGCTTCCATGAAAAATAAAGGGTTTCCATGAGCATCAGTGAGAAGAGTTAGGCCAATGCTGAATGCTACTGAAAATTCCCACTTTGTTTTTCACATGGGAAAAATAATTCACTGTCTACAGTTATGCAAAAACATACGTCTACTTATTCAAGGGCTTATTCCTGGCTCACGAAAGTTCATACTCAGATCTCGTTTCAGTAATTGGGAATCAGGCGTTAACACTGAAATAACTGACCTGCATCTATGTACATGAGTTCAGGTTTGGTCCAGTTGTATCTGGCCCACAGGTATCTAACATTAGATGTGGTAAGTAGGAGCTCTGCATGCATAAAAAACTGCAAGTTCAGTCTGTGGTCTTGAACTGAAAAGGATTCACTAGGCCTGATTCGGACACAGTATTTACTTGGTTTGCACTGATGTAAATCCACTGATTTCAGTGGACTGACAAGAGTGAATGAGATCAGGCTTAGCCCCCTGTGTCTAAAACAGACAGTGACCAGAATTTGTAACTCTCCTGAATCCTCGTCCACAACAGTAGTTTCCCCCACATTAAGGATCCCAGGTTATCCATTTGGCTCCTATTATAGGAGATTTTACAAAATGATAGCCCAGATTTAGAGGGCAGAAATAACAGCCCCCTGACAAAAGAGCTACTAAACTTTATCACTGATAAGTGCTCCTTGCACGTAACCACTGGCCTGCAATAGTAAATATAAGGCAGATGTGGAATGGAAATTAAACATCGTGCTCTGAGGGTGGCCCCAATTGCATTCAGACCTTGGTTTAAAACAAGGCCAGAGTTCTTTCATCATTTCCTCAAAAGTTTTATTTCTAAAGATTTTTCAGACAGACACATGCCTGACCTAAACTTGGCAATGCAAGATAATGCACATGGCAAAAGCTTAGCATTAAGAACAAAAAAAGCAAAGCTAGGTGTTTTCAGACTTCATGAAGACAATTTGCTCATTAGACTATTAGCACTCTATAATCCGTAACTTCTACAATTCTGTAAGGAAAAAAAAAAAAAACAGTTGGAGTGAAATATTTTCCCCATTTATTTCAAAATATTTTTTGTTGTGAATTTAGTATTTGGAAGACTCAAATATGAGGTCCTCTCAAACATAACCAAAATAGGAGCATATAAAGTTTCAGTTAAGTGGCATTTCTCTCCAAACCCCTATAAGACTTAAACCACATTTACATCTGTGAAAGCACTCTGCCAGTTATTATTAGACATGATAAAATAGTGCTAGACATTCGCAACCACTTAAATATTCAGGGTTCAAGAAATAAACATTCAAATGGCTTGAAACATTTTCTCTTGGTAATTATAGATATCAAAATAATTTGGTTAACGTAATGTCATGCACAAATCTCTTAAAAATGAAATTCCACGATGGGTAAATTTTAGCTAAATTGGGTCTGCTAACTATAAATAAAAGGGGATTGATAAGATGCTGGTATTTAGCATAACACTAATGTATATACTAAAGCACTAGGCAAAATTTCAGTTGCCACTCTTCTACTTGCTTAGATAGCACAGATTTAAAAAAAAAAAATCAGCAATACAGACACACAGCACCTTAAGGTAAAACTACTGGATCATTTACAACTTGGATATTTGTATACACTTTAATTATTACAGGAAGTCACATTTTAGATTTTTTTTTTCAATACCCAGACATCGTTAAACAAAAAACTTCTGAGGCCATGACTCTGAAACCTCCCTAAAGTTTTGAGACCCGGAAAAACTGGCCTATTCAGGCAAGACAATATAACACATATAAATGTCAATTAACAGGCATGAGCACTTTATTTTTGTAGAAGGGAAAAAAAAGGTGACTTTTAGATCAGTAACAGAAATTTTACTTTTAGATGATCTGACAACCCAGCACTCTCTTGCAACCAGAGATAGAGTCATTCCTCCTTCATTTTCCAGTGCAAAATTCAATGAACTGTACCACAAACCTTGCTCTGTGTTGAGCCATTTTCAAAAAAAATCAAGTTGCAAACAGAGTCTCTGTCCTTAAAAAAAATATATATATATATATATATATATAATCATTTGCTTTAACATGTAAAATACAGACGGATGGATAGATGGATGAATGGATGGACAGCTAGAGAAATGCCTTCAGTCATGCTTTTTTCCCCTCCTTAAGACTGAAAAGCATCGGTATCCAAATAGCAACAGGAAATTTTTACCTTGTGGCTAAATAGCTCACTGTTCACTTTGCAGCTGCCTCTACTTTTTGCTGGGCAAAACACCAGTACAAAAGTCTGCCCTAAGAAACCAAGCTTTTGACACATGGGCAGCGACAAACACAAATCTACAAAGAATTTTCCCCCGGTCCCGTCGTTATAATTCCTAATTTTGTGGAATGTATTGCTAGGCTGTTTATCATAACAGTGTGCAATAAAAAGGACGACTAACTCTTGCAATTTTCTCCCTACTCCTCCCCTTGACAGGGGCCACTGATAGGGAAAGAGGCTCGGAAAAGCAGAGCAGTGAAAGGCTAAGAAACAATAGGCAACCATGGCTTTGACAATGCAGCCCTCAACCCTTTTTGCTCCCGCTGTGACACTTGCATTCAAGAGCAAGGGCGGCTGCCATCATAAGAATGGACAATGGCATGAGGAATACAAGGGAGGAAAAAAAAAAAGGAAATCAGATGAATTCAGAGCTAAGATGGCAGAGCTCTCACCTTTTCCGCTTTTTTCGAGTAATCTGGATGGAGACGTCCCACGGAGAAGAGATAAAAAGGGTGTTCTGAAACTGTTGGATGGTTCTGAAGACTTCTGCATTTGCAAACGCATTTTAGAACTATTTGTAGGGGTATATATGCTGCATGCCATCTCTCTGTCTCTGTCTCTCTCTGTCTCTCTCCCTCTCTCTCTCTCTCTCTCTCTTCTGTTTTATGTCCTGCTATCTCCATCACACACCTCTATTAGTACGAAGACTTTCTGCCCATGTAAGTAAGTGAGAGTGTGTGTTCCTTAATGTTTGAATCAAGACACACGTCTGCATGCATTTCTAATCTAAGGAGCCTATAGCAGTTACTACAACTATCAATTAGTCAGCAATAGCTTGAGATCCCCATGTGTCTGAGTGAACAAAGGTGGGAAACACATGCAAATAGTACTACAGCACCTGGGTCACGTACAGTAACTTAGCTAGCAACAAATAATTGCATCTGTTTCTGCCTTTTCGCTGTTTAGTGCTCATTGTTATGTAAAGTTACAGGTTATTAATGTGAATGCTAACAAAATTAGACACGGCATTGTATATTTTCATTGGAATACCACAATAAAAAGAAATTAAGCTAAACTAGATGGAAATAAATGGTGGTTTAAAGGCTCTAAGATAAAAGATGCTCTTATCTGTAGCACTGCATTCATTTTTGATCAATTGTTCTTGATTGAAAGATGCTTAGGAAGTATATGTATTTGGCATCTTCTATTTTAAGCAATGTATATCTACATGTATAAGAACATTAACTATTCCACCAGAGACTATAAGCGAATGATTAATTCACTGAATTCGAGTGCACAAAAACCAAAAACGAAAATAGAACTTGATAGTTATTTTTTAAAGCAACAGTTCATTTCAAGAATATTTTAAAGGTGCTTCCCATTTGGTTTTAGATGTTATCCTAACAATTAAAAAGAAAAATACAGCACCTTTTATCCTCGTTTGTTGGGGGTTTTTTTAACCTTGAGAAACAAATCTTACCTTTTAAAAACGGAAAAAGTCAAAATCAAGGAGGACAAAATAAAGCCAAAAATTAAAACCCAAAAAACCCGTCACCCAAACCACCTTGAATCCACAATAAGAGGTAAAGATGCAAAAAAGATCAGGTTTACTGTCTATTGAGAAAACATTTCAAAGATGAGACTATCCTGTTGAAAACCTTATTTCCAGAGATTTCAGAAGCTGCGCTACGGCCTTGATTGTCATTTAATATGCAAAAATAGTAACCCGTGTTTGGGAGTGCACGGAAGTATAACAATTAAATAACTGGATGGAAATAGTTGTAAGCAAGCATTTTTCCTCATGTATGATAAGCTCTCAGAGCTCCACATGGAGACATATGCTGACTAGCACTGTATCATTAGTTCTGTTTCTACTTATCTGATAATCCTTGGAAAGCTGGTAAGTGATACCAAACAAAAATGTTTTTCTTCCCATGTTTTTGCCCCTGCAAAGCCATCAACTTTATTTAGCCTTAGAAGGCTTCAAAAAAAAAAAAAAAATCTTTGAAAAGAAAATTAAAATACGCCCCTACAGAGAAATGCCCCAATAAGAGCAGGCTAGAAGACTGTAACTAGTAACTGGCAACCACATAGCAGGTGCTCACAACGAACCACGATTAAAGAGAAAGTGCAGGATAATGATTCCTTTACCCAAAGAAGCCCTGAGTTCAAGAATCCCAGGGCTTAGTGTACAGCCAAAAATACAAGAATAACGGGCTTTAAAAAAACAGTGTTAAATGGGTGTTGTGCTGACCCGTCATGCTGTTCATTTCGAAACTTAGCTGCTGGGAATTGCAGGCGCTATGGTGACAGTAGATTTCCAGTGTGCCCAGGGAGGGTATATCCAGGCTCTTTGCTTTCTGAAATACAGACACACCACAGGACTAGTACAATGAGGAGAGCATTGCCCGGGCTCTGCGACCCCACTAGAAACAACCAGGCTCTCTCATTCCCTTTGCCAAAAGGTCCTATCGGACTGACAAAAGCAAAACAAAAACTACAACGTGGTCTTGCTCTTCACTGAACAATAAGACCTTAAAATATACATCCATGTACGGGTACTACATGCAGACTAGGGAGGGGCGAAAAACAGCGTTTCCCCTCAATTCGTTTAATTTCTTAGCATCTGAAAAGGCTGTTCCCTACTTTCCTATAAATTGCTAATCTTCATCAGACCAGCTTGTTGCCCGCAAGTATACGTCTGAATAGATGGTGTGTTTGCTCAAGAGTTTAACGCAAACTAATCAGTTAACGTGTCGTCTCATTCGAGGTGGGAAAATAGTTAAATAAAATGGAAAGAGGACTGAATCCTGGTGGTGGGTGTGTTATAACCACTTAGGGAAGTCAAGAAGACAGATAGGTAGCTAAGCGAGGTAGGAAGCTAACACAGGGAACTTAAATATTTGCACTGTTACATTTTATGTCAAACCCTTCTATTTCTTGGCATGTTCATATTGAGGCTACAGCAGTTTCTAATGCCTTTGCTCCTTCAAACATACCACAAACTGATAAAATCGTTCTTTTTTTCCTTAAAAAAAATAAAAATTAGATGAATAGACACCACTAATCATATGTAATCTAATCTACCGGTTTCTTTCATCTAGTCTGTCTCCTCTGTCTCATCTAGCTATTCAACTTCCCTAGGCGTTTGGAACACCCATAACATTATTCTGATATCGTATAATATTATTTCAGGAGGTTTTTCCTCAAACGAGACTAAAAGCCGGGTGGCTATTTTGCCCTGAAAACTCTTAGGCGACTTTGTAACCGATAACATCGCTGATACATAAGGGATAAGCTGCACCTTTGTGCTACATGTTTATTGTTCAATTTTGTGATGTTGGAGGCACTGCCCAGCTGCATGGCTCAGTTCGTTGCAACAAGAATTTAGTAGCAGAGCCCTCCGCAGTCAGCAGCTAAGACCAAAGCCACAAGATATCTGACAAGATGTGCCCTTAGGATGAAATTGGATGCAGATCTGAAAGCCTGATAGAACCAGTGACTTTGACTATGCCCCTGCTTTCCAAAATGTTTCCAACAATTATTTAAACATTATACACTTATATTTTCTCTTCCTAGAAAATAATCCTCAGCTCTAATTTCACAGGATATTGGGAAGCCACAGATTCGTGGGCAAATCCATATGGAAGGTAAACGACAGTAGACAAAAAGCAAACAAGCCCTTCCACGCTAGCAAATATCTTTGGGCATAATAAAAACGTCGACAACGGTTATACCATTAAAGCAACTGTTTTTCACTTGAGGCCTTAGCATTGAAATAATTCAAAATTAAGCAAGAAACATCAGCCTCTTGGGTTTTGCAGACGAGAGTTAATTTGCAGAAATAGGGTTGTTTTTTTTTTAATGTAGCTATTTTCAAAGTTGCAAGATAAAGCTCTTTCCCCCCCCCCCAATTTTATTTTAAGAATAGACCCCGTTTAGGATTTCACATTGTAAATCTCCCTATGTCTGAATGCTGTTACAAGGTTTGACAATGAAAGAATAATTCATGTCAGACAAAAGGGGCCCTTCAATCAGCTTCATGCAGCTTTTCTCCTGCAGGGCCATGCCAAAACGAATGTGGAATCCTGAGCCGAACCATCCATCACATTTCCCGAGTCTTTCAATTAATGACACTGCAATCAGATCGATGGCATGTAATAAGAAAAGAGCTTTGCATTTCTATACCTATTAATTCGCTGAGTAACTCCAGTGGTAAAACGTGACCAGAAAGGGAAAAGGAAAGAAAAATTTCATCCTTGGGGCATGATCTTTGGGGAGGTTTGGGCCAGTTGATATACATCTCACTCCCACCCCCAAATATCCAAAAGAAAAAATAGCAAACTGTACTGTGCTTTTCCTAAAATGGGATTATCTCCCTTTCCTGGCAGGTATTTTCTTCCTCGTGTGGCTAAGCATGGGAAGTGCTCAATGTTTGTTAGCTAAACACTCTAGCTTACGAGAGGGAGTCCTTTTTTCTTCTGGACTCAGACTGGTCAACCCCCATTAGACTCATAGTTAGCCAGAAAAGTCCTGCAATTCAAATCGTGGACCAGTGCAGTCACCCACAGGGCAAGACCCTGTAGATTCCTCCCCTGGTGCTAAGGCAGTAATAACGAAGCAACAAACTTTCCCGATCGCAGAATGTGCCAGCGATGGACTCACCTCACACGGTGATTAACCTCCAGAAATGGGAGGGGAGTGGGGGCAGAAGGGAGAGGAATGGTGCACAAAAATAACCAACCAGCAACTGCGGGATGAAATTAGAGTGACCTTACATCACTGGACTGGCATAAGACTTTGGATCGATGACAAAAAATATATATCAAGGCTTTGCGGCACAGAATGGCCGGGGACACTGCAGTCCCCCTTCTCAAAGGGCAGATGCCACGGGTCTCTGATGGTAGTTTACCACCAGAAAACTAAAACTGAGATTCACTAGGATGCTATTATATTTATTAAAGTATTTTAACGTTGATTCTTTTTTTTTTTTTTTTTTTTTTATAATCCCCTTTAGCCTTTTCTTTTCCGCTTGCTTTAGAAAACCCTCTCTCCTCGAGTATAAGCAAGCTATGCATCTCCAACGATTACAAAGCCCGTCCCTTCTAGGTCGCCAGTTCAAATAGCTGGGAGTCCAAGCCACAAGTCAGCCCCGTCTCCTGGCCACTCAACCGCAGGGAGGAAGAAAATTAGTAGACCTCACATGCTTGATCCACTGCGCCAGAACCAGTACCCCAACTGATATCTCACTAGGAATCCTAAAAGACAGGCCAAGAACAGGATGAGTTGTGAAAGCTGGGCTATCCCCCTTACCATGAGATGGGACCCTTTCATATCACATTGCTACACGTGCCCAACACTGAACGGCTACTGCCTCTTCCACTACTGTGGCGCTCGCTGCAGCAGCAGAAAGGCTGCGCCCGTGAAAGTACCACAAGCCTAATCCAAGTCTGCTGAAGTCACTGGGATTCTTTCCACTGCCTTTGTTGGACTTTAGGTCAGATTCGAAAGTCTTGAGAGTCATATGATACAAAGGTTCAGTCTTGATGTGGAACAATGACAAACGGAACAACGGAAGGACAATGAGACTGCCCGGGTCTGTTTCACCTCTCTTTTTAAATACAAAATGTATGTTTTTAAGGCATCTCTTTTTCTTCTCTTTGTCTCTTAGTCAGTTTTGTTTAAAGAAATCAACACAAAGAGAGGCGTTGTGACCCTTCCTGTAAATGCACCTATGCCATGCTATAGGTTGGTCGTAGACTGAAGGCAGGTGAGTAAAGAGAAGGCAACCAAATAAGTATGATGGCATGGGAATGAAACCGTTGTGCAAAATAACAGTAACTGAAGTGCACTGAGAGATGCCAGTTCATTTGCAGCCAAAGAAGAGGGGGAAACCATGTAGGAATGGACAAATGTTTTAAAAAGGATAGACAGAGGAACCGAAACCTTCCTCCCCCTACACATCACACAACTGTAGCTGCCTTGGGATCTCACTAGGCTTCAGAGCAGCAGATTTCATAGCCAAGTTGCAGTGCATACACCTCGCAAAGCATCTAACACACAACCAATCACTCATGTCACAAGGTTGATAGGTCCAGCAGCTTTATCTACTTTGTATGTGTGAGGAGGGGGAATCTTTAAATCTAGGGCAGGGCACCAGGGGATATTTCTGGCATTATCCAAGAGCCACTATGAACCGCACAACTGGAGATTTACAGCTCTGAACTGTATGCTGGACTGTCCAGTTGCAAGGCACAGTATGTACTCCACTGCTTAATAATGTACAAATGTCTTGTCTGTTAGCAGGTCAGGGAGAGGGGAGAAAGGGGTACTGCCTCGAGCCATGATTTGAACGCTGGCTGCTATCCAGGAACTAACAGAGCCTTGGAAGGAACGGCTGGGCTTGCTTACATCTTTTCCCTTCTGCCGCGGCTGCAGACAGACATACGCTCTGGTATTTTATTTCTTTTTTAAAATGAGTTTCGACAAGCTTTCAGTAGGAATTTTCAGGGTTCTTTTCCTCGTCTCTCTCAAAGGAGCTTATAGTGCTACCACTGCAGACAAATTGGATAAAGAGGATGCTTCTGTAATTGTTTGTCTTATACAATGGGATGGGTAAAGGGAGCATCTGGCCTTGGAGAAATGTATCAGTGGCTGCAGAAGCTGCTGAGCTGCTCTTAGCCACGGCCAACAGAGAAAACTAGGTGTCGTCTGGTTGTGCTATAGACAGGAACACAATACCTGAACTCTTAATAATCATGGCTAACCCCAACCTTTGAGAATAACGCTTTGCCCCTGTGCAGTGTTACACAGGCTCCTCCATACCTGACCAGAGGATTCGAGTCTGCTACAGGATGCATTACTTCGGGCTCATTTCAAGGAAGAGCTATTTTTAGCATGGGAGGGCCTGCTTTAAAATCCCAATTATAACAATTTTTTAAATAAGCTCATTATTTATTTTATTTATTCCTATTGAGATAGTAGCGACACCTCTGCAATGATCTTGGCCGTCTAGCATGTGATTAATCATAAAGTTACATCTCAGCATTTAAATGATAGGTTCGGCACAACCAGCTGGATACCTCCTCCAAAAATTCCCTTTGCATGTCTTCACTGTCTGGGAAACATATTTTTCACCATCTCCTAACCCCTACCTCCCCCCCACTACAAAGCATCAAACACAGGACTGCAGTCAGACCTTTCATTTGAAGGAAAGGAAGATACCTTTTAGCCCCAATTTACAGTTAACCTGCGGGAACAAAATGCTTGGCAGGACTCAAAAAGTTTCAATATTTACATGAATAATAAGAATATAATCTGCAGTTACACAAATGAGGAGAAACACTTCTAAAGGACCCAACCCGCAAGCATTAGGACCCAAACTCACCACTTGAGTTTGTGTCCTACTGCTTGAGAATAAGAGAAATATCTCCCACCCGTGTAAAATCCAGTCAACGGATTTTAACTCTTCTGAGACTTAATTTCTTTGCCACTGGCAAGGGTGGGCTACAAAGCTAAACAGATGACTGGTCTGATCTACCATGGCAGTATCATGGCCCCTGATAGAGATAAATTAGGACCCAGCTCTCAATAACTAGAACTTCTCTCTGTGTGTACTTCTCTCTTGGTTAGAGAGGTCAGAGAGTTAGATTCATTAAACAATCCTTTAATCTTCTTGAGGCTCTAATGAAAAGGTAGGAGAGAAAAAAGTATGTGCGCAAATGGCACGGAATTTGTATTGCTGCCATTGTTTCAGAAGAGGCTGAACAAAGGCACAAGAAATCAAGCTGAAATAAGCCAACCTTGATGCAGAAACGATAGCACACGCGGCCTTCACACACAGCAGCCTGCACTTATAGATCTCAGAGCACTTTAAAGGGAAGAAAGGGAAGTATCCTCACCCCTGTGGGGAAATCAGAATGAAGTGACTGGTGCAAGATCACGCAGCAGGGCAGCAGCAGAGCCAGGAACAGAACCAAGGACTCCAAAGCCCTCATCCACACTAGACCATCTGTCTTAAGTACTTCTATGGCCCCTGTTACCATAGTATCTATCTCACCCGTGCAGCACCCATGGGAGCAAGAGTAGTGCTACTATCTCCAGCATCTCGACAGTCCCAACAAGCACACTGCCACTGGGCCACCTTTTCTCTTAAGTCATCAGCAGAGCCAACGGCTCCTAGGCCATGTCAATCCTGGCTCTTTCCAGTCTCAGGAGAACCTGGGAGCAGTGCTGGGCATGCAGTCAAGGCCGCTAATTGCTATATGTGGGATCACACAGGGTGAGAGCGAGTGTGCAGGGCTCACGCACCCTCAGTGGTAGTCCTCAGCTCAGCAGAGAGGCAACATAGGCCTAGTCCCAGCTCTAGTCCACTAGACTCCAACCTGGCAGTTTCTTCTCTGATCACCCCTGTTATTCTTTTTGGGTCAGGTTGGCATCCTAAGCAAGGGATGTAGTTAGCCATGTAGTCTAAAGTCAGGTAGAAGACAAGGTACATTTGCATTTTATAGACTAACCAAAGCATGTATATGCATCTACTCTCTGTGTTTGTATGTGTGTGCGTGCGCGTGTGTGTATGTGTGTACACATGCATATGCATATACACACACACACATACTCAGAGCCTGGTTTTAGACCATGCTGAATACCTCCATTTCCTATTATCTTCCATTATGGTTGTTGGTACTCAGCACTTCTTGAGATCATATCCTCAAGATTGAAACTTGACCCTCCAAATCAGTATTTCCAGTGATCTAGAAGTAAAAAAAACTCT
Organism: Crocodylus siamensis; assembly: GCF_052110815.1. Classification (NCBI taxonomy): domain Eukaryota; kingdom Metazoa; phylum Chordata; order Crocodylia; family Crocodylidae; genus Crocodylus; species Crocodylus siamensis. The sequence continues at coordinate 22,938,756 of NC_143408.1, read as the reverse complement.
ACCAGGTGAGGAAGTCAGCAGGGGCTCTCCTATGTACGTACATGCTTAGCCAATGCCTATATATCAAGTATTGAACCACTACAGAATCATACCCAAACCCCGCTGCCATTGTCACAAAGGCTGTGGACAAACAGAATGACTATATCACTTTAAAGGGAGGCAGACCAACTGTTTGTGAGCATTCATCAGTTAAATGTAAACCAGGGCAGCTTGTATCAAAGTGAAACAGTTGCTAAATCACAGTTTAGTTTTCACCTTATGCTGGATACAGGCGCATAAAAGACTTGCAGTGTATCATCTCGAACTGCACTATATTCCCTCCCGTTTTTCAGTCTGGATTAATTGTTTCATCTACTTTTACACAAAATCATCTGTGTCTGCTGAAAAGTAAAGAGACGTTATTGTAGCTATTGACCTCAGAGGGTCAAGGAAAACAACTAGTAGAGATATCTTTACAGTATTTGATATCAGAGAGAGTAAGGATTAGCCAGTACCAACACATCATCTAAAATCTTCCTGGAAAACAGTAATACTTTAAGCAATGGATATGCTTGTTGGTAAGGATCCTGATATTTTTCTTGGAAATGGTAGGTGGCCATGCTGAAATGATGTTTGCCCTTGGTCAGCCATGGTAAGAGATAACTTAATAAACAGTACGTCATGCCCAAGCAAATAGATCACTGCCAATCCCGTTCCTACATGCCCCAGTCCTTTCAACATTAGCGTGGAAAGCAAAAGTCGGGGCAGAGTTGCACCTTATAGACCAATTCAGAACTGCATAAGCGTTTGTAAGCAACTCTGTAAGGCTCTCTCTGCTCGTGAAAAGCAAAGGGACTATTAATGCCAGTAATGGAAATGCTGTCCAAAGACAACGCTGCAAATGTGTGGGGTACTGCTAAATTAAGGGGGTGGAAGGTATATTCCAGCAAGACAAAAAAGAGAGCCTAATATGGGATGGGGGGGACTGCAAGAGGGAAAAGGTTTCCTGGTATAGAAAAGGCCGTGAAGCCTTGGGGTAGCGGGCCTGAAGATCTATGTGGGAGCGGTGATCACTGCTTCACATCACTAGTACTGCCATGGAAAAAAAAAAAAGAACAAACACTCAAATGTGCTGGGTTTTGTTCTGGGCTCTCTCCCGCTAGCTGATCTCATTCCCAGATAAAAACAATAGAATCACATATATAAATATTGGCAATGTGCAGACTTGTTTTTCACTGCAGGCCCAAAGGGCATGCAGCAGTGAGATCGTGAGCTCTTCTGAGCATGTCCAATCAGCTTTGCCTGCCAGATTTTCAAACTCTGGTGACCAGTTCTGTTCCCAATTTATATGAAAAATGCTGCTTCTAGTATGCATGGTGCTCTAAGGACAAGCCCCAGTGTTCAGGCCTCTCCAAGAAAGGAGAACACACAGAGCGGCAGCAGACAGAGAGAGGAGCGTTATTAATTGCCCCCTCTCAATCTTTCTGCAGGGGTTTCTATTCTAAGATGCCAGGTTTTGTAGAAAAAGCTGTCCAGGCTGAGACCTTGTGCTGTGGTTCTTAGGGGTATAGTACAAGGGGTGCACACAGGGCATGGACAGGGGGAACTCAGCCACCTTAGCATCCCCTGGATTCTGAGCTGCTCCAGGGGCCACTGCAGTCCGGTTGTCCTCTATTGATACCAAACCCAACGCCTTTCTTTTCTTCCAGAGAAAAATGGAGGACATAAGGGCATTGGGTTTGGTATCAATAGAGGACAGAGTAGCAGAAAACCGGACCGTCCTCAATGATGGCCACCCTACAGTCTCCCGTGTCAATGGGAACAACCACTGCAGATCATCCAGAGCAACTCTGAACCCCTGAGGCACTCTGGCCTCTACCCCCATGCTTGGCTCTTACCTCCAGCGCAGCATCCACACCCAGGTTTAGAAAGAGGCAGCTCCATTTATAGCAATTTATAAAGCCCAGTTTTCTTTTACCTCTTGGGACAGCCCAGACAGGCTGACCCAGAGTCATGTTTCTCACAATCCCCTCAAGATGCGTCTTGGCACAGACAGGGATTATCGGGCATTATCAGTCAAGTTCAAACAGCATGTTTGGAGTTGCACAAATCACAGAATTCAGCTTTGTGCTTGGCCTGTGGATTTAGGAGTTTAGGCTATGCATTGAGTATGTGCTGCTTTACAACGGGGCTTGGAAGAGATGAAAGCTGATGTGTTGGTCCTGGCGCCCTCCCCAGGCAATTCAGTTAAGGAGTATTGGGAGCTGCCACAGGTGAGACAAGAGGGCTGGAGGTATTCTCTAAGGGAGGGAGACCTCAAACCATAAAGCTGTGTGTGAATCAATTTGATACAAAAATCTGTAGCTGTATGTGCCAATTAGGCAGGTAAAACAGTGGCCCTGCGTAAATACTTTTTCTTACTTCTAGGCCAACGCTGAGAATAAAAACATGCTGCTTGCATAGCGAATATAGCTAGCTGAGCTGGCCAGGGCAAGTTTTTTAGGTGTGTTAGGACAGTGGTGAATCCCCCGTGACAACTGAAAGACGTTTTTCTTTATTTGATAATCTTCCACATCTGCAAAGGAACCAGAATCACCTGCTCCTCCACTTTCCTCCTCTTCCATCGTGTTGGGGCCCTGCTAGTCTTAGCTAACACACCAGGCCTGAGACTAGCATGAACCAGCCCACAGTATCAAGTACCCAACCAACCCACTTCCTAAACCGATCTCCTTTGTCGTAGCAATTTTAGCATGGCCACACTGGCCACCCTGGGCTTTCTTCAGCTTCCGCAAGAGAAGGCTGAGAGGCGACCTTGTGGCTGCCTATAAATTCATCCTGGGGGCGCAGAAGGGAGTTGGTGAGGCTCTGCTCACCAAGGCGCCCCTGGGGGTCACAAGAAATAATGGCCATAAGCTAGCAGAGAGCAGATTTAGACTGGATATTAGGAAGAACCTCTTCACAGTTAGAGTGGCCAAAATCTGGAATGGGCTCCCAAGGGAGGTGGACCAGCCCCCTACCCTGGGGATCTTCAAGAGGAGGTTAGATAGGCATCCGGCTGGGGTCATCTGAACCCAGCATGCTCTCCTGCCTATGCAGGGGGTCGGACTCGATGATCTATTGAGGTCCCTTCCGACCCTCACATCTATGAATCTATGAATCAATGAATTGGCGAGAATTTGCTGCTTGGACTCCTGGACGATTGCTAACGTGGCCATTGACTTTGCAAAACTCAGGCTCATTTAACAGAATATCACCTTAATAGCCCCTGACCAAAAACCTGGCATAAGCAGTGGCAGCCTCTATATTTGCATGAGATTCGTTCCTGAAGGGCATGGTTCAAGGGTGGTATGCACTCCCACTCAAAGCCTACTGGATCCTGTTGGATACAACTGCATCAGGGATAGCAGCCTGGGGCATGGGCCCAGGAAAACACTGCAAGAAGCATTCTCCTGACAGTGAGTTGCTCTTTTTGCTAAGGCCTTCAGCTCTAAGGCATCAAGTACATCATGGAAAAGGAAGGGGCACCACGCTGCTCTGCTTGGGTTCAATAATAGAGATGTGTCCACAGTCAGGCAAGATTATGAGCCATGTGATTAAAACTGTGCTATTGAAATGCCAATTTGAAATGTCTGGTAAAAATTTTCAAAAGCATCAAAGTGACTTAGGAATCTAAGGGACACTTCTAAAAAGTTATTTAGGTGCCTAAAGATGCAGATGAGTGCCTCCTGGGGTTTTCATAAGTGTCTACATAGAGGAGGCCTTAAGACCCTTAATTCTCATGAGACTTGGGCTGGGATTTTCAAAGATTAAGACAGTAAAGTGTCCCACCCACATTTACATTCAGTGGGCCTGAAAGCTGAAAACCCTCAAGCTCCTTTGATAATCCAAGCTGAGTCACTTCTGAAAATGACACTTAGGCACTTTTGAAAATTTTACCAGATGTCTCAGCTGTCCATCACTTTTTAGACCTAAATTTCTTGGTCTTGTATTCTCTTACTTTGATTCTAACACATCAGAAATGCAAAGTCTTGAAAGAGAAATGGCGTTTATGTTCCAGACCCGACTCCCATTTTATTTTCATCGTTTTCTTGCATTCCCTATCTTTGTTCTCTCCCTCTCACTGCATCTGCTTCCCCTTCCCCCTCCCAACCCTCACACACACATTTGGGGATTGGCAGGTTGAAATGTATGGAAATGGCTCTTCTAAAGAGGATCTTAATCCTAGATAATACAAGGATACACAGGCTCAAAATGTATTTACAATTCAATGGGTTGAGAAATTAATTTTATTCATTCATACTAAGACACAGGATCATATGAGGTACTGTTGTTATGTCTGAAGAGGCCACTCTGTTCTGATGGTTGGTAAGTCTTAATAGGAAACAGCCTTAATGTTTCTCTTTTAACTCAATCGTCTCTATATTTTAGAGGATGGTAACCTCTCCTCCTATAGTTTACTGTATATATAAACTGCTGGACACAGCATGTGAAAACATTCCTACTGAGTGTACCAGTTAGATTATGGCCAAAAGCAAAATTGTATCATCCTTCTATGAGTCTGAATAATTACAATTATTCTTGATTTTAAAACCAGCCTTGGTACACTGACATAATGCCCTCCTGCGGCACTCAGTTCTGTGGGTTGGTTAGGTCCTGTGAGTATAATCACGTCTTTTCAGAAGCGCGGAGGAAGAACTATATACCACGAAGGCCCTATTTTGTGGGTTTTCACTGGGTCAGAGTTGCACAGTAGAGCTGACTTGAAACAGATGTTCTGCCGTGCAAGTAAATCAGTCAATAAATTGGAATATCGATGTGCTTTTCCACCTAAATTGGGCAAACTAGCCAAATTTCAATACCGTTCCATGAAAACAAAAATCTGAAAAGAAAATTGGTTTCTTCCCGTTAATTCAATGCAGTTGGGGCCGATTCCAATCCTTTAAAACTTTTTTTTAATGGAAAATAAATTTGAAACTCAAATTCTTGCAAAACAAAAATCTGTATTTTTTCCCCACAGTGCTGAAACAGAACACTGTCATTTTAAACTTGTTTTGCACCCAGGATGTAGTTCAGATCTGTACAGTTTCAATAAAAGCTTCCTTGAAAGTGCATTTGTCAATAGAAAGCTGCGAGGCTAAAATATTCTGAGGCCTGGACCTGACCCTGCGTGCAGGAATAAGGGATCAGGGCCTTATAAGAAAAAGATAGTTCTGGGAAATGGATGAAATGAGACTGGACTATTTTCAGGTAACCTGACAGCCCCCAGCGAAGACCAGAGGCCAAATACGGTTGGAATAAACTAGCGCAATTCCACCACCTCTGGGATCCTTTCATTTGCTCCTACAACTTGTAATGGGGAATTTTACAATAACCCAATCGCCCAAAGTTGTACATTCAGTTTGGTATAGAATTTCACATTGAAAACACGTCGAAAAAAATAACAGTGGCTATGAAATTTCTAGTGGAAAAATCATCTGTAAATGACGATTGGCAACATACCTTCCTATAGGTACTGTGGTATTGATGCAGCAAAGCCAGATACCCTACAAAACCAGCACTAACATATGGAGAAAGTCCAAAGTTAAAGAGAACATTTGCATGCACATGAAGTTTTGCACGAGCTGTCCCACTGAATACAAATAAACAACCCACATGCATCAAGTTATTTATAAGTGGCAGTGCTTGCAAGATCAAGACCTAACATCATCACTTCACGCTTTCTCAATGTGCTAATGGTACTTTTTATGTTTATTCCATTATTGCATCAGTAGCAATAAAAGCGTATATCAAATAAAAATCAGATGGTTGCTCCATTCGTATTGAACAAAAATGCAAAGCAGTATTGGGCGATTTTACATCTCTCTTCAAAACATCATGACATTTTCCCCACAGTTTTTTTCGGAGAAAGAAAAATGCAAAGAAACTAATTTGAGGGAGATGATAATAAGAAAGACCTTAGAAATGGACAGATTGCCCCCAAACTGGACCAAATGGGAGCCCAAACTATGGCAGCCCCCTGAGATTTCTGTGCAAAGCCTGACGTGTTCTACTTAACACTTAAAAAAAATTCACTCCAGAATAATGACCTCTAATTTATTTTGGCTACAGTGATCTTCAGCAGTGATTCTCCTAATCTCACTCTGAAAATTTCAGGGTACTTTTTAACCAGAGGGAGTGACTCATTCTCTAGCTGCTGAGTAGTTAATCTGCTCAAACATTTCCCTAAATAACCATCTGCTCTACCTTGCATTTGTGTCATTCCCTGACTATCTTAGCTCTCTCTCTCTGTCCTGCTGGCTCATTCAGCACTGTTTAAATTTCTCCTCTGCCCTTATGTCTGGTTGCTTATGTTTTGGACAGACAATAGAGGTGATATAGGCCATTATTCATGAGAAGCTTCAAGTGTAACGTGAGAAACATCTCATCTCCTGACCCCTGTTAGCATAAGAATTGCTGCTAAAATTCTGAACTGAAAGAGAGGAATCTTCTGGGAAAATATAGGCAAAAGTTTCACTTGAGAGATGTGTTTTGTAGGAAGAACCTAGCTGAATTCTCCGCTTAAGGACCTGAACAAACTCCCAGTGCAGTTAGTGGCAGCCTGCTGCCTTCAGTGAGACTCAGATCCTAAAAGTTTCTGAAATTTTAAAGAAGAGTAAAATATTCCTCCTCATCAGAATAACCCGCTGCACTTATCTTCTACTTTTCACCCAAAGATCATGAAATGCTTTGTTCATATTAGTGCATTTACCCTAACAGCATCGCTCAATGAGAAAGATGCACCAAAATACCCATTTTATATATGTGTCATAGCAATCAGAAATGCGGGAGAACTAATTGAATCATAGATACTGCTGCGCCATTGGGTTAGCCCAGCGTTACCCAGGTGCAACTCCACCAATTTTAGCAGTCACGCCTGAGAGAAACTAGGCCAACCCATGGGTGAATCGGTCTGTCACTGAAAACACAGCCTCTGTCAACGAATGCAATAGATAGCAAACTGAAAGCACGCTTCATCTTAGCCCAAAACAAAAGGCAAACGCATGTTGTTACTTGTCCAAAGTCAGGGGCAGGAACTGGGATTGACCCACTGACTTCTGGTCTGGGAAGACACTTAGCTATATGGTTAGATGCCTTCTTGCATCCCTTTAGAGACAGTACGTGCTCCTGGCCAACAATGCACCCACGAAACACATGGATTAAATCCTGTTCCCATGTTCTTTAGTATAAACCTGAAGTAACTGTTAACTTCCATGCTACTCAGTCTACAGTGGTGTATCAGAGGAGAGTTTCTCTCAGGCCACTGTGTCTTTTGGCCCAGTAAGGGAATTTACACAACAGGCTGGAGAGCGGCATTAAAACTCACCTGGTGTGAACTCAGAAAAGTCACCAATAACTTATATATCTCTGAACCAGCTGCATATCAGTGTTTTGGGACAATGACAGTTGTGCGGTAGTCTGCAGTAGAAAAAGGCAGAGTTCAGTTGACTGGGACTAGACTGGACAAACCACTGAGAAAACATGCTATACAGGGTGATACTGCGTTCTGTGATAGGTATACATTCAGCTATTAAAAGGTAAGTCCATAGTTAGGTTTCTGCAGCTCCTTTCCCTAGTTTCTTCTTCAGCATGCTGTGTGTATGTGTGTGTGCGGGCACATACATACACACATACATATACACACACATACATAGATATAGATATATAGATATTTATATATCTATATATAGATAAATATCTCTCTCTATATAAATAATATATGTTTATAATATATACCTTATAATATATAGCCATATTTATTATATATATAATATATAGCTATCTATCTATAGATATATAGATCTATCTATCTATCTATATCTCCCAACTTGTCAGCACAGGCTTCAATGACGTTGCAAGCCTTTTCGTTACCTCTCAGCTCGAGATGTACAGTGTTGTTTCATCTCCTTTCCTCACACAAATGCAATACTCAGAGAGGTGTCTAATTGCTTCTTGTGACCCTTGGTCAGATCCTCATCTTCAGTCAATTGGTCCACCCTGATTTCCATCACCGGGGGGAACAGGTGAGTCACCAGTCCAAAGCAATTTCAGGCTGGAGCATGAATGGGATGTGCATCACAACCTTGTGGAGTTTGTCCAGCCAGGGTCCTTTTGTATTTAGGTCTCTGCCCTTCAGCCTATATCTATCTTCCTCAAATGGTCAAGGGCCTGACCCCAAGCCCAAAGTCAGTGAGCCGTCAATCCATGACGCTAATACCACAAAGCAACTTGCGTCAAGCAGCATCTTTTCTGTCTAGCCGCAAGCAAAGGAGACCGTGGTCCATGTGTGGGGATGTGCACAGAATACAACAGGCAAGTGCATCTCTCGGGCTACTTACTTGACCGTGCGGTCGTACCAGGGATCAGTCTGGCTCAACATGCAAGCAGGAGGAGCTCAGGTTTGGGCCCTATAGAATAGGACTGGGACAACGAGCAATCTTCTGGGACAGATGATCAGCTCCACTGACCCCAACTCATGTCTGCCGAGTTACACCAGTCACGCAGCTGACCCTCCCTGGTTTTATGCTAAGCAGCCAAGGGGGCTTTTATCAAAATCTGGGTGCTTGACTCAACTAGCTAGCAAAAACAGGCTGTGGTTCCCATGTGCCAGATATTTACAGCTGTATCTTGCCACAGCTAATCAATTTGCTGAACACAACATACATGCAAGGGCCTTTACATTGGGAAAAAAACTGCAGCAGAACAGGGCAAAGACTTCTGCTTCTTCTACTGCATTTCTTTACTCAGAAGAACATTTGTGGTACCAAAAGTGTGCTTGACTTTATTCAGTTCCCCTACTCAAGGCTAGAGTTGAAATCAGTTTTAGACTCCTAACTCCTGTTTAAGTACCTAGATACCTCTTTGAGCCTGTCTTCCTCTGTGACTATGCTAATGGCAGAAGCCTTTTATCCAAAATCTATGATGGTGAAAAGAAGACATTTGATTTACTACTTCAAGGAAGTCACCCCTGGGGTGCAATATGCCCTCTCTAACTGCACAGAGCAGCACTGCCCAGGGAATAGCTTGGACAGTTCATGAAAAAGAATATACCATTACAGTGACAAGAGGAATTTGTAGGGAAACAGAAAGTACTTATTGACGTAAGGTAAAGTCTGCAAAAGCATACAACTAACTTAGGCGTTTAAGTGACTTAGACACTTAGGCTAGAAACAGAAACTACACACATAAACTGGTATAAGTGATCGGAAACTGGTTCAAATTTGTAACACAACAGAAGTTCAGAGCCCATAAACCACTTCCAAAATGGCTGAAACCGGTTTAAGATAAACCTGGACAGATGTAATAACAGACTTAATTGACTTAGGTTAAATTGGTTTATTGAACTTTGGTCCCAGTTCCCCTCCAGATTTAAATTAACTCACAATCCCCCAGCATCCCAGGATGCTTTGCACCGCCCCCCCACCTCGCAGGGTGGGCAGGCTAGCCTTGGCCCAAGCTGTCTGCTCCACCCAGCAGGGAGGTGCACTCTAGTACCCCCTGGTGCCTGGCCTGCACCATTGCAGGCATGTAGCTGTATTCAGAGTCAAAAATGAATGCCTGTTCACTTGCTTATCAGTTCAATCTAGGCAGCTTGGACTAACCTGTGCAGATTGATTCAATCCAGCCTCAGGCTTTTTGACTATCTGTACTTAGACTTAGGAGCGAGACGCACTGATAAGGAGCCAACTTCTGAGTGCCTGTACCAGTAGTACACCTCTGAAAGTTAAGAGCCCTTACCAATACAATTCAGCACTTTAAGTTTAACATTGTGCTGCACAAACCCTATTAAAATGTACTGTGTTCTCAAGTGGTTGAGATTAACTCAGTTCTGCAACTGGGAGAATTGAGCACAGAGGTGACCAAGGCTAGATAGCAAGTCAGTGTCAAAGGCAATATTAAAATGAGTAGTTTCAGGCTTTCACCCTTGTGCTAATTCCACTAGACCATAATGGCTGTCACTGCTCTACTTGATACAATATGCGTTCCAATATTACTTTGGAGGAAAAGGGATTAAATAAATGGCAAACAGCAAGCCAAATGGGCAATTAATATTCTTGGATGGGTTAAAGGAAAAAACTACATGAACATATCCAAACGCTTCCAAAACAAAATCTAAACATACTGAGAAATGTTTATAGATATTCAAATTGTTAATGGCATGCAAGAGGCTTATATTTCAAATATCACAGGTCAAAGTAAAAGGAATATGTGAATTTCCAAATGTTCCTCGCTTGGCTGATCCATCAATGTGATATCTAATACACACTTAAACTCCTCAATGTACTCCCTGGAATTAAAACAATCAGATAACATAGAAAGGGCTTAAATAACCATTATCAATGGATTTCAGATAAAATCTAGACATAATTTAGAAAAGATCACCAAACATAATCAAACGAAATAGCTTTGGAAATGGGTCAGAGAAGTGTGAGTTGATGACCAATTACATTTTGCAAGCATAATCAGGAGGCAGTTCAGCAGTTGAAAATGTTTGTAGATTAAAAACTTGATGGAGTTGGTTTAAAATATGCTACATGGTAACAAATGAACAGTGAAGTAAACCTGCAACTCGAGGCAAAGGTAACATTAACCATGGAACAAGCTATTCCAAGAGCAGCTTTAGCCTGGGGGGTGCTGTCTTGCTTCTTGGGTTTTGTTAAATTAGAAGGCATCATACCTAGGGATAAAGTGGGTCTGAGTAATTTAGGAAGTGTCTAAGCCATTTGTGGCCAATTTTTTAGAGATATTTCAGTGTCTGAGGGTACCTACGAGGATTTCAAAAGCATGTAGGCCCTGGACTCCAATTTAGTTCGGTAGGAGTTAGGCAACTACGCCATTTGGAGACTCCCAAGTGCCTCGCCACATCTTTGAAAACTGAATGCATTTAAAAATCAGACCATCAGAGCCATAGGAGACTGATTCCCTTAGATGCTTTAGAAAATACTACCCTTGATCTTAGCTAGGTAGGAGGAAAATTCTGGAGGATACTGACATGTAAATGGATGCCACCGTGGAGAAAAGATGGAGAAGCACAGTCAAGGAATGAGACGGCTGAAAATACCATTAATATTGGTAGTGCAATAGGGTTAGGGCCCCACCATGTTGGGTACTGAAAAAGCATTTGCATGAACAGCGTCCATGCCACAAAGAACAAAGGAAAGAGGACAGGGGACCAGAAGATATGGCTACAGAAGTAGGCTATGCGCACAGTTTGATGTTTCCAATCCATCTGGAAATATTTCCTGTTCCTCTTATTGGTAGTATTATCATTTTTATTCCACTCACAACCAAAGGCACCAATAAAGATCGGGCAAATTCCCAGGACTCTATGAGCTGGGCTTTAAGAAAAATACCAAACCTCAGTCAACTTGATATAAAAATCATGAAAGTTGTGAACGGCGGAATTGCAGCCTCACTAATTAGTTCAGGGAGGGCATTTCAAAGCAAAGCAATTCAAAGCGTGGGTCAGGGTTAAGTCTAAATTCACACATGCACAAGTTTTATCTGGAAAAAAATGTTTCTCTCTGGGCGTCTCTTCCTGTTAATCTTGTTTCAGCGTTGGCTGCCCTGGCAGAGTCGAGTTCTGCTTCTCTCTCATGGGCGGAACCCTGCAGCTCTTTGATTTCCTCTCATATTTGCAGTTATGTCATTTCTGGCTGATCCTTCTCAATGCTGTGATGTTTTCCTCTGAAAAGCAGCCCGAGCATTATGCCTGCTTATGGAGCGGCAGGCCTCGGAGATGAGATGCAAGTCTTGCGGTTGTCAGGGTCTCCGGAAGGTCTCCAACAATTCTGGGGGCTTGCAAAAGTCGTGTGCAGGATGTGAAGCATTTTTTCTTGTGATTTAAAACCTTTTTCTGTAACTTTCCCCCCCCCCCTTCAGGGATTATGCAATATATAAAAACCCAAACAAAATTCTTTCTAGCTACTCTGCATATTCAAAATGGCAGAACCTCACCGAAAGCTCAGCTAGCAGAATGCAAAGGTATACTTTATATATAATAGCAAAGGTATAAGGTATGCAAAGGTATAAGGTATACTTTATATAATAATATATATATTATATATATATACACCATACTCTTTCAAAAATGTCTTGTCCCCACCTTTGTCTTCAGTCCTATGCATATATTTCCTAGCATTGTTCGTAATCTCTCCTCTTTCCCCTCCATTTCCGTCTCTCCAAAAGAGAAGCAGAAACTTATCATCGTTAAAGCAGAACTTTGTGGGTAATAAAGTTCAAGCTGATTTATAATCAGACAGAACAAATTCGCCCAGCCCTATTTAAAAATAAAGCCTCACATGAGGAGGTTAAGGCAACACACTACATAGTAGTGAGCAGCAGCTAGCAAGTGTCATAAAACTTTGGAAGAGCCCCACTTCTGCCCTGGTTTGGAAACTGGGCCAAAGTTGGGGCATTATAGATCTGGGAGATATGGTTTGGCTGCACCTCCAGCATGAGGTTTGTTTCGGATAAGTATGGAAAAAGTGGAGATTTGTGGGAACTATCAGAATGGTTTTTGGTTGGTGGGCAGGAAATCTCATGATACCAAGTTTGCCCACCTGTCCTGAGAAACTCAGACGGACCATGGCATCAGCCAGTCCTACAGTATTACAACTCCTGTCTGTACAGAAATCTAAAACAGAGAAACGGAGCAAACAGAAGATCCTAGAAATAAAGAAGCCACCAAAACAGAAGGCTATTCAAACTTCTTCAAACGTTAGCAAAAATGAGTTATTGGTGTATACTGACGGTAGCATAACTAGGCAGGGCGAGCGCGGCACCAGCCTCAGGTTGCCAATTTAGAGGGGGTGCCAGCTGCACCCCACAGCACTCCCTGACCCTGCTCTCTGGTACTTGACAGCATCTCCGCCCAAGACACTGAACACGCTAGTTAAGCCTCTGCATTGTGTCGTGCATTCAGAATCTCCAGCTGGGACTGAAGCCCCAATTTCCTCAGTACTGTGCTAGCGTGGCCAAGGCTTCTCCGTCCTGCCGGCGGCTCTAGCTGTTTTCAGGTGCTAGAGATCCAAAAAAGTAGCTCTGAACACCCTGAAGTTATTGTGAAGTTATCCCACAATAAAAGGAAACAAGGAAAACAACTGCTCATCATTAAGGACCAATAGGTAGATGTGCACCTTAACTAAAGTACACTATATAATATTTTCTGAAGTATCTTTTGTTGTTGATTTACAAGCAAAATATATCTGAGCATGCATAAATGCCCCCCGGCGCACGGGGGGGGGGGGTGGAGATTAAAGCAGAGAACTTTTTTCCCTGCATTTTAATTAAAGAAACTGGATCTGATTCTCTCCTAGTTTTTACACTAACCGAACCCAATGATTGCTATGGAATTAATCCTTATTTACAACAGATCAATACCAGGCCGGTTAAGCAGCGAGTATGAGCCAGTCTGAGCCCAAGACAGAGAGAGAATTCAGGACAATGCTTTCTACATCTGCAGCAAACTCGGATCAGATTTTACTAATCACCCGCATCTTTTCAATCCATTATGTTGACCATTAAGATAATCATATGAATTTGTAAGGCTGAGATGGGGGAGCCCTGAAAGCCTCCATGTTTTTGTTTCTATGGAAACGATTCCCTTGGCATCCCCTGTCTATATTCACTATTCCTGTCTGACTCTGTTTTGTCTCTCAAAAACCAAATCTCAGCCTCTTTCAAATATTCATTTGGGAGGCGCTGGTCTTCATTATGCTGTACTATTTCATGGTATTTTTCATCTGCTTAGCCACAAAAATGGGACCACGCAAGTGCTGCAGTCCAAAGCTGATGTAGCTGCAAAAAGGAGAAGGGAGTTGGGTCTCTATAGGCCTATTCAATCCTGGCCAATTTTGTTGTGTTCGGTTATGATCATGTTTTTAGCACCGTAGACGGAGAAAAGCCCATCAGTAATGACTCCGACTGCAACATCCATGGTGCTTCCATCCAGAGACTACCAGACCCTTATCTCCTTAATCAGGACTCATGCCTACTGCCTTCAAGCGAGTTGTGTTAAGTTATACCAGATAAGGACCTAGCCATAAAAGTCTAGCTAAAATCTTGCTGTGGGCTACACTGGGGATTTTGAAGCTGGATGCCTTTCTCCAGCGATGTCCACTGACGTGCAGTAGTCTCCACTTCGCCAAGCCGCAGACTGGTAGGGTGTTTCGTCTTTCATTGTAAGCGAGTTACTCTGGTCCCCTCGATCACTTTTGCTGCTCTTCTCTGAAGTCTGTCCCACTTACCGCACAATACAGGCTGCGCTACATCCGAAAGGCCAAAAGTGCGGCGCACAGAAGCTCATTTTTAAATTCTACAACCCCGTTCCTGGGAAGGATTTCAGAGACAGACACCGGGCTATAAATGAAGTATGCGTGCCCCATATATCTGGATAATTTAAATGTATTTTCTGTGAATAAATCTACTCTCTGCTTTCTTGATCTGCACAATCTTCTGCCATAGGGGCATAACATAAAAATACTTCAAAGGCTTTAACAAATTCCCTCAAGATGTGATCTTCAGCATTTCAAAAGCTGAAAGACACAGAGAAGGTTTAAAGCGATCATGATATATTTCCAAGGTAACACCCTTCAGTAACTCGTGTTCACCCATTTTCTGAGCCAGAAGTTGTATCAGCATCTTTTTAAACACGCTGGCTAAATTATAAGCAATGCAAAGAGAAAATGAGCTTTTGTGTTTTCTGTGTTATCTTTAAACGAAGCAGACCAATGCTGCCTCTCTACATATTTGTATAGTCCTAAATGAAGGCCCACTACCAAAAAACGTGCCTCCCCCTGCCCTCCTCTGCAAGCACACTAATGATTCGGATTTCGTCCCTCTTTTCCTACTGAGATGAAGCAAGGCCCTTGTTTCTAACGCCTTGAGAGAGGTCATTTTGCTTTGCACCCTAATATTAATTATCCATCTTTTCTCAGTTTAAAGACAAACGACAATTTTGAAACCAATATTCTTGGCCAATTCCAAGACACTTAATGTCATCCAAGCAGTTTTATAACAGACTCTCCTTAACTGTAGCATATTTAGCGAGATCAATTGCAGTCCGCCTTGCATGGTTAACTCAATCAACAAACGACTAATGATTCCAGCATGTTACAGCTTTTTTGGCTAATGAGAACCGTATTGACCAGATTTTTCCCTTTCTCTCAGGATCAAATGCCAATATGGAATGAGTTCTGGTAAACTGTAACATTAGCCTAAAAGCAAAATGCTGGCCAGTCACAGCAGAATGTAGCCTGGGTGTCATTAGGGAGCAAAAGATCTGCTAGATAGATGGTCCCATTTGTACGAACTGTTCAGTTTTTTGGTGCCTATCCAATGCAACAGGAACTGCAAGAAGCATGGAACTGCACTAGGACAGGGTTGCCTTGGTGCATGGAATTACAAAATGATGACATTTTTGTGTCCTGTGACTCCACCTTTGAATCTCCAGAAATTCTCCGTGTTACTAGAGTTCAGCAGCCGTTTTGATCGAAGACATATTGCAGCCTGTGCAATGGGGGACGCATATACACTGTGCTCACAGCCATTGAACTTTTGAGCTATTTGCTGCTGCAGGTGCTTTTGTTCTAGCGATCTTTGAACTGTTTTGTATGCAGATCTAGCACACCTTAATGTGCCCTAAATGAAAGTTAATCCTTAGTGCAAATAGGAGCAAGGGATGGAAAACAGCTTGGCCAAGATTACCTTGTCCATTGTGAACCAGCACTAAATAAGGGCTCACTTGCCAACAGGCTTTCTGTACAACCGATTCTTGGGTTTTCTTTGCACATCATGGAGCTTCTACCATTTCCCTTAGAGAAAATTTCTGGTCTGATTAATCTCTATCCTTAGGATACATTTTCCTCCTAGCAGGAGGCAATATGGTCTTTGGGACAGAGCATTTGCCTGAGACTCAGAAGATATGCATTCAATCCTTGGCTCTGCCACTGGTTTACTAGGTCATTGTAGGCACATCACTTCTTGCTCTGTGCCTCTGGTTCTCTATCTAGGCAACAGGGATAATGATGCTAAGCACATCTGACATCTAGGGAGGAAAAACGCTATGTAAGTGAATGGCATCGTTAGCCATTTCTTTTACTCATTTTCATCCTGTAACTCCTGAGCTTGGAAAGCCTAAATGGTTTCGATCCCCTTCCTTGGCTGCAAAAAACACACACAAAAGTGGGGAAAGACTGAACATAAAAAGAGAAGGAAAAGGATTGAAAAGGATTTGTATTGGCTTTGGAAATAGCTGATCCTCCAGGCTAGGGACAGACATTACACATAAAACGGGTTTCAGTGATCAGAAACTGCTTTAAACCTGTAAGCAAACACAAGTTCGGTGCACATAAATCAGTTTCAAAATGGCTGAAACTGGTTTAAGATAAACCTGGTTGAATGTAGTATCAGACTTAACTGATTTGGGTCAAACTGGTTTATGCAATGTCTGTCCCAGATCCCTAGATCACTTCTGGGACTCGATCAATTTGCTGGGATCCTTTTGAACCACAGCTGGTGCGAGAACATGCACAGATCAGTGACAAGGATTTTGCTTTGCTCCTGCATCTTTAAGAGGTGCTTCTCTCTGCTTAAAGGGCTTAAACATTAAATATCCTTCAGCCAGGTCAGAGAGGGGGTACATGCTTGACTTCAGTCCTCTTTTAACAATGTCCTTGGGCCAGCTTCCAGGAATTCAGATACTTAATAACTTTGCCAGGCTGAGAGCTCTTCATCTCAGATGCATTCGCTTCTTATCTGCAGTGGGAAATTTTTCCATTCATTTCATGGTCCGCTCCAACCACGTCATCGCTCTCTTTGCTGGCTCACCCCCCACCAACACCACCCAGCCTGTGCTCGCTGCTTCGTGCAAAACTCCACTTTTGTTCTGACTTCTTCCTCCTCTCTCTCGGCCTAGCCTAATCCTGCACTAGCCAGTTCTTGTCTCCTCCTCCTCTGAACTTCACACTTCCTTCCCGGCCACTGGCTGAGCTGTAGAGGTTTGCGAGATTGCTACCTCTACCTGTTGGAAGTTTTTACCCACTAGCTCAAGCAGCAGGCACTTGTACGCGTAACGTCGACAGTCCCAGATTCAAAGCCTGCCATCAGCTACACAGACACTTTCTACTTCTCAATATTCGGTTCCTTTCCTTCTCTCTATAGCCCTACTCGTGATGCGTACCGCTCCCTGCTAAGGCTTTGAAAGCCGCCCCAGTACGAGAGAGTTCCCTGCTCTCTTAGCATTAGAGACGCGCAAGCACGGAGGCGTTGGCAGCCGGGGACGGTACCTGCACTGCTCGCCCTTCCCCTGCTGCCTGTTGTCGGGCCTGCCCTTCTCCAGCTGCTGCATCGCAGAAGCAGCAGTGAGCTGAAAGCACAGCCTCTGTAGCAGATGGCGACTCCTCGGCTGTCAATGCACTTGGGGCACGGGAGCAGATCTGGGCAGAAAGAGGTAATTCCGTATCCCATTTCAGCCACGATTTCAGTCATTTAAAAGCTGGTTTCTTTCCAATTCGTAATGAAAACCAACCATTTTGGTTTCCCAGCTGAGGCCTGTAACCTGGGGGACTGCCCCGAAGCCACAGACCCTGGGAGTGTGGGCTGCGAATATCCAGAGCTCCCATGCTCCTTGCTCCCCTTCAGCCTGCCCAGACGGCTGCCAAAGATCAAGAGCAGCAAGCTCCCAGGAAAGCAGGCATGGTTCAAAACCGAGCCTGGCGGGCTGGGGTCCATCAGGACCTCCACCAGACACGTCACCAGAGGCGAATGGGCAAACTCGAACAGATGCATTCACCAGAAGTTTTGCGCCACAGGATTCAGTCCAGCATCTTCCATCCACAGGGGTCTTCGTCAAGCAGTGATCCTTCCTGCTCCATCCTCCTCCGTATGGAGTGAGCGACAACACCCGGACTGCACGCTGGAAGAAACCAGAGGCTTTGCATTTGAGACCGAGTCTGCTTTCCATAAGCCCAGGTAGTGATTCCTGCTTCCGTACTTGTCTCTGGTGCACAGGGCAACGTTGTACTACCACAGTCACACTCCTAAGAAGAATCCAGCTCTAGTCTCTTTGTCCCAAACCACAACCATAAGCAGAGGGCAGGCTCCCATGTGTATTATAGCAGGGGAGACTCTTCCTTTTTGCCCTGTGAGTTTCTCAGTGGGAGCAAAGCAGAGTAACTCAGGGTCTGCCATCTACCAAGTGTAATGGGAACCCCTGTTTGCATGGCGACCTTTAGGAGATGCTTCTGCCCCAGGACCTAGGGGTTTGGCACCTTCCCCTGGCGGTCTTTGCTTTGATTTGCTTTCATTGTACCCAAGAACCCCAGTCCCAGCCACAGCTACATCAGGTGTTGGATGAACACTGAACAATCGTGTCCAGCCCTTTCTCCTGAGTGCACAGCCGCACGCACAAATCTGCTGGTTGGAAATTTCCACTGGAAATGTGTTTTCACCCATTTAATTTCTTTTAATCCATAAAAATAAGTTTCCAGTGAAAAATCCAGATCTCCTTCCAAAGTTAGGTGACTTGAGCTCATCTCTGCTTCCTGCTGGAAGACTTGAGTCATCTGCAAACGACACGGCCTGAGAAATGTGCAAGTCATTCTTGGCTTTATTCTCTTGGGCATTATGAGACTGGAGCTGGAAATGTCTGACTTGCAATTCCAGACAGTGGCTTCAGTTTAAACTAAATTAAAGTTAAAGCAACAAATTAATTTCACTACTTAAAAGAAAAATGGTCTGCACTGTAGCCTTCCTTCATTAGAAGGCTTTTGCCTTCATAATGTTCCAGTGCCAGGAAAAACAGGTAGTGTTTGATGCAATGGTAAAGGGGGACAGGGATGAATTAAATAACAGAAGTGGTCATTATAAAGTTGCTCCAGCTGGGTGCATCAATGGTTTGGCAGCTACGTCCCAGAATCGGGATTCAGGTCACCTGGGCATAACCCAAGGTCCACAGAGAGGTAACGTAGCCTTTGGCAAGCCGCCCACTCTCTCTTTGCCTCAGTGTCCCCACCTGAAAAGCAGCGGTAATATTTCATAACCCACCTGCAGGGCTGAACTCCCTCGTGTTTGAAATGCAAAGAAATAGAAGTCAACCCGGTTGCATTTTCTTTTGGTCTTGTCAGCAAATATGCAGAAATGCAGCTATCAATTAATGCCTTCCAGTGCACAGCGTGTCTCTCGTTATATGCACACACAAGCCATGAGAAAGAGCCACAGATTAAGGGCTACACATGATGCTGCACTAGGGAGCAAGGAGATCCCATTCAGCTTCAAACACTCCCCAGCAATACTGGGAAAGCCACCTCTCTTCTCTGTGCATTACTTCCCATCCGTAAAATGGAAACAACACTTGGTTTCTCTCCCCGTTTGCCTGTCTTGTCTACTCAGACCATATGCTTTGGGGCAGGACCCTTCTTTTTCTGTGTATGTTTGCACATCCTAGTAAAAGGGGCCCTGATTTCAGTGACTGCAGTATTAATAAGCACCACCACGGCTAGTAAATTTGATATGGGACAGACAAAGCCTTGCAGCCAAAAATGCAAAAGGAACTTTTCAGCCGGGGGTAATTGTTTGCAATTTTTAAAGCAAATATGAGCAAATCCATTTATTTTTTCCCTGGGACATTTGCTTATGCCTCATTCCGCGTTCGTGAAGCAGAGGTGAATATCTAGAACTTTCTTTGGACAAATCAATGAAACTAACGGCCAACAAATGACCTTTCCTCATTGCCTTATAAATATCTGTCAGCTTCAGAAGCACCATCACAGCTGAATGGGGAGGCTTAAAGCCAGACTGTTCATTAGACAGCAAACTATTATCCTGGAGACTTTAATGAATTGGCTAGTGGCCAGTCTTCCTTACAGTTTAGGCACCGGTGGTAAAATGGAAAGTGGCTGTTAATTGGTTTGTACAAGAGACAGAGAAGTCTTTTAAGCCAAACTATAGCTAGGCTGTTCAAGAGGGGATGGTGTGACATACTTACAAGCTGGAATAGCCGGCGAACACACACAAGATTCAAAGAGGCATGAAAACCCGCAGAAGATTGTAATCGCTCAAGATGTCGTCTGTTCTACGGCATCGCTGATAGTCAACCAATTAAAAACATTTTAATGGATATATTCATAGAAAAGAGGCTGGGGGGTTTTCACATGCTAACTCTTATTTTCCTTATGCAGTCGATATGAAGTACTCGTGCTATTTTGGACTAAGTTACAAGGCAATTCTCTGGGATTTTATTTTTAAATAAGGGTAATATATGCATTACATACTTAGACACTTATCTCTGAAATATGAATTACTGTCCCACCAGTAAGAAGCTATTCTGCATCAAGCTGCTCATCATCCTGATTTTCCTGCAGCCCTTATCCTATGATAATCTTTGGATGTGTCCTGGTCTAAAACTGCTATTTATGGTGGCTAAAAAAAATGGGATTGAGAGTCCAGATTCCAGCAGCAGCTGTGCTGTGTGACATGGGAAAAGCCTTCAACCCTTTCTGCCTTATTTTTAAGATGGAGATCTTTAGCTGCCACACTGATCTGAAGCAAATAGGTGAAGTACTGGGAGAAAAGCATCAGTACTGATAGAAAATGGAAATTGTGAACTCTCTGAAGAAAGGCCCACCATTTGTTTCAGACCCGCACTGTGTCTCCATGGCTGCAACATTTGGGGTGTACCACAATACAAATAAGAGCAATGCTGCCCACTCGCATGGTGGATTTGCTCAAAACCCAAATAATGCAGAAGAGCTATCGTATTGATGCGCGTGTCCAAACAGCAGGCAACAATCATCAGGATCCCACCATCCTTCCAAGGAAATGGTCAAATATATTACAGCCATAAAAAACCCCAAGAAGATATTTCAGGCCATAGAGAATGGGAGTCTCTGCTCCTGTGCTAGCTTCACTTGGGCAGAATGAATGCAAAAAAGACCCAGTCTGATCAATTATAGTTTCCACCCTATTTGCAGAGGTATAAATGATAAGACAATGCCTCAGCCAGGCTGAGAACTTACCCAGCTAATGACAAGGCATAAAGCAAAAGCCTTTGAGTGAATAAACTGTCTCCATTTAAGGAGACAACAGGTACAGTAACTAGAATAGGAGACTGGGAGTTGCCTCTGATTGACTGTGTGAGTGAAGGAAGTCACTTCTTTCTTGAGATGATTCTGCAATATCATTCTCTGAAGGAAGGCACGACAAGCCCCAAACTGCTGCAGATGGTCTGCATTTCATCAAAATGAGAATGTTACAGAGATTTTTTTTTTTTAAACTCAGAGGATAATGGGCAAAAATTACATGGGGTCTCAAAAAGGAAGAACTATAGGAAAATCAAGGGATTTGGTTTAATTTATGGACTTGTAGAAAATTCTAGGAATGAACTGGAGAGAAAAGAGACAGTTTAAAGGCATTTAGGTACGAGTCTTGAGACAGCCTGTTAACGGGTTCCAAGGAATCGGGACCTAGGTAACATCCCGTTTCCAGTGAGATGTACCTGCCTTTATAGGAAATAAAAGAGTGTACCCAAACAACTAACAAGACATAAAGTAATACAGAACAAACTCAGGGCAGGGGCCATAAGACCAAAACCTGGATCAGGATTTGAAAAGAATTTAGAAGCTGAGCTCACACTCAATTAACATTTGCAATTAGCAAAGCGGGTTTGAATTTTTCAAATTGGTCTTCCCTCTTGTCTTACCATAAAGGTTGCCTCAGTGTCATGTGCACGCTACCCAATTTCTGCACTGCACTGACTGCAAGCTGCTTAGGGCAGAGACTTTAAACTAGCCCTTGCATACAACCATGGATATCACTGACATTTCATTTCCATTTTTTATTAAAGCCACTACGTGGTTTAACCAGTTTTAAACGAAGGCACCTGTGAGCATCCCTATGAGGATAACTGTAACACACACACGCGCGCGTGCACGTGTGCACACACCCTCCAACAAGTGTTAAGAACTTTCTGTGCAAGGTTGGTTAAGTTCTTCTCCTTGCTTGCTCACAAAAGTGGAAAGTCTGTCCTTTGGGCCCCCGAAGACGATAACTTACCTCTGCCAGAATATATTTGCACCAGCTAATCTTCCCATTTCACTGGTGTTTGAGGCAATATAAACTTGATCACACCCCGTGGCTCTTTTCTAGAGAAATGCTGTGCATAAACCCCAGACACAAAGGACGCCATGGCGGGCAGTTCCATACACTCTGATCAAAGTTATCTTGAGTGAAAAAAAACCTTCCCTGCGCAGATGGTGGGGTTTGAAAGAGGATGGACAGAGTACTATTTTTATAACTTTTCCTTTTTTTTAAACAGACCTCATCTGAATTCTCAAGACCGCTGTTTTACAAGCCTATTGAAACAGCCTCATTCTTGCTGTTCTGCATTCAAACAACCCCTTTTGCATCAAAACCCAGATAGGGAGAGAGCTGCCAATCTGTGCTCCACCCTCTTTGATACTAGCACAAAAGCTGAAGGACCAGAGTCTGAGACAAACCGTGGCTCTGGCCCTATTCCTAAGCGCAGGATTTTGGAGCGTAGCTCAGAGCTGCCCTTTGGCTGTGTTCCTGAATCACAGCTTTTGCGTGTCCAAGGCTGGAATTCCTACCCTCCGAGTTGGGTGTTCATATGTCTGTTGTCTTCCTACATGCTCTGAGAGATGTACTGCTTGCTTTCATCCTCCTCCGCTCCGATGGCCTAAGGTACAGACACACAAACTGATAAGGCCTCTATCATATGCCTTTTCTTCGCCTTTGCCACCTACTTGACACATCTACTTGTCAGCTGGTTTGAACACATATTGTTCTCTAGCGCGGGGAAGGAAGTTTGTGGTCACTTGCAGTTTTCAGAGAGGAAGATTGCATTCCTGATGAAATGCAGCAGAAGTCAGCCCATGTGTAAGATAAGATGATACCACAGAGGCAAGGATTCCAAGTAGACTAGATTTGCCACAAATGAGTCCGTTTGATGAGATTTAAGATGAAAATGGAGCATTTTTACTCCAAAAGCCTACAACTAACCGAAGGTGCAGAAAGCTGACACTCAGAATAAAGTGCAAGGTGCTATGGAGGAATTTGCTACTATCAGTCCCTATTTACGTTGATTATTTAGCTGTATGGAGTAGGGGTCTTTGTGGTGAAGATGTCTGCTCTGCATTTTTACCGATGAGTGGAGCTCTCAACTGTAAGACACATTCATA
Organism: Crocodylus siamensis; assembly: GCF_052110815.1. Classification (NCBI taxonomy): domain Eukaryota; kingdom Metazoa; phylum Chordata; order Crocodylia; family Crocodylidae; genus Crocodylus; species Crocodylus siamensis. The sequence goes on along the minus strand of NC_143408.1, from coordinate 22,915,543 downwards.
AAGGCATTTCTATTTCTCAAGGGCAGTTGGCTGCAGTTACAGCGAGTGGGATTGCCATTGCTTGATCCTATGCGAGTGACCAGGAATTCCTGAAGACTCAGCTGGTCCTTCTCACAACAAGATGATGAGCCAAACCAAGACTGGACGTAAAAGGATGAAGCCCCATTGACCACTGTAAAGCTGTACCCTCTTAGCCTTCTCTTCAATGACTCTCTGATGCAATAAATGGGCTCCATTATGGATTCAGAACCGTGATCAGTCTAAACAGATGGTATCAAATATGAAAGAATGCAGTAGTTCAAAAACTGCCTGCACTCACCCTCACGCTTTATGGAAAGGCTCCTTTAAAGCATATAAGGAGATAAAGAAGAGGGCAACAGAGGATGGATGGCATCTCCTAGTGGTTGGCTGGATGCAAACGGGAGCAAAGAGAGTTTTTATGTGCACATAATAGCCTGATTTTCAAACACGCCAAACACCCGCCAACTCCAAAGACACCAACAAGTAGTTCCCTTCCCACCTCTGAAAAAGGATCTGTGTGTGCTCTGTTGTAAATGGCAACCTGGGAGCTGATCCAGTTGAGTGATCGATAGATTGTGAAGATACATCTGTTCCTTTCAAAGCTGCAAATCTAGACACAATGGTGCCCCTTCATACACAGACTTAGAAAAGGGGAGGAAACACTGGCTCTGAAGACTGCACTGCTCTAAATTCCTAGAGCGAATGGTCTCTAGTTATTCTGCATATGGAGAATTTTCCCTTCTATTACAAGGAGTCCCTAGAAAACATGAATTCTCAAAATGCTTCCTTCTAGTGGTCTCCTCTGCAAACTCCTTCCAAACATTGCTCCTCTGTGCTGCAACAGCATCACTAATGCAAGACTCTCCATTTGCCTACAGATATTAGTTAAATCTTACAACATCTGTGAGGTAGGTAACGAATGGAGAGAGGTTTGTAGTGCAGACACATCGCTGAAACACAACCACCATTGCAATGCACAGCAGCTGTTAAACACAACACATCTACACTACACAACAGTGTAGTGCAGGAAATAAAGAGCAATCCTTCCTCCAGCTGAAATGGAAGGCGCTGTCCAAGTGTACAGGATGTAATAACCTGAGATATAATTTGGCTTTTGCAGTAGATACATCCCCCCCGCCGGTCCGGGGTGCCACCACAGAGCAGACTTGGCAGACAGAGCTACTTTCTAATTCCAACGCAAATTCCTTCCCTACTTAAAGGTCTCCTGTGTGGGCAAAGGAGACCCTGATTAGCTTGTGGGACCTGATGGGAATCAGAGGACAAAATGTGAGCTGCAGGAATTCCCTGAGGGATGTCTCGAGTGCACTAGCTGAACGCTCTGGCACCCACTGGAAACGCAGGGCTAATTGAGCTGAGCACCAAAAACGAGGCTATTTGTTACAGCATCTCCTCGGGTACCTCTATTTGCTGCTGTATAAGTTGAAGTTTAACTCTCGCTGTTTACTTTTTATTTTAATGTATTCTTTTGATCTACCGGTACTTCTCCCTGCTTTCTTGTCTCCCTGAGTTTGCTGACACAGTGGAAGTGTGACAAGCCCAGACAGGCTAACCTACTTTTTTTCTTTTTCTCTTCTACACATTAATGCTCCCACTCTTCTACCTAGCATGTGAAAGCACATTATACACATCAGTCTAATGATACTTCCACTTCCCTTGTGAAGTATTATCCCCAGCTGACAGATGAGGAAACTAAGACACACAACGCTGCTAAATGACTTGTCCCTCAAGCTTACAAAGCAAGCCAACCACACAGCTGGAAAGAAAACCTGCCAGCAGTTGTGGTGTTTCCTAGTCCCTGCTTCCACCGTATCTAACTGAAGGTTCGTTAACAGGTGTCTGTCGCATTACCGAGAGCTTTTCATGTTAAAAACATGAGCAAAACCTCGTGTGGACTTCATGGAGCCTCTAGTGCTAGCCCAGTGGTTGATCTTCCAGCCGGCAATATATTAATGCCGTTCTAAAGCATGGGTCTTAAACTCATAGGCAGATTAATGCATGGGCCCTACTGCCCCTGCCAGTGAGGGGCCCCTGGGTGCCTGGGCTCCCCCTTGCAGGTGGGCACCATTCTAGCCTGCAAGGGGTGCTGCTTGGGGCTGCCGGGAGCGGGACACAAGGGGTGCCACATGCACATGTGCAGCTTCATAGCTATCTGCTGGATCAGATGCAATGACTGCAAATATTTCCTATGCTATATCAAAGGGACTGTGTTCGCTACACACTTACAGTCCTTGTATCTAAAGAAGCTATAAACCACATTACAACTGTTGACTGCAAAATACATTATGTTTTTTAGATGCCGATGTTTAATTTTCTGTTACACAAATAGTGATTTCCATGCCATTTTGCGGACAGTCTAATTCTCCCTGTGCTCCAAGTCATAAATCCATGCATTTCATAACCCGCCTTACAAAACAGGGATTTGTACATCTGTGAAGCATATGAGATGCATTCTCATGTAAAAAAACAGTTTGCAAAGCAGCTCTCTGACAACCTTAGATACTTAGGAATATTTAATGGTGTGATGTCTCTGTTTCTCTATCTGTGCTCTAGAAAAATCAGCTGAAGTAGGTTTAGGTGCACAGAATATTAAATGATCATCATTTGCATTAACGTAATGCCTTTAATTCCAAATGCTCCCTTCCCGCTTTGCATGCTTCAGCTATGGTATCACTAGGACCCTCTAGCACTATTTCCTGCAAGAATTATATTTACGGATCACTTCCCCCTTTACTGAAATGAAGCTGCATGAGGAGTTAAATCTGGGTCCCCAGAGAACAGAAGGTCCCTTCCAGCTCTACTGTCCTATGATTTTATGACGTTACGAATGTTCTGGTTAGTTGAAAACACACGTGGACTTTCGAAAAGCAGATGGTAATTAACCAAACTAGAATTTGATTCTGACCCAGAAGTTAACGCCCATGCAATGATGAACATTGTTGTGAGGTTTCTCACAAGCATACGCGGCCTTCGTTTTTGGTCAAATCCCAAGGAGGAGAATGCCCACAGTCAAGTGCATCATAACAACATCTATCACCACTGACTCAGAAAGAAGGAAATGTGCAAGAGTTCAGTATAAGGAGCGACAACACTGCTTAAAAGATGGCAGTGGGTCTTGAGAAAAAGGCTCTTTTTGTCAACAAGCTGGCTCAGGCACCACTTTCCTGTAGAACCACCCCAACTTTCGGTGCCTCGGTTCCCTGTCAGTAAAATGGGGATATTTATGATTTTCTTTCTCCCATCCTCAGACAGTTTTGCCTTCAGGCTAGGGACTCTCTTGGTATATGCATACAGCAGCTTCCATAAGGAGGCGTCAACCTCTATTAGGGCCTTTTGGTACCGAAATAATGCGGGAGAAGTTTGCACTGTGCACACTCTGTTGCTGACACTAATGGTGGCTAAAACCAAGAATCATACCTGGTGATACCACAAAGAAAGGCCTTAACAAAGCAGCATGAAGCTCATCTTCAGAAGGGGCTCAATGACAGGGATTGTCAGGGAAAAGCTGATGCACTTCAGAATATTTAGCCTTGACTAGCATTTTGCAGAGAAAGGTATGTCAGAATTGCCCATAGAAACCTACCGTACACAATGTGTCTGAGTAAATACTGAAAAGAGCATGCATTTTACACAAACACAGCATCAGATTTTTTAAATTTATTTTTATATATCAGTATAGATCTTACCCATTTGCAAGGCACCCAGTTCAGTTGCACTGAATGTACCCACCGTACAGGGCTTAGATTCAAACAACAAAAAATGGAGGTGGTATAAGCCCTGTATTTTGTTGTATGTGCAGAACGTCTAGCACCCTGGGGCTGCGAGTCCTGACTGGATTGTAGATGCACTTACAAAAACCAAATGTAATTAGTTCACTGCTCTCTGCAACTCTTTGCCTTGATTTTGATGGGCATTGGATTCTGCATGGGGATGGTCTGCATGGAACGGTCATGTGACGTCATTATTCTAATATTGGCTTTTCTCTCCATTTGCCTGTTTCTTTCTTGCGTTATATCCTAATTTAGGCTATGCAGTCTTCAGGGCTGCCTGTGTTTCTGTGGATTAATTAGCACACTCCCGAGTACTCAAAAATAATACAAACTAAAGGTAATCACAAATTTTTGTTAATGAAACTTCAGATTATAATGGGGAATGCTTGAAAATTGTTGCCCCCACATTACAAATTTAAAGGTTTGTTGTGGGGGCTGTCATTTTTTTTTTTACAAACATACAAAACGAACTGAAAAGATGATAGGAAATACACCAGGAAATAAAACCTTGAGTTGATCTTTGCAGTGTTTTTAAGTGAAACGCCCAGGGTTGAGTCTATTGTGAATTATACCAGAGTTACCCTAGTTAATAAATGCAAGGAGCAAGGATCTTTGTGGGTGTTATCTTTTACTGGACCCCCCTGCATGGTCTAGTCTGTAAAATCAGACCTCGCTAGAACTGTCACAAGGACAAGGACAATGAGACCCCAAGATCCTGTACTAAATGTAGTATTTTTCTAGTATTATTTCATCAGTGTGTTTGTATTTATACTCTTTTCCTGGGCTTCGATAGTGATCCAAGAAGCCATTAAAGACTACAAGACCTTTTCCATTCAGGTTCTCTCTCTGTGTGTATGTTTCTGGAGGGTGGCAATACCACGAGAAGACAAGTTCTCCTCTTATTTTAATGCTGAAAAGAACAAACCAAAAGGGAAGTGGGGGGTGAAGGGAACAAACAGAAATACAAATACTGAAATGCTGAGATCAGGAATTTCTGTGCCTGAATGCACAGATTCAGCTTCTTTGTGATACAAACCATAATTATATGCTTTGAGAGATTTTGTATTCATCTATGTTTGCCACAAAGCTGAAAGAAGAGGTAAGATGCATTCTCTTCCATGTTAGGAAAAGCCTTCTCAATTTTGTATGAAAATGTGAAACCTTCTTCCCATTCAAAAATCTCCCCAAAAATTCACGTCTCCTAACTTGCCCCACAGCTTTACAGTAATAGGCTCTTTAGAAGTGCAGAAAGGTGATTCATCATGTAAGACATGCAGCAAAATATTTCCCACTCTGCAACATTGGCTCATTGGGACCTGAAGCCACATAGGCTAGGTACAGACATTCAGAAAGCTCAAGGCAAAATCAGTCTAAGTTACGTGGTTTTCTGTAAGCGGTGTAGTTTCGACTGGTAGCTAACAGGACACACATTCACCCTTTGTTGCCAGTGGGGGTGCAAATCTTAGACTGGACTCTGCCATTTTAAAACCAGCCTGTATGCACCAAACTTCTGTTCATTATGGGTACAGACCAGTTTCTGCTCACTTACACCAGTAAAAGTGTAATGTCTGTACCATAGTGACTACCTGATTTGATTCTTTCCTACAGGTCTAGCTCTGAGCTTTGCAGTCTTCTGGTCTGAACTATACCCAGCTCTAACACTCATACTCCTGAAACTGGAAACGATTTGTACCCTGCTGAAAGTAAACCCTATGGCTGGGCCACTACAGCAGCTGACAGTAGTAAGCAGCATCAAGCCGAGAAGGTCTCAAGCGTGTGGTCTCAGGTTCAGTTTCTGCCAGTGGAAAGTTCAGCAAAAAAAATTCTTTGGAAAACTCCCTAGCTGTGAGACGGGTAGGCTATTGGAACAAGCTGCCCAGGGAACTTATGCGATCTCCATCTTTGGAGGTTAACAAGAAGAGGTTGCATATTGTCTGTGAGGGTTTAAAAACAGGGCAGCCTGCACTCATGCAGGAGGTTGAACTAGATCATTCTTGGAGCAAATTTTCTTGATTGGCATGTCATATATTAGCCCTGCACCCTCCCCGTGTGCCACTCCTATCTGCCGCCCCTGCCCAATCTTCTGCTCTAATTCCGCTCTCAGTCCTGTGCTCCTTGCCTGATCTGCTGCTTTGCTGTCTGATTCCTTTCGTATGCTCCCTACCTGATGCACCGCTTTCCTTTCTGCTTCCTGCCCTACCTGCCACTCTGCTCCCTGTCCCCTCCCTGATCTACCATATGCCACACACACAGGCTATCCATGCTACTTCTGGCACCTACGCCCCAGGGTGTCTACCTCTAAACTGGGTAACCTTTGAGGTCCCTTCCATCTCTATGATTATGTGACTCAGAAGGACAGTATCTTTGCTTCATATGGTCTCGTGCTTGGATTTCAATTATTTGGCCTAATTAATTCAGAACCTAAACATAAACTTTTACCCAGTCTCCCCTTCACTAATGTTTTGCCATTAATGTCGTGTGACTTCGCACAGAGCTACAAAGCTCACTCCACTTTCCTAAAGGAGAGAGAACTCACTAGAGACATGTCTGCCTTGCAACCGTCAAGCTTGACCTGTCCACTCCCGCCAAAACCCAGAAGAGAGGCAGTGGAGCCACCATACAGCAACACTGAGTGCGTGCGGATGAAGCACACCTGAGACAGCTTGGGAGAGGAGCTCTCAGCTGGATACGTTGCCTCCCTTCGCTGCTGCATGAGAAGGAGGAGTGTGAGGGTGAGGTGTGTCACACAGCAGCGTTCCCGAATACGGCAGAGAGGTGGCCAAGACGTGCCCAATGGATTTAAGTATCTTTGACATATTTGATGGCAAGGGCGACTGATCTCACCCGAACAACCCAAAGAATAAAGTGCAGCCCAGCCTGAGCAAGGGGGACAGAAGGTTACAGCACTGACGCTTCCTCACGTCTCATTGAAATATCATTTAACAGAACTTTAAATAAAAGTAGGAAGAGCAACATCACTTAAACCCCTTGCCCGACACACCCGAATCGCCCCGACCAAAAGGTTTTACCTCGGCCCTTCTCCCAGTACTGACGGGCAAGTGAATATTCAGCACCAGACAAGATCCAAGCTAGCCCTACTCCCTGGACTAAAATGCAGATGGCTCCAAGCACTGATGCTGGGATTCAGAAATATTCAGAGGGATTCAGATCAGGGCTGTCCGTTCAGGCCCAGAAACCAGGATACTTTTTCAATACTTTTGAAATTAACACATTTTAGTCCAGCGCTGCGCCACCTAAAAAAAAGCTCATCCCCAAATGACCTAACTGATTAGTTCTGCAAATTTGATTTCTTTTTTTACCCAGGACCTTCCAGAGTCTGCACTGGGGATTTCGAGGGTGGGGGTGGGTGAGGCCTCGGAGGTACGGGAATGTCTGCGAGGCTTTCAGAGCTTGGATTTATATTCCATTTTGAACCCATTGTCCTTTTTCCTATCAATGCCACCCTGCAGAATGCTGCAGCCATGACAGAAATAAATTAGCCAGAGGTACAGGTCGCACCTTCAAGGGCAGTAAACGTTCTGTGCAAAATCAATAGAGAAGATGGGAGTTTCAAACAGCTGAAGCTGAAGGACCGATGCATTGACAGCTTTACATACACCCAAACAAAAGCACTTGGGAACAGGCCTGGGCCCTCGCTGCTTGGCAAACACAATATGCGCTTATTCAGCCACCTGAACCCTGATGGCAGCACAGAAGCAGTTCAGAAAAAGACACCTGTTTTTGCAGAGCATTTCCATGGCAATGCAAACTATTTCTCCCCTCGTTTTCATTTCTGCCACGGATGGGCCCAGATCACAGTTTCTCGCACATGAAAAAATGTGGATCTGCCAGAACCAGCACCGTATTCTAGTCCAAGATTTTGCAGCCATTCCTTCCCGCTCCAATGACACAACTGCAGCCTCAAATCCAAACATCCCTGAGCTTTGGTGAGTTCAGCATCCCAGACGTGAAATGGGAGCAAATGTCACAGCTGTTTGCTGCAATAACAGACCAAATGCTAACCCCGAATCCAAACAAACTTGATTTTTTGGGTGGCCAAAATAGAGACTCAGATCTGAATTTTGAGGTTCTGGGTGGTGGTTACTGAAATACTCTCCTGGTTGAAGCTACTGCGTGGCTACTCTTCTGCCAAATGTGTTGGAGGCCAAGAGCCATTTGCTACTTTTATTTGTTAATTTGAAGCAGATGAGTACATGCTTTCCCAAAACCACTTAAGGCTCCTCGGTCCCATTTTAAAAGTGACCACAGCAAGATCCACTGAAGGTCAAGGAGATTTAGGTGCAGATTAACAAAAAATAGTTAGGCACTTCAAGGTGCAGATGGAAGATTAACAACATTTGCAAAAATGCCTGTGATGAATCAGACACTACCTCTTAGCAGAACTCAATGGTAGTTAGGTACCTAACCTACATAGGCTCCTATCTGCACCTCTAGATACCTAAAACTCGTGTCACTTTTGAAAATAAGGCTTAGACTCTTAAGTCACTCAAGCAGTTTAGAAAATGCTACGCAATGCCATTTCCAACAGTCACAAGCTAGAAACAGAACGATTTCTCTCCCCTTCCTTCTCTCCCCCACCACCAACTACCTTAAGAGCTTTTGTGGCTCAAATTAAGTAGGCTCTGGCTCCAGCCAACCCTGATTTTGCTGAATCAAAGGCCAAACAGTGAGGGTTTATGAAATCTCTAGGTTTTTCCCCAGTCTCCTTGTTTTATAAACAGCGTACTATTAACGTGCGCCCTGTTCTGTGATCATTAGAATCCAAGTTCTTTCCTTATTGACATACTATGCAATGCTGAACTATATTTGTACTTACATGTCTGACGTCTGAACAATATTATATTTTATTAGTGCCTTAAAGTTCCACTGCAACCTGTAAAAACAAACAGAATTTGTCTTCTTAATTAACGCAAATAAAATGGCGGAAAGATTGCATTTTGCTTATGGTTACTGCCCCATCTTATCTCAACTACCACACCACAGTGATATAGAGAAATGGCGAGTGTAACCATAACAACTAGGGGGAAAAAATCTTGATCTTAGGCAAAGATTTCCCTAGGAGATCATTCCTGCTCTCTCTGCTACTCTGATATAGGTTTTGCATCTGTCTCTCCTTCTATGAGAGCTGGCTTAAGAGTCCTCCTTGTTCCTGCTGCTGAAAAGCTGAAAAACAGATTGCTTCACTTTGGTCTCATGGGTTGTTGCAGGGTCAGACCCATGACTACTAGTCACTAGCTGCTAATACTTCTGGCTCAGGGAAATTTTTTTCCCCCTACTAACTGAGGAGTAAGGAACACCCTGCCAAGCCAGGGGGTCGGACTTGATGATCTGCTCAGGTCCCTTCCGACCCTACCAGCTATGAAACTATGAAACCAAGTCTTTCACCTTTGGATTAAGTTGAGCTACCAACTGGGTTAAAGAAACATATTACAAAGATGGAAGCCAGTAACAAAAAGCCTAGTAATACTCGCAAGAAAATGTTGCCTTGTCAACTTTTTAGCACAGGATGAATCTTCCACATGACTCATAATAAATAGGCAGCTGATCATGACCAATATAGTGCTATACAGATGCTCCTGATACCACTTCTGGCTTCCCTAATGATATGTCTTATGGCTTCTATGTTACTATTGCCGTTATATACTCATGAGGGGAAGAAACAAGGTGAAAAGGGCATGCTCAGATATCCCTAAGCAAGGTAAGGGATACTGGGTTTCAATCAAAATCTGGAAATACAAATAAGAACAAACTGTTACCAACTGCTCTACAGCCCAGGAACCTGAAGAAGAGTCCTTCCAATAAGGACAGAAGCAAAAGTGCCTGAGATGCTGCAAAGAGCATTACGCATTGCAATGCTGCCTTGAGTATCGCAAGATGGGTATTGCTCTGCATTTCTACCCCGGAGATATGAAACGTAAAGGCATGCTCTAAGCCTTGTCAGAAGAGAGATAATTCCATGTTGGGCACCTCACTCTCCATGGAATAAGCAATAAGCATAACTCTGTGCTTTCTAGTTCATGGTACTACTACTTTGAGAAGGTGAGAACAGCAGCAGAACTAGGATGCTTGTTGTGAAAGTCTCCAGTTGTCTGAATTCATGGCTTTCTCTGGCAATAGTACAAGAAGACCAGCCAGAGATGCAACCATTTTCAAAAGTGACTTTTGATTGTGGTGGCCTCACTTTTGACAGACCAAACCAGAACACTTGCAACGGACCTGGTTACCCTGAAATGCAGCAAGTTCTGAGCAGCCGTCCTCTTAATAGCAGCCCCTAGTGAAGCTTTTCAGACCAGAAAGGTAAAAACAGGAACACCCACCCTGAACATGTAGATCTTCATGTTTCTAGCCTCCGCACCCCAGGATGGGACACAGATGCAAAGCAAACATAACTGGCTACTTTGGGGTAGTACAATATTCCCCATTCTTCTTTTCTGGCTTCCTCCAAACAGCCACCACCACCTCTTGTTTTACCTGGCATATGTCAAAAGACATGCCCCAAACTTTAACAGAGAAGAAAAGATTGGAGAGCTGCATTATAGCATTGCAACTATCTAAATCACTCAGCAAGCCAAAACTCAATGTATTTGAGAGGACATCAGGAAAGGGATATAGATATATGTTGCATATATTCAACAAACTGCTGGCTATTGAATTGCTTGGCCAGACATTCATGATAGCTTGAAGATGCCCAGGGTCTAAAGAAATCATGGCCACAATTTTTAAACAAAGATGCTACGTCCAGGCACTGAATAAAAATTCCAGCAGGTTTGTAGTGTGAAAATCTAGGGGAGAGGAGAGTTTTGGCATGAAAATAAAGGTGAGGTGAAGTTAAATGGAGTAGCAAGCTGAGGGTTGGTCTCTGATTGAGGAACAGTCTTCTTTAAATTGTTTGGGAGCCTTGTTGTATTCACCTGCAAAGCCTTAATCCTGCCCTTGGTAGAAGAACTTGGCACAACACTTCTAAGAGCTGTTTGTCATCTACTTCCCGGTGAGCCTAAAAGTTATTAATCTTCATCCTGGAAATGGGAAACCAAGTTCCAAAGATGTTTCCTTCCTTCTTCCACAGTGCAAAATGAACTGGACTTTCGGTTATGCAGAAAATGGAGGAGGAGGAAGAGGAGATATTTACACCTGCATCTGGATGTCAAAAGATGACAAATTATTCCTTTCACTAAAATGAACCGAACTGAATCTGTGGAGCTGAAGTCAGAGGTGCTAGAAATCCAAGCCTGGATATGAATTTTATGCAATGTTAGCTCGCCTCTCTTCTGCAAACATGAAACACTTTTTGCACCACTCTCTAGTTACAGAAGTAACTAAATGTCTCCATCCCTGCTTACAGGAAAAGAAACTGAGGCATAAAGAAAAGGAACTGAACGGCCTCTGAGCATGCGGTGGGCCAGCGTCTTCCAGCAGCAGAACCCAGGAGTTGCCAACTCCATCAACCCGCTGCCTCCATGATCTTTTTCAGGTTTTGGGGGCTTCTTCCACCCAAAAGCTTCCTAAGAGCCCAAGTGAAGTACAGGGAAAAGCAAAACCATCACAGAACATCATGCCTGCTCCTTTTCAGACTCCTTCTACTTGGCCCCAGATGCTCCTTGCCCCTCTCCACAGTACAGGTGACCCCAGTGGGAATCAGCTGAAAGTACCTAAACAGGTTAGAAAAGCCAATCGATCCCACTTCCCAACCTGCTCCTGTTCTTGAAATAGAGAGGCTGAGTGTTACTTGATGTGAAGCTGAAGGGCTTTCATTTATTGTCACTGGGTAGTAAAGACAACCAATTATACATTACTAATATGCTGTTCATTTGTATTCCAACAGCAGCATGCACCACTGCTAAGCTAACTACATCCCTTCTACGGAGCTCTGTTTTTTCATGGAGAAACAGTTTCAGACGTAGCGCTATTTTACACTGCTGAATAATAGAAAAATAAATTTACAACAAAGTCATTCTACTGCGGTGAGTGTACGTGATCCTCATTTACTTGCTGGATTATTTCAAAAAAAGTTAAAAGAACTCCTGACTATCATTTGGGTATTCAGTTGCTCAACACACTTTCCCTACTTCCTAACCTGAATATTAAGCTTTGATAAGAACAACTGCTGCTTCAGAGCTCATCTGAAGCAAAAGTTTATCAAAAATAGCAGCTAAACAAAAGCATTTTCTGCTCTGTCCTAGAGTGTCATTCACTAAAGGCACTTTTTAAACTCTATTATTTGAGTATACTTTACCTCTTATTCAGTGATCATTTTCTTCTTTAACTACTCGCTCTTCATTCCAAAAACTCTCCATTAGCCAGAAAAATGCATTAAAAGAAGGATTATTCTTTTCCCCCTCCAAAAGTTCAGTGTTTACAAATCTCTGGAGAATATGCCTTTAAAGAAGTTTTTAAATGTAAAACTGAAATGTCCCAAAACAACTCATAAATTCAAGCATGCTATTTCAACTCGATTTTAAATACGCAAAATCTCTTTCCTTTCTCACTGCAAAAGGAAAAGCAATATATTCTCCTCCACCTCCCACCAAAAACTAGTCATTCATTAATATGCAGAACATCTACATTCAGATTAGAAATGATCACATGAACTAGCCACAAGATTTGCTCAAAACCAGAGTTTATTATTAAAAAATAGATCCCATTTTCAGCTCTGAGAAGTGAAGAGGGGTGGAAGCAAAGGACTAAGCTCTTAGTAAACACTTTAAAAAAACTAAAACCCTTTAAGATAAGAGTAGCTCAAGTTTTCAGAAACGGAGTTTAGCCAAAAAACCAGCATTTCCATGTTAAACTGCTTTATCATATCAGAAATATGAAGCAGCTGCAAAGCTACTGTCTAACTTAGCTAATAAACTTTTTGAAAGTTTGATCTAATTCTGTTAAAGATTTGGAGGAGGCGGGATAAGGTTGGAAAAATAGTTAATGTGCTGCCAGATGGGCTTAGAAAAGTTAGTTTCTATTCACCCTCTTTACTGACCTAAGAAGTCTTCATTTCACAGGTAGCAAAGTTTCTCTTCTTTCTCCACTGAAATGCTCATATTTGCATGCAAGCATATTGTATTGACTGAGACTGCATTGATCATAAAAAGAACACTGTTTCCAATCTTCTGGGTACTACAGAAAAGAAAGAAAGAAAAACTGCAGTCCAGTCAGGTATTCTTTCCTTGTGAAAAGTAAATCCAGTATTCTGGAACGAGTTCAAACACAGGGCTTGACAGGCAAAGGAGACGAGCTTTTTCACTGAGCATGCTTAGTCCTGCACTGCTTGCATGAAGCACGCTTAATGAACATTACTTCCTTCCCAGTGGTTACTCCTAGTGGAAGTCCACACCCCCTACTCTTTCAGGAGTCAGGAATGCAGCTGAAACCAAAGTCCAGAAAACATGCCCGGCACCCAGACAAGGCCCCACAGATCAATAAACTCAGGTTATGACCTGCAGGTCAGTTTGTCAAATAGGACATCAGGGTGAGTTTTTTCTACACTTGGGATAGTTTGCTTTCTGCTTCAGCTAAAGCAACATGCTCCCCTGAGAAAATAAAACTGGACCGGCTTTTAAAGAATGATTAAATGCTCCCGTAACACGTGGGAGTTTTCTCCCCAATCTGTTCCTTCCAAGCACATTTGAAAAGGAGGAAAACACTCCATGATAGAATTTATCATCCAGAATTGGATCTTTAGGCTCCTGGACAGGATTTTTTGTTGAATGAGCCATAGGAATTGAATAGCCAGAGAGAAAACAATCCATGCTGATTTAGTTAAAAAGAGAGGGCCCAATCCTGCTCTCTTCATAGAGCAAAGGGAGCTTGCCATTCGTTTCAGTAGGAATAGGACTTGGGTCTTAGACTGCAGGCTTCTTTAGGGGGGGACCATGACTTTTGCAGGAAAACAGACAGGACTGGGCACAGGCACTTCCATCCTCACAAAGCTGCCATCTCCAGCTGCTCAGGTACCAGGAGTCAGAAAGCCTCTCCCCAACAAGCCACAGAAGTTTGGCTGAAAACGCATATTTTTAAAACGGAGTACTTCTGGGTCCCCTCCCCCAGTTTCTGAGTCTGTAGGTTATACTTAGATTACATTGTTCAGCTCCCCTCCACCACCAGAGAGGTTAGAAGCTGTCTTTTAAATGAAACCTCAGGTTCCCTGGACTCCAGGAGCGGTGCTTTAAAGGAAAACACCAAATATCATGATACTCAGAGTCGCATTGCAAGGAGAACCAAATCACAAGAGTCAGCAATACCATTTAGGGCGGGCGATTATTTCAGGCGGAGGGCCGCTTACTGAGTTTTGGCAAGCCATTGAGAGCCGCATGACAGGCAGCCAGGAGTAGATAAATATTAACTTTCTAAACTGTTTAGGGGCCCCGCGGGCTGGATAAAAGGGCTGGCGGGCTGCATACGGCCCATGGGCCACATTTTGCCCACCCCTGAATTAGAACAAATAGACCACGGGCCAAATTTATTCCTGGCTTACCCCCATGGTGTTCAGTGGAATTACCTCAATCACAAACATGACCCTATACTTCATACTCAATGCTGCGTTCAACCTGGACATTTTACCGAAATAGCTCCAAACTTGGGAAGACTTTGAATTCAGATCTGACTTCTCTAGCAGGTGAGTCAAAAGCATGGATCCAAAAACTTGCTGCCCTTCGCAACTGAGATCCATTCCAAGTCTTACCCACAGTTGCATCTGGACTGCAGGACTTCGGGTCATATCAAAATTGGTGGGAAAAATGTTGCTTCGAAGTGGAGCCAAGTTTTAGAAGTTTAGTTAATTGTTTACACATCTCTGCATTTCCTCATTTCATTCAGGGTCACAAGAGAAAGTGCCAAAGGAAAAGCAAACCTTGGAGCCTTTCTGGTTTGCTTAATCCCACGAACTACTGGAAATCTCTGTGCAGGTCTGGATAAGCATCTGCACTCTGCTAATCACAGCTAAACATACAGACCAAAGGAAGCTTCCCATCACCTGGTGCCATTTCACACTTCAAAGCGTTCCTCTGCTAGAAGGCTACAAAAGCTAGCAAATGCCCCCGATTTCCATGACTGGGATCATCTTCCCGGTATCCCTCCCAGCTATGCACTTCATCTGCCCAGCAGAACCAGATAGACATCCTATCAGGGTCCTCTGGCATCATAGTAGTTAAGTAGCAGTCCTTCTTCAAAAGCAATAGAAGCTACAAGGATGTCTTAAACAGAAATGACCACCATGGCACTGATGAGACTCTGTGCCTGAAACACTACAGATGTTCAGGCTATAGCTGCTCACTTGCCACCCTGGCCCAGTAATGCTCCTGACTACCTGGTATACCCATGACCCACTTTGAGCGCCACAACTCTGAAGCCCTAGAAGCAAAAGGCACATTGCAAATATGCAGGCTGTGAGTTACATTGGAGGGGAGCAGACTGCTGAGTCCTTTCGTGCCTAATTACCCGTAAGTGCTTGGCACAATTACTTATTTAGCACAGTGCTGGCCTAGCTTGCAGACAAGTCTCCTGTCCAAGTGGAAAGCTTTCCATCTCCAGTTTTCTTCCTGAAAGAAAAATAATGTGGGGCGTTCTAGTCCATAAAACTATTCACTCTTGAATTATTTGGCCTTTGGAAACCCCACAGCTCCTTGTAGGCTGATGCTACAATGTTTGCAAAAGGAAACAGTTGCTACCCCGAGGTTTGGTACTTCCTTAATGGTCCCCTTAAGAGCAGACCCATCAACCCTGCCTGTTACTATTTTATCTGCTCTGAGCTGGCCCTGGAGGGATGTGTGCTAGATGGCGGTCTGAAGGGCATTTCAGTGGGAGTCAGGCATTTATATGTTTTAAAAGATCTGAGTCTTGGCCCCTGTGAAGGTCAGCAAGGCTCATTTAGAGCAGAGACACCCAGCAGGGAGTCTGGGGCAGGGACTAGCTCTCCTGGAAGCAGGAGGCCTAGAAGCAGAGCAAAATGTCCACATATTAGACAGTGGGAGAAACTGTAGGTACAGTCCTGCAGGGCCAGGGCAAGAGCTTGGAGAAGTGTGAGAAAAGCCTCTGAGCAACTGCAGCCCTTACTGGATGAGGGAACTAATTTATTTGGGGGGATAATGCCCAATTTTTCCGGGAAAACCAATAAATTGTGCGAAGCAAGAACCTGACACAGACTTTGGCATGGTGTCAACCCTTCTTGGGCTGGGAGAAAGCCCACCAACATGCACTCAGCAAGATCCCAGAGGGAACTGTTGTTACTTCAGATGTTGCCACCCTAACGTGAGCCAAATATTTGTCCCTGCCAGAGCTAACAAATCCAGCTGGGGCAGCTTTTCTTTTCTTCCCCCCCTAGGATCCATAAAATGTTTTTTTTGCTTCCTCCTGACACCAGAAAATCCTGGATCCCTTCCCACTGTACTGTGAGAGTTTGAAACTCAGCCATGCTATTTACAGCATCTTCTTGCCTAGAGGAATTTGAGCTGCATCATGATTTTTCCACCATATGCAAACAGCAGGCACTACAGGATATGCCAGCACCACCATATGGTGAACCCACATCTACCTACCAGACCTTACAAGAGGCCAGTTTGGATGCAGTAATTATGCCGGGTGTTACCACCAATGTGTATATACCTGGAGATGCTATTTCCAGTCAGGTAAGCAATTCTCGCTGTTCAGATATTTCAGAAAAAGTAAGGTTTTGTTTTCCTCGATGTGAACATTCACTCTAGGCCATAGGTACAGCTTTCCAAAGTCCTTAACTGATTTAGAAGCTTAATTCCTGTTGATTCTAATAGTTGGGCTCCTAAGTCACTCAGGCACTTTCAGGGACAAATATGGTAAGGGTTGAAGCGGTGCAATTGCACCTCCCTTTGATTCCTTGCTCCATCCAAACTTCAAAACCAACGGCTTGGAAGAGGTGGTGGCATTTCTATTCAGGCAGCCCTGAGGGACTCAGTTGATTTCATGACTCATCAAAAGCTATCTGATTCTTACTAATGTCTCTTCACAAGGGTTAATGATCCTCTGTCCTCTTTAATGATCTTGATGTTCTGCTATTTGAACTATAATGTCTTCTGCAATTTTGCTACCTATTCACCATTCCTAGTAATAGCTCTCTTCAATTTCACAGTCCTGCAAACTGTTTTTAGCTCTAGTTAAAAATCTTAATTCAGGTGTGGTCATATGAACTCAGGTATAGAAACGACTGACACCAAAGCATCAGAGGCACCTTCAAGACACTCAAGAAAACTAGATTTTGTTTTATGAATATGAATAAGAGGCATAAGTTTAGCCATAACGACTACAAGACTAATCACCTTTCTCAGACTTTGGACTCAGGAGACCGGGGAGATTAGGTCTTTGGTAGGTTATTGGGTACCACCACAACTTGGAGTGGCTGAGGAGTCCGATGCACAACAAACAGAGCCTCCAGCAAGCTGCATATGCAAACTTGGCTGAGCTTGCACCAGACTGCTGAGTGCCATGTAATGATACTGTATTTTTTGCCTAGTTTGTGTTTTTTTTTTAATTCAATATATAATCTAGGAAATGAGTGCACATTCCAATAGTCATATTTGTTTTTGCCTGGATATTTAACTGAATAAGGTAGCGCTAGGCCCTTAGCATATTAGGAAAGCAACAATAGTAGATGTTACATGTAACTTGTACCCCACTTCTTCGAAATCCTCGATCTACCCATAGGCGCTTTGTAAATGTTTGCTTTGTCACTGTCTGTAACCTTCAGGGGAAGTGACCACTCTCTTTCACTTCTGATTTGGCTGCCCCAAAGTATGGATCATAGGTACTAAGAAGAATTATGATTAAGTGTAACCCATGGATGGGGATGCATCAGAAGGGTGCTGTGCAAGTCAGACTAGATGATGCAATGGTTTCTGGTTGGGATCATCATGCAATGATGATTCTGGTTTGAAAATGTTTGAGTACCACTTCTAAACTAATAGGTGTATGACCAGAACTCCAGCTGCTAACACTGGGAACGAGTCTGTCGACTTCAGTGGACACGTGACAATTTATACCAGGTATTTGCAACAGCACACGGGCTACTAGCAACATGCCACAGCAGTAGGTCAGAACAACCTCAGAGGGAAGTGCTGCATCTTGTGAGTTATCTAGACCAGTTTCTGTGGCGGCTCAGGTCTGTTCAATCATCCCCAAATTTTTTGACATATTATAATGGGGCTGGTTTCTTAAAAATCACATGAAAAGTACACACACAAGAAAAAGCATTAATTTACTTGTCCCGACCTCTCCCTAATATGGATCTGATTAGTCTGCATAATCCCTAGCATGCATGAGGTATTCATCTGGAGAAGATAAACTTAATGATAGACTTCAAAAAGTCTAGTGTTTAAATGTGGGATTTATGATGATTGGAGGCAATGAGGCCTACTCAATAGCTCGTTGCACTGGAAGTTTGAGACCTGGGCTCCACCCTTGGTTCTGCCACCAGCTTGCTGGGAAACCTTGTGCAAGATACTTACTTCCCTTCTCTATGCACTAGTAACACTCTGATGTCCACTGATGACAGTGCTAGCTACTGTCATTATTCATTCTGCCGCAAGGACTGAAATCTAGCATTGAGCGTTTTAATCCTCCTGAGGCAGTACTTTTTGCTAGCACTATCCCAGTATGGCACCAGTGACCATAACTTGCTGTCTTCATGGGAGAAGCTGATTTTCTAATGCACAATCACCATGAAGCCCATACTCTTAGTTTAGCAAGGCACAGTGTATTGGATCGCCCACCTGAAGGCAAAACATTTAGGAGCAGGTAACTCCTTCCAATGAGTTTAACCATCGCAGAGAAGAGAACAAAATGAGGACATCATACCATCCTAGGTGTTAGGACTTGGCCCAGACTCTGTAAAGAGATCTTCAGGAGGCTCCATCTTCTCTGCTGACTTAGCAAACAGAGGAGGTCGGGATGGAGACTGTCTCCATTGCAGTCACTGTGTCACAGACACCTAAGTAGCAGCTGGCCCTTGGACTGCCCTCAACTGGCAAGGAGAAAGCTTCAGTAAAATGTAATAAAGCCACAGGTAGAGCTCCAAGAGGAGATGATGCAAGCCCCTCATCAGTGCCACCCTCTCTCCTTCCCTGCCTCTTTCTCTCTGCACAGATACCAAACTGGCAGAGAACATTTCTACAAGGTCCCAAAAATGGTGGCCAGCAATTGTGCTGTGGAGGCAGCTGAAGAGCCTCTTCCAGCAGAGGAGGAAGAGACCTCCACTTCCATTAACAATTTGGGAAAGGCAGGGCTGGGTGGATACTATTTGCTTTTTGTTTGCTTGAAGACAGCCCATAGTTCAAAGCAATATGGCAAGATCTTTGCTCCTTGTGAGACTGGCAAAAAATACAGTGCACAGACATGCCTCTACTAGGCTCCGCCATGAGCTGACGCAAAGCCACGAAGCTCTCTTGTGCCCGTGGAATTGCAGCAACAGTAGTAGCAAAGGGTCTGTCCCACTGGCATTAATGAAGCAAGGCTGGTTCACAGTAGCTGAGGACCCAGCTTGCCAACTCCAGCGCAGCGCCTACAATACACGAGGCTGGGGATCTGGCCACATAATTGCTGCACTCTGTGAACTAGGTCTTTTCCACCTATTTCTCCTGATCCTGATCCATGGGCACTCTGAGGGAGGGACTGGCACTTTGAATGGTCTATAAGAAACTGGCAGTGCTGTTAGCCAACCGCCCCATGAGTGGAAATAAGGCAAAAACTTCTTCTCTGGGAAGGCTGCTCCATAAATGTCTACTACAGGAATTGTTGGTATCTTCCTCTGAAGCTTCTTGAATTGGCCACTCCTGGAGGTCAGGTTAACCATCTGGATAGACCCCGAGTCTGAGCAGCAGTGGGAATTATGATGCCCTTTGAGATGCGTTTCTTACATAAAGGGTCAAGCCTGTAACAAATCCATTAGTGGAAGGATCCAGCGTTCACATGGGAAGCTGAGAGAAGAATCCTATGCTGTCAACTTGTAATGCTGCAAGACAGATAACTCGTGGTGGTAGCATGTCCTGTAGCCACAGCCACCCAGGGGCAAAGTCATGTCTATTCATTTACACAAACCCAGAACTCATACAGTTAAAAAAACCAAGGAGTTACACCTATTTTCTCGACCACCTCCCTCAGTACCAAACCTGCACAGTCTGCCTTAAATTTAGTCTCCAAAGTGCTTTTTAACAGGATACACATCATCCTCATGAAACAAATGGATCCAGTTCATTTTTTCCACTTAAGTTGCTAGTGAGTTCAACTTTGGCACTCCAACAAAACAAGTCTTCCCTGCCAACATGTACAGTGCTTTGGAAAGGGGGAAATAGACTAATTTCACAGCAGCAGCAAAATGAAGAAGTTTTAACTCTGAAACATATACATTGCATTTCTGAGGCGCAAAGACTTTAATGCTAAAGCTTGGAACAAAAGTGTCTCTCTTGATTTTGAAAGACTCATTGTCATTTTTAGCTGTTTGTTTCCTGCCATCGGCTCCTTTATAGAAAGGAGTACCTAAACAGCCAGCATGCCATGTTGCAGTACACACATAAAAATAAAAGTACATTTGCTTTCTGTTCCCACAACTAACGCTGCCATGGGATCTCATCCCAGTTCCAACAATTGCACTTTCTGCCACGCTATACTATACATGCATGCCAGGAGCCACAATTATGGAATTGTAGCTCAGATCTCAAATCATGCCCTTTCTACTTGCCAGTGCAGGTGGAACCAGGGGTTGTGATCCTGGGCTCTCCCTGTACTAGGAAGTTGAAAGCTGGGTGCCTGCAGGACTGGGGCTGGGGCTGACAAAAGCTGCTGATTTTTGGCTCTGGCCCTGGAACCACACCAGGGCTGGTTCGAGTTTCCCAGCATGGCTGGATCCAGCAACCAACTGATTGTCAGCCTCAGCACTGAACATGCCACATGTTCAATTTGAGGTGCCATACCAACCAGCTATGAAAATGTTCCACATATAATGAACGTTTTTATAGCTGGTTTGCCATTTTATGGCACCTAAAACTGAGTTCACGTGAAGCACCATTGCCATTTATGACATGATGTACATGTTAATCACAGCATAAAAGTAACATAACAAAGGGGCCTATGAATAGTCCCACTGATGACTTTGGGGGTTTCTAACATATACATCCAGATTCATACTTTACAACATGCTGTGCTAGACCCAGAAGCAGAAATCTAGCTATGAAATGCCAGTGAAATGAATGTTTGTAATTTCCTAGAAATATAAACGTGCTGGAATAAAGTCACATCTGAGTTACACAATATGATGCTAATAAAGCTGTTCTGAGACCAGAATTTGGCCTAGCGTGCAACTGGAAGTAAATGTAAAACATGTTGCTTTTATAAATGCATCACTTTACAGCATCTAGTGAAATTAACTTTTAGTATAACGTGCTATACCACCTAGTGCTAAGTGTTTGCAGGATTTGGACTTTCTGTGACATTTTAACAATAGTTGTGTAACTCTGAAATAAAATCATTCAAAGATATAATTTGCAATGCTAAATCTGTATTACGCTGTGTCATATTGGAAAGGAAGCCTTGATTGATTAAAAAATGGTACACACTTGACCTGTGAAAGAGCCCCATATGCTGTGAGTCAACCTTTTTGAGGACAGAAAATGACAAAACACTACAGAAAAGACGAAATAGTTTGGAACCATAGGAAAAGGGCCTATTCTTTTATCAATATGCTAGAGGGTTATACAACTAAATTATACATCTATTCCATTTTTATTAATAAAACACATCCACATCCACCTAAATAATATTTTGTCTTGCTCTTTGTCTCTGGGATAATGAAGCTTGAATTCTTTCAAGAGGCATGGCAGAGAGTTAAACTGTTTCAAAACAAAATAGGTCATTACAAATCACTTCATGGAAAAAAATCAGAACCCCCTCCCCTCCAGATTTTTTTTCAAACAGAGCTAATGTTGCTTTTGGTTTGCATTTATTGTTTTGAAGAACACAATTACATGCTCTCACCAGCCTTCTTAGAAACTTGAATCCAGCTTCTGAGCTCAGCGCACCTGACTCAGAACAGCATGGCTTGGGCCACTCATTGCTTCAAGTATGCACTTACGTTGCACCTTCCTCTCAAGGATCTCACTCTGCTTCACAGACGTTAGTTAAAAAAGCCTTTCCAGACCCTCATCCTTTCCATTTTATAGATCAGTACAGTGAAAAACACCAAGACTAAGTTATTGGCCCAAGGTCACACAGTTTAATGAGTGGCAATGTGGAGAGTAGAAATCATGGAAGCAGACAGAAGTTATATTTGTCACGTGATCGGCCCCCTGAAAGCACTCTGTAGCCATGCTGTGACACACATGCACGGCTGCAGAGCGCTTTTAAAGTAGCCGATCATGCAGCGAATTAACCCTCCTCATATGAGGGATCAGATGAAGGTGCTCCAAAGTGGAGAGCCTTAAGGAACTTGTGTTCCCTAGGGTTAATAGGGATGCAGCCCAGCCCCGCCCCCAGTGCTGCCTGCAGGAAGGAAGGGGGAGCAAGCTGCCAGTGGGGATTTGCTCAGACTGAGCTGGAGGGGAGGGAAGGGGGGTTGGATTGGAGCCCCGCCCCCCCAACTCCCACCCCTCCAGCTCAGGCTGGGCAAACCCATCCGGCAGTTCACTCCCCTCCGTTCCCACAGACAGGTACGGAGATGGGAGGGAGGGGAGTGGGACCAAGGAAGAGGGGCAACTCCTCTGCTGCAAGCAGGCTGCTTGGGCTCCTGCACACAGGCTTGATTCCCACCTCCCCCCAACCCAAAAGGCAAATATCTTTTGGGTTAGGGGAGTACTCTAATTAGTGGCACTTCATGTAAAGCGCCATGAGCTAGCGCAGGGAACTGCACATCTGTCACCTCCCCACGTGTCACGACCACCAGTTCTTTGCTCTAGACAGAACTTTCCAAATAAGTAACAGGGTCTCAAAGTTTGATCATTCCTAGTGGCATGAGAGTATAGATAGGCCAAGCACTTTTGGAAGGTGCGAGAATGGGATTAATGGAGAAAGCTTCCTTCTTGTGCACACTCCCTCTCTCTCAGAGAAAATAGAGTAAGTGTTGGAGAACACAGCAAGACAGACCCAAGCCTTCTTGTTTTGTTAGCACTGTTCACTTGCCAGTTGGAAGGGGACCTGAGTTTCAAGGGTCAAAACGCTCAAGTAATTCAGCTGTTTCTAGCTAAGGTCTCCTGAGACATACAAATACCATTCAACATGCTCTGGACATAATTTCTTTTTTAATGTTTCTCTATTTTCAGACTATTAAGCAATACAAATGCCTCTTACAGCCATTTCTGTATGCTCAATGGCTGAAGCAATTCTAAAAAGATTTCATATTAATTTGCATTTTTCTTAGCCATTATATTTTAACGTTTTGAAGTTAGAGGTAAAGCATTTGATTAGGAAGAAAACTGTTAGCACCTCACAGCTGTTAGGTTTCTAATGTGAAATGTGCTCATAAGTCTCCATCCAATTTCAAGTGAGCAGGTGCCCACATCACAAAAGCCATGGCAAGCAGCAGGTTCGTTTGGAGCCTCAGCAGAGAGACCAAGGCTTGGCTAAGAAGAAAGGCTATTTTTTTTTTTTTATCCAGAAAGACTGGGCCTTCTGGTTGGTAACTCACTGAGCCACTATGCAAGCAAAAACTTGCTCTACCTATCTTTCTCTTCTGTGAAGAAACAGAGGATGGCTCTATATAATAATAATGACCCATATATAAAGGGTCAATAAATGATTAATGCATGTTATAATCATGCTTATTGCATAGTTATAAACTGTTAAAGAGATTACTAAGTCAATGGAGTAGTATTTATTTATTACAGTGGGATTTATGAGCCCTAGCAATCACTTGGGATGCAACTGTGCTGGGTACTGTACAGACAAAAAAATGGTCCCTGCCCCAGAGACCTCACAGTCTAAGTGGTCATTTCTGCAAGAGGTGTATAACACTGGTTCA
The DNA here is from genome assembly GCF_052110815.1 of Crocodylus siamensis. Classification (NCBI taxonomy): domain Eukaryota; kingdom Metazoa; phylum Chordata; order Crocodylia; family Crocodylidae; genus Crocodylus; species Crocodylus siamensis. The sequence goes on along the minus strand of NC_143408.1, from coordinate 22,891,750 downwards.
TCTTTTCTAAACTCTTTACCCATCAAACTTTAATGTAAAGTGTGACCCAGAGGACTGCATTTTTCAGTCATGTCCTTTCATCACCTCTCACCAGCATTTAATTACAAACATAATTATAAGAACACCCTCTTGTTGCATTCCAAAGAGCTACAATAGAAATGGGTTTGAACTGATAACCCAGATCTCTATGCCCTCAAACATCTGAATTCCAAACTTTCAGAGACTAGTTTGCGAGAGTCTCAGTTGATCTAATTTACAGTTTCTCCAGATTCCTCAAAATCTGAGTAATACCTTCATACACTTTGTCTACACTACTTGAATCTGTGCTCACACACTCTCCACATTATTACAACTCACACTTACACATCACCTCATAATTTGGCCACTGACTCTAAAGCAGGCAACAAAACAGAAGAAAGTTGTATAAAGCAGAGGGAAAACACCCAGTAAGGTGAAGAAGGCAAAATTAACATCAGTAACAATGTAAATTAACTAAGAGGACGCATCCAAACGACTGCCCATGTGCAGTATGCAACACTGCTACTAATTTGTAGTGCAGGGATGGTTTTTATGACACTGAGAGATCCCAGCGTGGAAAAAACCTGCGGAAGAAAAAAGCAGGGCAGTGCATGTAGCAGCAGTGTGCACCACCCGAAACCGGAGCCTGGCCAGCCAAAGCCATGCTCTGGTGGCTGGCCAGGCTCCCTGCTGCTGGATCACTGCTTCTAGAGCCTTGGGAGGCACCCAGGACCTCAGGTAAGTCTGCTGGGACCAGCCCAGGTGCTGGCCCCAGCCTCCCCTCCCCTACCTGGTGCAATGTGGCATGCGCCAAAGCATGCATGCATGGGCATTCCCTGGGAACAAGTAGCTGTTGTCCCCAGGGAAATGCTCATGCCTGCATGTCTGTATCTTGCCAGAGAGTCTACACCATATGACACATCAGGTCTGAATCTGGTCCTTTATGTCTAGCCCTCATCTTAACAGATCTTGGGCAGCAACAGCTCTTCATCTTAATTCTCCTCCAAATGGGAAGCTTTAGGTATGGATCTGAGCTTTGTGGCTCAAATCTATTACCAGACCAAAAGGCCGATAAACTCTTGGGCTAAGTGCAGACAGTCAAAAAGCCAGAGGCTGAATCAAGTCAATTTTCAGTTTAGTCTAAACTGCGTAGATTGAACCGATAAGCAAGTGAATGGACATTCACTTTTGATTGCAGAAATGCAGCCATATGCCTGCAGTGACTCAGACCATAATACAAGGGACACTAGAGCACACCTCCTCGCTCAGCTGGGGCAGACTGTTTGGGCCAAGGTTAGCCTGCCCATCCTGCAAAGGAAGGGGGCTGCCGTGGAGGTGCAAAGCATCCTGGGATGCTGGGGGACTGTGAGTTAACTTGAATCTTGAGGGGATTTGGGACAGAAGTTCAATAAACCTAAATCAGTTCAGTCTGATACTGCATCCATCCAGGTTTATCTTAAACTGGTTTCAGACATTTTGAAAGTGGTTTATATGCACTGAACTTCTGTTGTGTCACAGATTTGGACCGATTTCTAGCACTTATACTGGCTTATGTGTAATTTCTGTCCCTAGCCTTGATGCATCATTATCAAGGTTTGAATTTGGTACTTTCAGCCCAAAAGCACAGACCTCTACAGCTGAACTAAAAGAATTCCTCCATTAGCTGGTTATGAATAGTTGGCTGTTATCCTCTATGTGGGCCACCCCGTAGACAGAAATGTGACTCAGTTGTATCCCAGTTGTTTATTTAGAAAGAAAGAAATGTGAGTCAGGCCTTTTAACATCTCAGAAGCGTTGCAGGTTCAAGTTTTATTTGAATTTTAGAGAAAGTCTCAGCCCTGATATTATCCTGACAGATCTGAACTTAACTTTCAGGAAGTAACCTATGTATTAAAGAGACCAGCAGTCATTTATGATAGCACTAGGAGACATTTAGACAGCTGACAATTTACCATGCTTAGATATACAATCATCACTTCAGGCAATCATGCTTTTCAAGCAATAAACCATGATTTGCTTTGTCCTTCACCTGCAACAGTAATTTTAACCCACTTGACTCAATTTAGTGAGTGTCCTCTAAAGAAGAGATCTACAAACCCAGGTAATTAATAACAGGAAAGCTTGAATTTGGATTTCAGAGGGAAAGTGATTCATAAAATATACTAAGAAGATATTATTCAAATAGTAAAAGTTTTTGAAGTATATGTATTACAATGCTGGGAAAAAGCAATCTTATTATACAGGTGTTCTAGGACACGGGGGAGATATTTATACTCAGTAAATGTTGTGCATATTTGATGCACACTCATGTATATAATAGGACCAAGATGATGAGATCAAGCGCTCATACAAAGTGGCGGTTGCTTCCACAGTGCTAACTCATCCATGTTACTAAATCTTACTAGCTTATGTTATATATTAGGGACAGATTAATACACTAAGAATTGCATGTCACAAAGAAAAGAAAAATGGAAATACTACATGAATGACTGAATTGATGTAGTGTTGCTAGGGTAACCTTAACTTTTACTAAGCCCTTCTTGTCTTTTTGTCAAAATTTGACATGTATATGAAATTTCAGAGAAATCCAAAACATTTCAACTAGTTCTAATGGTTAGGTAGAGACTGTGTGAAATTTATGAGGAGCAAGCTAGGAAAGGAGCTGCATAGTAGGCCTGTGGAAAGAGGCTGGTATTTGCTTTGGATTCCACTTTGGCCAATTTGGGGGCCAGTGATTTGATTTGGTGATTAAGAAAAAAAATGAAAAAACCCCCAGACTTACCACTCCTGGGGGTGGGGGGGCAATCCCTACCGCCCCCCCCCATTGCCCCACATGATGTGGGGGGCTCTGCCTGAGCCCCCCAAGGCCCCGAGGCTGCTGCAGGAGCAGGGAGTCCCAGGGCTTTTCTCATTTTTTTTCCTTAAAGGGCCAGAGCTGGCCCGGGCAGGGAACCCATGGCGGGGCTGGGGGAGCAGTGGGGGTCAGGGGGTTTGTGACAGAGCCCCCCATGAAGTGTGGGGCAGTGGGGGGCAGCAGCACCCAGTGAGCACTGGGGCTTTTTTTTAAAGTACCAAGCTGGGGCAAATGGGGGCAGCCATGGGGGGGGGGGCTGGGGGAGTAGGCAGGGCCCCCCACACGGTCCCCTGTGCCCCACACCGCCCCTAGTACTTACCAGCTAGGTGTGACTGCACCTCCCTGCTGCAGCCACTGGGGACTGCCCAAATCGATTCAGACCTTTCAATTGGTCAAATTCAGAGATTCGGCCACCGAATCGGGCCGAATCTCCTCCGAATCAAATCACCACCCGAAGCTTCGCACAGCCCTACTGCATAGCCTCTCTGGACAAACTACATTGACCACAGAGGATCTGACTCAGTCTCCTGTTGATTGCTGAGGTTTTTGGCTGTAGCTGTGTTGATCTAAGGACATAGGCAGGCAAGGTCCTTTGGGTAGATGTGATATCTCTTACTAGGCCAAATGAGTAATTGAAAAACAGGTTCTTTGCAAACTTCCAGGTGCAATCACCCTTCTTTGGGCATAGGAAGTCAGACACTGTTGAGTTCTGAGGCTTTTTCAGCCCCAACTTACATTCACCCGACTTGGAGCAACACAAACCTGCAGGCTGAAACAGGCGACATTCCTGAGATGTCCTCCTCCGCTAGTTCAATCTTGCTCTCACCTATCACCTTTCAGTTGTGCCAATTCTACTCCACCACTCCACATAATGACAAAACTTTGGACCCAGAGCCGTCACTGAAAATCAGATTCACTTCCTAATGGATCTTCTAAAAGAAAATGTATTATCTTGTAGTTGGGGCAGGTGGGAACATAGCAAGACACTTGGGGTATGTCTACACCCTGGCACCAGAGAGCTGTCAGACCATAGAGGGAATAAGGCAGTTCCATGCATTTCCACTCCCAGCACATCAGCTGGGGAAGTTAGGGGTGTTCCCCAGCACAGGAGTCAAGACCTGGGCTTGTGGGGTATGTAAAAGCAGTGGCTTTGGGTGTTTCAAGGGCATCCTCACTGCCTCATTTCCGGGAATGAAGCACACGGAGTGGGAGCAGGTGGAAAGGGCTTGTTCCCAGTGCAGCACAACCCAGCTCTCTCCCATCGTGGTGCAGACCTCCTCGGAGTCTATTCCAACCCTGCCACCGGCCTCCCATGTAAGCTTGAGCGGTGGACTTCACCTTTCCTCATCTGTAAAATGAGGAAAGAACATGGGTTAACCCACCTGTCTGTCTTTTGATGAAGATATTATCATAAATATCTGGATTAAAGTAAAGCCTTTTCAGTCCTCAGAATCTAAAATGAAAGACTGAAGATGCATCAAAATTTTACCTGCCATGGTGTGACACAATACACACAGGACATTCTGCTAGCGTTAATCCATCGCAGTCGATGCTTGTGGACATGAACTGTAACTTCTTTGGAGCAGAAACTGTCTCTGCAGCTCCTCTGTACAACGCCAAGCACAGTGTGGTCCTAGTCCTCTCTACTTCAATTCAAATAACAATTGTTCCTGGATAACATGTTTTGCTGACATATCTGTACACCACGTATAACTTCCTTTGCATTTTAACTGCTGGCTGCAAAGATCATCCTTGTTTCTGTAATATGAGATGGGAGATGCAGAGAAAGCTGCATGGAGCCGCACTGATTTCTACCTGCATAGATCTGCTTGCAAATCCTATGGCCTAGATTTGGATTTTGAATGTCTCCCAAGTGGTCTGAGTATCCAGACTTTTAATGCAGGCTCTTTTCTAAGAGAGAGACACGCAGCCAGAATAGACAGGCTGAGTAAATGGACTGGCAGGCAAAAAAAAAAAAAAGAAAAAAAAGGGAAATAAAATACATATTTTCACCAAAAAAAAAAAAAAAAAAAAGAAGTCTCTTGTAGCAGGATTCAAACTTTATAATGAAGCCCCCAAAGTTCACACAATGTCATGCATTGTGCCTTTAAAGAGGAATTCTCCCTTTCTATCTCTGAGACAGCACATGGCACAATAAGAGACCTTTCATGTTCAACACTCACAGTCGTTGCTGTGGTAACTCTCGCAACCTTACCGAGTATCCAAATAAATAGTTACAATTAAAAAAAAAAAAAAAGAAAGAAAGAAATGAATGGAACTGGCCAAAATCATGTCCATAGTGTGAAGGGTTAGAGCAGCAAGGCTCAACAAAGAAATAAATATCTATGAAGATTAAGCACCTTAAAGCATTGATTATTTAAGATAGAAAATAATTTGTGTCGTTCCAACAAGTATGTGTCTGAAACAGGAGCACAAAGGCTGAAAAGGCACAATGCTAGTAGGCAGTGGCATAAAAATTCAGTTGGGGACTTTTTAAACAGTCAGAGACAGATTTTAAGGCACCCCCCCCATGCTGCGCCCCCTAAATATAATGGAGATTTGGCTAAGACAATGTATAACGGGAGCTTTTGAAGGATTTTATCCAACAGGCAGTAAGCAGCATAGTGTGTCATTAATTGCTACCTTGCAGGAAATGCTGCTACAAAGAGAAAAGCTATGCTTTCCGTAAAGAAAAAAAAAAGGTCTTTTTTTTCGCCCCCCTTTTCTCCCTCTACATGCTCAGACAATCTACCGCTCGAGGCCCCCAAGTATCTCCTATTATCAGTTGAGTCACGTCTAGTGCCAGGCAAAAGGTCATTTCAGGTCATTCTGGAGATGAAAGGAAGGGGTAATGTATGTGAGAATGCCTGAACTGGCAAGCGAAGAGAGAAAGGGAGCGGGGGTGAGAGACAGAAAGAGAGAGAGAGGGAGGAAGGATGAGAGAAGAGGAAGAGAGGGATAAGAAAGAGGGAGGGTGAACAAGAGGGGATGATATCATACCCTAATACGAACGTTATTATTTCCAAGAAACAAATAAGAGACCAAATTACAGCCCCCGCCTGCCCAGAACACCCAGTACAAATTTGATTCCCCATCAAATAAAAAGGCTTCTGCATTTGCTGAGGTCATTGTTTTAATTCATTCCTTCACTGCATTTTTTTTTTAAACCTTTAAACAAATGCTGAGAAAGGCAAATGCTGGAGGGACAGGACTTCCCATTGTTTGGGGCGTTCTCAGATTCCTTTGTCTGAGAATTTGGAGAAAAGCGCACGCGCCATAGGTTTCTTTGCGTATCTAAAAAAAAATCAATTTTGCATTTGGTGGGAGAAAATAAAATATAATGACACTGCAGCAGACAGTCCCCGCCCCCTGCCCCGGCTTGCCCTCCCTTCTCCCCCCCGCCCGCCCGCCCCAAGGTTTGAGTTGGATAAAATTTTCAGTCAAGCCCATTAGTCATTCCTGAATCCATCCAAGGTTCACTCTCCCACCCCTTCCACCTCCCCTGTTCTCGACTCTGGCTGTACTTGTTCAACAAATCATTTTTGTAAGACAAGCAGCCCACTCTTTTGGAGATAACGCGTGTAACCCAGAGCTGTTAAGGTATGGCAGATACATTTTTTTTTTCCTTTTTGCTCCTCAACTTTTAAGACCACTCGCACTGGAGCGTCCTCCCGTCTCCCACCAGTCCTCTCTCCTCCACCACTCAAACCTCAAGATGACCTTGCTGCTTTGCTTGAAATTAAAAAGGAATGCAGCTCGTTTGCCAAGACATAGGGTAGGCATAGGATAGCGTTAGGAACCCATGTGTAATCTTATCTCCGTTATCCACGCATGATGACTCTGTGGGGATCCCATCAGCAAAAGTACCCAGTCTGAGAATAGCTTTACTGGGGAAAGTCACTTGCTCCTGGCTACATGTGCAAGAGGTGCTGCCATTCACTGTCTTCCTGCCCTACTAGTTTTGCATGGGCAGATTTAGTGTGCCATCCTCACTGGTTTCTTAAGGCAAAAGGTGGATTTCTCTAGGGAATGGCTAGAGACTAGAGTTTCCTTTGTTACCAGGAGGATGCTCTATTTATTGGGTTGGGCTGGGCTGGGGAGGGGAGGAAAGGGTGGCAGTTGAGCTACCTGCATTTTCGGGAGCATGCCAGCCAGCGATTGGACCGGAGCATTGCCAATCTACTGATGGAAACCTCCAAATCTTCCGGCAGCCAATAAGAGCTCTCAGCGGAGAAGCGAGTTCTCATTGGCTGTAGGATCAGTGATGAAAAACCTCTATAAGCTGGTGATTGGGCAGGCTCCTCTTAGCAGCCTTCCATGTAGAGGAGAGAGCCCGGCTATTCCGAACAGCAAGAAGTTATTTAAAACTATACAGCTATATGGTCTTGCTAAGTTGGAGCTCAGGGAGCCCATTTGAACACTGTGGATTTGTGCATCTTATTGAATAAGCAACCAAAAAAAAAATAAAAAGAGACACATAAAAATACAATCCCGGATGCTGCAGCCTCAGTTGGAATTAGCTGTTATCCTGACACTGTTCTAACATCACCAGAAATTATTCAAATTAGTTTTAAAAGGAGCAATTGAGACATTACGTATTTACATTAAATGTGAATAATTAAGTAATAATTGCATCGGGGCCTCCTACATCCAAGCAGGTGCCAAAACCATTGGATGAGAGTCAGTGCTTCACTTGCTCTCATTACTCCAACAAAAGAGACTGAGAGAGAAGAGACTCCCCGCTGCCTCGGCTCCTTGAATAGGCAGGAGCCCCATGGCTTCAGCTTTGCCCTGGGACATGGGAATGGAGTGGAACAAGCACTTGAACCCAGGTCTCCTGCATCCTAGGTGGGTGCCCTACATGCTGTTTGGGGGAGGTGGAGAGCCTGTCTGTGCAAAGATCTCGGTGTCCTCCCCAGTTCAAACTTCTTGTTCTTTTGAGAAAAAGATTTCTGGAATAAGAAATCTGTTTCCTACACAGCTCTCTAAGGAAATATTATCCCCATTGTATATACAAGGAACGAAGGGGACAAAACCCAAGTGATTTGCTCAAGGTCACACAGACAGTCCGTGGCAGACAGCAACTGAACCCAATTTTCATGAGTGGCTTTACTGCAAAGTTGTACTTCCTCCCCAAAACCAAACCCTGACAGATTTAAGGCCTGAAATGACAAGAGCCAGGCAACGGGGAATTTGGAGGGCTGCAGATTATATGTAATTTGTGGTCTATAGTTTTGTTGGTCTGTGGGGGTGTTAAATGGATGTCAGGAAAGCAGCACCTGTGTAACACACAGCACACACACTGAATGGCCTTATGTCATTGAACTGTCTGGCTTGTGGGTACAGCGTCATTGGCAATGACATTAAGATCCTTTCATCTATAGGTCACTGAGGATATTTCACAGCCTCAGACATCTTCCTTGGGGACTCCTCCAAAATATATTTCATTCTAAGCCACATGTTGCCCTACTTTCATGTTTCCATAGCGTTCTGATTCCCACTCTATATATAGCCGCACTTGCATTAAAAGGAACAAAATCTAGTTCCATCAGAGCACTGTGCCAGGAATAGGCATGGGTCTGGAATGCAAGATTTTACGGTTATTGCTGCTTTGTGGGTCTCCAAATGGAGAAAATGCACGAGTCCAATATGCACAATCATCCCACACTGACCACGCAATTCCTGGCTGCCCCAGTCTTCATGTGATAGCAGGCATTCTCTGCTATTATACATTTCCTCTCAGCTGAAACCCTTGAATGACAAATCAGCAACAAGCCATACCCAGTAACTCCAAAGCACTGGGTTGCCAGTGATGAAACCTTCTTTTTACCATAATGCCTTGTTCCTATTATAGATCTCTGCTTGGAGACCACATGTGCTGTTTCCTGCTGATGTCCCTTCACCAACAATAAAGTATCTCTTGTTATTTGTTTCCATTCTGCCTCTTTAAGTTCCCCCTGTCATTTCAGTTAGATGTGGTACTCTTTCCCCTTTATTACTTCTATCACGGTAGCATCTAAAAGGCCAGAAATGGATCAAAAATCCATGGAGCAGCGCTGTTGGGTGGAATTCCTGTGCACAGTGAAACAGCTGTGTCACCCCAGAAGCAGCTGCAATTTGGAGGTGAATTCCTACAAAGTTTGTGCATCCTGGGTTCATTACTGGAGGCCACCGAACCCCAAGGAACTGCATTACTGTAAGATTCTTTTATTTTTCTATATCTTCCCTGGTTTAGAGCTCTGAAAACTACAGCTGATTATTTGTACTGTCCCCATCATAAACACGTGTGCCAGTCTGGCAGTTACATCCCATTAGGTTTTGCCCTCAAATTATAATAATAGAACAGATGCAAATGCCTTTGCTTTCTTCTACAGATTTGCGAAGGCGTGTGACCTATAGTAGCTTTATGGATTTGTGACGTAATTTAAAGCATCCAATTTGTAAATACTATGACAAGCTTTTCCTTTCAGGCGCTCCAGAGCACACTGAGGTCCAACAAAGGGTTAAAAGTGACAGCACTGTTTTAAGAGCAAGAATAGCGCAAGATGTGCGTGGTTAACCAGACACTGATTGGATACCTGGGTACTAGTGAAAGCAGGCACAGAGGATGGTTTGGAGCAAACAGAACAGTCACAGGTTCTGGGGCCCGATGAATGGAAACAACAACGAGGGGAACATTAATGGCTTGCTATTGTCCTCCGTCCAACATGGGGAATTCCCACAGGGTACTTGTACACGTGACAAAAATGTCATCTGTGTGGCTTAACGGCATCACCCATTACACGTGCACCAGGTTAGAGGGTTTTAGATGAGACGCAAACTAAATCTGGGTGCGATTTAGTTTGCAATGTTGCAAATTGCAATAATGCAGCTGTCAGTCCGCCCCCCACAACCACGGGAGAGGTGGGCAGGCTCTGCAGAAAAAAAAGATCTGGCCCCTCGCTGCTTGTGCCTTCAGCGGGCGCCTGCCCACCTCGCCTGTGGCTGGGGGGCGAGCTGCCAGTGGGCTGATCGGCCCCTAAGCTGCAGGGGGGCTCAGGCAGCAGTGCTGCCTCTGCAGCAGTGCTGCCCCTCCCCGCCCTACCCCTCCCTGCCCAGGGCCGCCCAGACGTGCTGTTAGTCAGCCAGGTGCTGCCCCAGCTCGGAGGAAGCACCCACCCCGATCCAATTTATGTTTCAAGCCCACCCACTGGAAGCCCACTGGGCACCGCTTGCTGGGCAGGGTTGGGGAGGAGTTGGATCTGGTCGGGTGCTGCCTCCGAGCTGGGGCAGCACCCAGCCCACTAACAGCCCACCCGGGTGGCCCTGGGGGGCACTGCTGCCACAGAGGGAAGGACCAGGGCCCGCCCGCCTGCAGCTCAGGGGCCACTTGGCCCACTGGCAGCTCGTCCCCCATCCACAGGCAGGCTCCAGCTCAAAAAAAAAAAAAAAAAGATTGGGCCCCTTGCTATGAAAAAACCCACTGTTTCTATTCTTCTAATTAAAAACCCACTGTTTCAACTTAGGGGGCATAGACTAAAACCCTGAGGACTAAACCCCTGTACCGTGTACAAGTGCCCACTGACATCAGGGCAAACCGAAGTCAGCTCTGTAGGGCTCTTCGTTGGTTTGCAGCCTGGCCCTTCAGACAAAGTTCTCCAAACGGTCCAGCCCGTATTAGGTTCCACTGGAGGTGAGGCCAAACCAAGCCTCAGCAGTGAGAGCAGAAGGGAAGCTGAGCATCTGAACTTTGCAACAGAGACCCAGGAACAGCATGTTGGTGGTTTGATTCAGGTCTCATAGCACAAGGGGAAGGGATAAGGTAAATATTATTAATCCCTGTAAGAAGGAGGGCAGAAGTGTCAGCTGGGGAAGACAAAACATAAAACCCCAAATTATAGTTCAACCAAAGTTCCCTTCCTGAGGGCTGGCTTTATGAACACAGGAATCCAAAAACAAGAGCAAAGAGAGTCAGGACATTTGATAGCAGCTGGCGGTGGCCTTTTCAGCTTTTAGCAAGCTGGGAGGGAACAAGACACACACCCGCCCACTAGAACGGGTCTATACTACAAAGCAGTACTGACAAAGCTCTGTTGGCTAGGGGGCTGAACCCCAAATGATGTAGCAAAATTCCCCCAACCTGAACAAAGCTTTGCCCACAAAAACTCTGCCTGGCTTCCATCATGCAAGGATCGGATGTAGCTGCCTCTAGGAGGAGCGGTTCTGCTGCCATGCCTATCTAGCAGCACAGCTATGGTGGCAGACACCCTGCAATGCAGGCAAGTCCTCACCCACCAAAGCAGCAGCTCCCTTTTTGGTTATACAGCTTTAGTCCGGTTCACCCAAATGACAGGCAGAGGATCTCGTAGTCTCGTATGCGCTGAAGCGAGGGGCATTTTCACGTCCCCTGTTTTAGAAAGGAGGAAATTTGGCACAGAGAAGTGAAGTCGCTTCAAAAGAACCCAGACCTCCTGACTCCTAGCCCACTATCAAATCATTGTTCCTTAGATATTTTTAACTTGACCACATATTGAAGTCAGTGGAGCAACGCTGATTTACAGCAGCTGTAGACCTTGCATAGTACTGTAAAGTACCATTAATACAGAGCGGTATATGGCGGGTTTTTAAAGCAGTAACAGCAAAGGATTTTAAATGCAATTAAAAAATGTAAATATATTTTTATGCTAAAATCATTTTCAGATTTCCCCTGAACATGAGTACTAAGCCCCTGCAGCAAGGTTTCCAACACACACATGCAGCTTCCTGTAATGTGACTGGAGACATAACCCATCAGCACCTGAACATTGCTTTGTTTTTAGGGACCAGCCATATGTTTCCTATTTCAAAATTGCTTCATATCACAGGAAGCTGCTTTTACTAGCAACAATAGTGGATATTCTAGTAACCCCTTCACCAATAGACAAATTTTAAAAAGGGACAAAATTAAGAGCTTTTGGCGCAGCAACTCTGTCAAGAATCATGCGTGTAACTGGTTATTTGATTCTTCACTTTCCATATAATTCATGTTAGGACAAGCTTATTTATTTAAAAGGGATTACTTTGGCAGCCACTTGTGACTGAAAGGCTTCAGAAAGGGTACGACATGTAGAGACACGGACTTGGTCAACTTCCCTGCCATGCGTCAGCCTAGAAGAGCTGTATTTCAGGGAGAGAAGAGAAGAGAGATCTACATTCTGATGCAACCTTTGGGCTTCCTGAAACAAGACACTCATCCACCATGGAAATAGTCTTAGACCAGCAATATATTGGACACAGGACATACCACAACAGGTGAGAACATTTACGGACCCCATCATCCCAGATCACACCCAAACCCATTAGCTGTAAGTAGAGGGAATGGAAAGTAAGCCCACCTTTTTCTACCACAACCATACTTGAGTGGAAAATGGAGGGTTTTTTGACTAAATAAAGTTTATGGTGAAGAATGATGGATGACCACTGAAAATGTTGATCTTCCATATTAAAGAAAAAAATGTCTGATATGTTTCAGTGCAAGGGAGGCTCTTGTGCAGCCTGAGAAGATACAGTCCAAACAAGGAGTCTGACATAAAAAGTGGGAGCACAAGGCATCTGAGATATAACTCTTAAGGCACAACATTACGGTACCATAGAATAAACCTGAGTTTTCAACTGCGTGAAAAACAAAATCTTATTTTTCTATGGAAAAATAAACGTATATATTATTAAACAGGATGAGGAACTGGGTCAGTTCCTTGTCCTGTTTCTTCTAAGATATGTGATGCCATGGAGTAGTTGTTCCTTTATATTTAGTTTTCTTACAAACTATAACAGAAGTTTGGGTTTTTTTTCTCTCTGGGCAGAAATTTTAGGTGAAGGACCCTTTCTTCACTTCCATTGAAGTTAAGCCAATATATATCAGAGACAAAGGGATACAGGACTTCTGAAGTTCTCAGAATAACTTATGGGATTTAGACACATCTTTCATTAGGTAAGTAGGCACATTTCCTATAGTCGCTTAAAAGCTCCAGACCTATTTCATTCAATAAAACCAAACCATTTTGAATGTCGTTTGTCACTGAATTTCTAATCTACCCCTGCACGACACACAAGGCAGATGGGCCTTTGCCACAGTATTTAGGTCCCAGGTCATGACAACACAACCTGAGCTTTAATTTAACCTTCTAGTGCTCCGAGACAACTGAAGGGTATGACCAATTTTGCCTCTCTCGAAACATTCAGCTTTTACTCCACGCTTTTTAAGGTCCTCCTTGTGTGAAGTAAACTACTGCACAAAGTGAGGAGGGGTATAAAAATCTGACCCAGATGGTCTAACTAAAGGTTATCCAAATTTAATTAGAATGTGTTCCTTTGGAAATCCTGTGAGTTCAGTATCAATTACAAGATTACCTGTCCCTCCAGGGTCCAGCTAAGCCAGTCTCCCTCATGACAATGTGTTGCTTCTAATCATAGACAAACCCATGATGCTTAAAGACCCATGAAAATATTGGCAAACAAACCTTTCTTTCTTGCACCCCAAATTATAATCTGCCAAGCTTGGATTTTAGGCAGAGAGTCAGGTCAGCTCCGGGTTCAGACAAAATGATACCAAGTGCCCTCTGCACCAGAGACAGCGATGAATACCAGGCAAGCACAGACAGGCAGACCTTCGCAGAGGCAGCGTGCTTCATTGTCTCCCACTCTCCCCAAGAGCTCTGTCTGCATCTGGCAGAAAAGTTGATCAACTTGGGGTAGCTAATCAGGCTGCCGCAATTTCCGGCCTTTTCTTTCCCAGATTCTTCAGATCAAAGTTCAAATCCTAGAATTATTATTCCCCAAATGCAACTCCCTGGGCTTAATGAGCTCCAAGGGAGGGACACGAAACAGTGACCGCGCACTTCATTGAGTTTGGCCAACCGGACTAAAAGCAAGGGGCTGAGATCCAAAGCATGTAAAAGCCCACTAAACAGACCCGCATTTGAATCCCATTAAGGCTCTGAAACCTGGTCAAGAAGAGCAAAGTGCCTCAGTCACCTTGCAAAGGGAAGCCTGCTTCACTTGTCGCTTTCCCCGCATTAGAAGTTTGCGAAGGTAGCGATGGCCTTGTAGTCAATCATTTCTGAAGAGCTCTCTATTGGGAAAACAACTGAGCCTGCAAGCACAAAAGCTTCCTTGAAGGCTAAAGTTCAGGATGTTGAAATGCAAAAGTCAGATTTTGCCAGGAGGCACAGTTTCTGAAGCCAAATGATTCTACCGAAGATTAAGTTATAGAAGATCTTTTGCATGCAGAAACATTTCTTTGTTCTGGCAAATGCTGTCCACACCTCCTATTCATAAACTTGCTCGCCGGGAAAGCCGGCCAAGATTCCTGCGCATTATCAGGTCAGAATGTTCAGAGTCCAATTATTTTAATCGTCATAAAAGAACTGACAATGGTTCGACACACCAGAGAGAATAGTATTCGGGTACTTAACAAGTCACTCACTCTAACATCTGGCATGTTCTTTCGAGAAGACTAAATACATGGAGATTCTTGCTGCAAAAGTCAATGGAATGGAATGATAATTGCTCATTAGAGTGCCTCCTCCACAGGTTATTTTTAACTTCCCTACTCTTTCTAATCATGGTGCATGCATCAGATGATACTGAAAAGGGTCAGTGCAGAGGTTTCTCCCCTCCGAAAAACACACTTCTAACAAAGCCTTTTCATGAAGCTGAGGCTTTGTATGCCACACCGATGGCACCTGTTCTTATTTTTAAGCACAGGCAGGGGCCAGAACCCAAATGCCAGATCCAAACCCTCCTAAAGCTGAACATGAGCTCAGAGAGAGATGTACAGTTCAAAGCCAAGTCTGCAGCAGTGCTGGGAATAAAATCCAGTTGCTGCTTTAATCTATGACGAAGACATCCCCTTTCCCTTTCCCCAACAGGAATTTTTTTTAAAAAGCCATGCCTGGCAAGCGTCTAAGGTGTCCAAGTGCAATGCTGGAGGAATTAAAAGATGGAGGAATTAGATCCACGTGCAAAACACAAGTCGGGTTCTAAGAGGAAGGGCCTGATTTCAAGGTAGTGATAAAGCAAAAGTTATTAAGTGCCACATGAAGCAAAGTGAGTTATTAATCTGCTTCTGAAGGAGAAGGTTACTTCGGCCACGTTTTCAGCGACGCTTGAATCCAGCAGGCCACGCTGCCTTAAATCGGGGGTGTAGGTGCTCGGTGCGTCAGGATCAGCATTACCACAAACAGGAGGAGGTCTGGGGCCAGCGTGCCCAGAACTGCAGCCACTGCAGCACTCCTAAGGAAGAGACAGAGCATGTTCCTACCCTACGTAGGGACAGCTCCACGAGCTGCTCTGGAGGGCTGGGTTCAGCTAGTCTTGTACTTAAACATGTTTCCTCCGGGGCCTGAAGTCAGAAGAATACAAGAATGGTTGTGCTCAGCCCCAGTTATATTGGATCTTATATTGAGCCCATTGCCATGGAATCCAAGCTCTTTTTAAAGGGTGCCTATGGGCCAAGTAAGTGATTCCTATGGGGTTTTTTTTTTTAAATGGCTAGATTGGGAATCTGAGGGAAGAGCAGATTTTGTGCCATAATATCACTTAGAATTACATAGGACCGCTGGTAGCAGGACTGTCCGTTACAAAAGCGTCTCACCGGGAAAAGCAAACACATTTGCCAAAGGAATAACATTAGCTTTCCAAATAGATTGGAAAGACCAGAGCAATAGTTTACGGATGCAAATCAGGAGGGCTGTGTCCTTACATGATGTTTAGACAAGGGGAGAGGATTCGAAGGACAAGGTTACTCTGCCATTAACCAGACGAGAGCCACAAAGCAAGACTGATGCCACCGGCCAGCACATTCCTGAAAGTCCTCCAACTGCATAAAACCACTTTCATTGGTAGCAGGGGAGGATTTAAAATACATTGAACTTAGTCTGGAGAAGAGCACTGGCTTGATCACCTGGGACACTTCTCCTTGTGAACCAGATACAGCCCTGATGCCCCGTGTCTGCAGGCTGCCCTGAAGGAATTGCTTCATCCTGGCTTACAATGAGTTCAGGTCCTGAAGCTGCCAAGAAGTCGGCAACCTGTGCTGTAACACTGCATCTTTGGATAGCAGGCACCTCTCCACTCCAGCTGGGCAGAGACTGCCAAAACACTTCACCTACCCTGCCAAACAGCTGTCAGAGGCTAAATGTATGAACTTGGGCCAGTTACAAACCAGTGATCTAGAGGTTAAAGTCTTCATATCCCATTACCAATTCAGACCTGAGCCATCCAGCATCCCCAGGAAAAAATAACATATTAATGAAATCCAGACTGCACTGATTTTCCAGTGTTTAATTCACTCCCGCTACAATCCTAGCTGCCTCCAGGAATTTGTTCCTTCTCATTAGCTCTGGGTTCCGCTGGGCAACTATGTATCATCTGCAGCATGTTTAGCAAACCGTAGCCCTCAGGTAAAATGGTGTGGCAAACTACCCAGAACTGCCCTAAATGAATTAACCTTCCCAGAGTCAAGTTTTACTGCAAGGCCAATGTGCTTTTGCAGCTGCATACATGGTACAATAGTGACCTCCTGTGGCGGGCATCCCATAGATGTGACTTTGGAGGAGAGAAAGAAAGGTTGGTTGGAGCCTTACTTGCAAAACAGATTGTTATGCAGCTAATATGCTACTAAAATATCTGCAGTGGGTTGGTTGATCCTTTCTACCTGGGCGGCCACTGATATTTTTTCGCAGTATAATCAAAGGCAAATCTTGTCTTTGCCCATCTCCCCACTTTGTATCATTCCTTAACAACTGCCTTTATGAGATAATATACAGCAGAGATGAATGTCTCATATCTACAAGCTAGGGCTTGCGTGGGCCTTGGGTGGGTGACATGCCTAGTAATAATGCAATCCATCTGATGGACTAGTTCAGAAGTGCCATTGAACTGATTTATGTTTCTTCCCAGCCACCCACATCTATACAACCCCCCCCCCACAATTCTTTGGCAAAAGGTGGCATTATAGAAGAAAATGGATCTGCAAAGTCATTCCCATGTACACTACCTTCTGAAGACAATCCTTCCAGGAACAGTGCGCTGAGCGGTAGCGTGGAAAGCAATTTGTTCAGTATTAGTCTGTGGTAGTCATAGCTACCAGGTGTTAAAGCAATTAAATGCCTTCTGTCTCCTTGTTTTTCCTCCTAAAAGCAACTCCCTTTCACCTGAGATAAATGGAGACATTTGTAGACTGTCCATGTTTTTCCATTTCAGAAACCAAAACAACTGGCATTGCAACTCATCATTCCCTGCAGCCAGGAATCCCTGGAGAAATGCAAGAGCTTTTAGAGGTCACCATGGTAGTGGTTTCCAAAGTACCAGCTATGACTGGAAACCTCTGGGACACATTCTCAATAATATTATCAACCTCGCTTCTGTGCATAAGTTTTGGTCTGGAGAATTTTGCCTGTGGCTGGCTGGTGCTAACCTCCCTGGTACCCCCTGCATGCTGTCTTGTTGCTATTGATCTTGTGTTGTTCCAGGTAGCTGGGAGCTAGTGCAGACTGCCTGAAAACAGCAAAGGCAACCCAGATTCACTCTAATGGAAGGAGCCGAATCGAGTTTACTCATATAGCGAATTCCCCCCTATGAGCTGCTATTGGGTACACACCCAGAACAAAGCCTGGGTATGACCAACCTTCCGGATATGGCTTAAACGCAAGGTAAATGATGTATAAATCTTGCACTGCCCCCCTCTGCATGGGGTGAATTTTACACATGTGCAGAGGGAATTAAAAAAAAAGGCTAAACATCCTTGTCACGCCAGTAAGTCCCTTTAAACCAGACACAAGAGTGGCCTTTGGTCACATTTCAGCAGTGTCTTCTGACACATTCTCTTGCAGGGGGCAGAGTTGCTAGAACAACTCTGACTCTCAGTGGCAATGTGCTTTTATTAGCTCATCTGGACAGCAACCTTTGTCTCATTAACACGCTTGCTGTCCTTGCTGGATGCTATTCTGGGATTTGTTGAACAAAGTAATCGAGGTCATATCAGATATTACACTGGCAGGATGCTAGGTCTTGGGCAAAAAGCCACTATCTGAAATGCTAGATTCTTAGCTGAACATGTTGCAGTTTAGTCATCACTAATAGCAGGAGTTTCCAGTGCCAACACTGTGACTTGTACTTGAACTACCCCAAAGTACAGGAAGCAGGGTTAGCCCTTGGGCATCCTCCCTGCTATTTCTGAATATTCTTAAAGATGGGGTTGAGGTGTATGTATTTTACAGCTATATTTGCATGGCATGGCATACATACGTAATCATCAATATATGCTTGAATGTAATGTGGGCTGTGACGGAAACATTGGCAAAGAAAATGTATGCCTAAAGACAAGTAAAAGCAAAGAGACAAGCCGTGACATGCTATCATTAGGGAATCATAATTTCCTTCCTATATTCATAAAACAGCTGTCACTAATGTCTTGAAGATAGGCCATGTACTAAAATACCATAGCAAATACTGTTTCAGACAAAAGAAAAGGAGGGCATGTTAAATGGGTGAATAGAAGGAACAGTATTTTGATGGCTCGAGTGTACTCAGCCTCCCCATAGATACCTACACCCTTTGCTAGAACTTGGCTTGGAGAAGATCTCAAATGCACAGTTCTGGCAAATGGAAACATGAAGCAGAATTGAAGTCTGAGACTGGGACTCCCATTCTGTTAGGCACTGTAGTGTGGATATGCCCACACACAATAAGAGACAGTCCCCACCTGAAAAGTTTACAGTCTAAATAGGCAAGACAGAAAAGGGAAGCATCGGTGTCTTCCTTTTACAGATAGGAAAGGGATAAAGGCTGGAATTTAAGATGTTCCTAAGGAAGTTAGAGACATGCCTTGCATTGCAATCCCATTGGTGGCAGGTCTTGAACTTTAGGTTCCTTTCACAACTCCAGCCTAAGTATCTTGTCTAACGTGGGCAAAGCTGTTTACTGAATCTTCTATCAAATCCCAACCTAGTGCTCCCTGCTGCCTTCCCCAACACCTTCTCAACCTACTGTTCGTTATATGCACACAGGAGGGGATTTGTTGGGGGAATGGATTTGAAGGGAAGAACGGAGGCATGATGGATTTGCTCAGTGAAGGCATGCCAGATATTGGGGTTTGGCATTAACTATATTTGCATGCATTTCCCATTATCCAGCTTGGAAAACGAGACACAGCAGCTAAGTGATTTACTCGGGGTGACAGAACTGGGAATGAAACCCAGTTCTCCTATTTTCTTGTCTGGTTTTTAGCCACAAGCGTTCTTCCTGTCTCAGCTCTGAAGATGCATACACATAGAGAAAGGAGTGCTTTACTAGGTGTCACAACTTCATACTGTTAAAAGCCCAGATCCATAAAGCTATGAATATGGCTCTTCCACTGATTTCAATGGAAATTGTTCTATCAAATCAGAACAAGAGGACTTCAATCTAAGAGAGATAAAAACGCTTCGCTCATTAGGAAACAGCAGCTGTCAAATCAAATTTGAAATTGTAATAGGAAATTCCAAATTTCTAAAGTGAAAAATGTTTCATTTTACTGGTCTAAGCAGAAGTTGCTGCAATAGATGTGATTTCATTAAAACAGTAATGTCATAAAACAGTTTTCCAAGCAAAAACACTAGTAATAATAATAATAATGTTAAAAATGTTTAATTCAT
Organism: Crocodylus siamensis; assembly: GCF_052110815.1. Lineage (NCBI taxonomy): Eukaryota > Metazoa > Chordata > Crocodylia > Crocodylidae > Crocodylus > Crocodylus siamensis. The sequence continues at coordinate 22,872,223 of NC_143408.1, read as the reverse complement.
TTTTTTGAGCAGCTCTAGTTTTCAGCTCTGAAGCTCTGGTTCAGTCCATGATGGAGACATGGGACAGAGGTAAAATTCAGATTCAGCTCCAGACATTTCCAGTTCAGGGATAATTAGACCCAAATAATTAGATTTCGATTTGAGTACGCCTCTACTTTAAACTAGAGCTTGTTACATTTTTCCAAATGTGGATGAGCATTTTCAAACCCTTTGAATTTCCATATAAAGGAAAGACAATTTCTACCAAAAAATGGCTAATTTTATTCTTTGGCCCATTTTTCTGTTCACTATAGAACTGTTCATTTGCAAAAAATAAAAAGAGGAAAATAAGCTGAGACCTGTCTCTAAAAGTTGTTGACATGAATGAAGTTGCACACATACTCAGGAGTGCCCAAGACAGTGGAGCTTTGGTTAAACTGGAAGTTTTGGACTGAGATCAGAGCGATTAGACAGAGTGAAGGAAGATGGTCCAGTAGTTAATGTACTGGACAAAGATTCAGGACAGTAAGTTAGACAGTTGCTGACTCTCTGTATGACCTTGGGCAAATGACACCCACTTTCTGTGCCTCAGTTCTCCTCATATTAACTGAAGGCAATTCTCCTTGATGGTACCCTGCATTAGCTCTTAGCTAACACATGGCTACCAGGTCTCGTCTTATTACTACCTAAGACAAGGTAGTTTTAGTATTATTAACATGTTTTCACGTGCCATGGTAAACCCTGGCTCTTCACTGTTGTCACCTTAAGCCCAACTTGTGTGAACACTACAGACTGTCTTGCTTGGGCTAAAATCTTATGTAGACAGCAGGGTAGATTTGCACCGTACAGACTAACCAAAGTAGATATTTATATAGCACAAGGTTTTGTTGGGGGTGGGGGTAGATGACTTCATCCGAAGCTGTTAAAGGACAAGTAAGCTTCAGCACACAAAAGCCTGTGGTATATAGGAGTGTGTGTGTACACAAAAGCTTCTGTGTGTATATATATATGTGTGTGTGTATGTGTATACACACACACACTTTGGTTAGTCTAGAATATGAAAATCTACTCTGCCTTCTACTTGACTTCAGACTAACATGGCTAACTACACCGCTCTAAAATTAATTGTCATATTTATTACAAGTCAGTGCAAGTTAAGGATACGTGAGTTTCTCCAGTATGGACGCACTTCTCAGAGACTAAAGGGTTAGAGACCTGCTGGTCCCCGGAAAGATAAGACATCCATAGCTTCCTTGAAGCACTTTGCTCAGCCTAACTATTCCCACATCTTTCAATTGCCTGACAAGGTGCGCTGGAACAATCCATCAGTCTCAAGCAACAGACAATCAATCAGCACCCAGAGCCATTTAGCAATTACAAAGCCTGGTTGAAACAAACCCAAAAACCCCCAACAACCCCCTCCAACAACAACAATAAAAGAGTGCCGAGCTGCTGGCACTTGCCAACTCCTCTTGATTAAACTTATTTTCACCTCCAGGTGCACATGCAGGATGAGTTTTGTTAATTAAACCTGCCAGTCAACTTATTATGCGTTCAATTAAAAAACGCATTGCCCTGATTTTATGCAGCTTGAGGGCTGTGATGGTGACAGACGCGCAGGCCTGTGTTGTTACAATGCATAAGTTTGGATGAAGTGGTGGTGGGGGGGGGGAGTTCTAAAATATGGCTAAGTGTGATATTTGCTAATTGGATGCCCTCCTGGTATTTTTTTAGATGGGAGCTGATGGACGTGTTTATCAGACATGTGGCATGTGCAATGTAAAGTGAAGGTCTATGTGGGAAGGGGGGGGTGTTTGTCTCACTTAGAAACTGTATAGATTTTCAGAATATTCATGAGAGACTCTGGTAAGGTTAAGAGATGAGGAGAATGGCATCAAGAATCCCTAGAGATGAATGGCTTGCAAATAAAGTAGATCAAGCCCCACTAACCTTCCCTAAAATAGTGGTGTTTTAATTCATGTGAAAAATCACCGTTATTGTTTACAGGCACGAAACATGAGAGATCTGGATTCAGTTCCTGGCCCTGCCACAGGTTATTTGCATGGTTGTGGGCCAGTCACCTACAACCTGATTTTTAAAGGTATTTGGGTGCCTAAATTCTACTGGAATCAATGGTCCAACGTCTAAGTACATTTTAAAATTAAACAGCCTCTGCACTTCTGTAAAATGAGGTCACACATCCTTTTGTTTTTACCTATTCTGATGCAAGCATCTGAGGACAGAGGACCATTTTCTCTTACTATGGCTTTGCACAGCAGTTAATAGACTGGTACTCCAACTGGATAGTTATGAGGCACATAATTATGATGTACACAAGGCCTCTGCATGGGGGCAAGAGTCACTGGCATTTTTTAAGGTGGCATGTTTCAGAAGAGAGACACCACCTCTATATTAGCATATAGTGACTTGACTTCTGGTCTTCATTGTTTCTGTTCTTTTCCCTTAAAACAAAAGAAACTCAGGTTGCTGGTCAGTAGCCATGAAAAAACAATAGACCAGCTATATTTTACAATAGCACACAAAGCAGAGGGGTTTTTTTTCTTATTGTAAGCTCCTTAGTGCCTGATCCATATCCTCTGCATGTGCTGAATTCACCTAAAGCTAAATTTACAAAGGAATTTACATGCATAACTCGGGCCTGATCAAAATCAGCTCTAAGTGTGATCTCAAGTCCCTGGCACAGACGGATACAAATAGTCAGGTCTAGCTGCTGATTAACTCTGGGGCTTCTACGAAAAGAGAGATCCAGATCCAAGTGCAAGGAACCTCTTTGCTTGCCATGATGAGCTCTGGCACTGGTGCCAGTCTACAGAGCAACTGCCCGGTGTACCTGTGCAGTAATTGTTCCCCTCCCTGGGAAGGAGCACTGATTTCACCTTAGAGCACTTAAAGCTGCTATATTCAGAACCAGGTGTCCTTGTCTTACATAAAAGCAAGATGTTTCTTTTCTTTCATACCAGGATCTCAAAGCACTTTACAGACATTAGCCAATTTAGTCTCTCGGTGACGTATTATGACCCTGTTTTTCAAGATAAGGAAACTCAAGCACAAACAGGAAAAGTGGTCTGACTGAGGTCAGAATGAAACAGTGGCGAGGAATGGACTTAAATCCTGGTGGCCTGTGCCTTTCCCTGCAAGATCTCCCACTCCTGTGCTAAGCTTTCTACCTACCATCCCAAATTTGTGACTCCACCTAGATATGTTGCTGTTGTCAGGTGTCCTGAATTTACCCAAGCAAGTTAAATGATGAAACTTTGGCTAAAAGCAAGGAAATATTGGTTCAGTGGGAATTATTTGCGTGGGGGAATTATTTGCTGTAGAAAATCAACTTTTCTGGCCTTGCACACAGAGCTGAAGCCTTTCTGCCACCCCCTGGGAAGCAACTCTATGGCTATCGGTCCATCATGCAGTCACGCTCCCCAGGTGGTGACAGCAACATCTTGTTTCTTTTCACTGGGGCAGAAGGGCTCAGCACTTACAATGGGCCCTTTATCAGACAGTCCTTATGTTTTCTGTGTGTCAAGCGTCTCAGGCTCCAGCTCCTAGGATTCAAAAAGCACCATGGATCCATGTAATTAATACAGGCACACACTACAGGGCTGGGGAGATCACCACAGCTTGCTTCATGGTCACCTCGCAGCCTGGAGGCTGTTTAATAGCAAGAGGCCATGGACCACCCTTGCACCCTATGCTTCTGATTCGTTGGCAGTCCCTCAAAGTTGAGGATGATGTCCCGTCAGGCTTGATGGGTAGTCAGGTGACTGAGGAACCCGATTCTGGATGCACACATTCTTCAGTAATGGGGGCATGTTGTTGCATGGGGGAGTGGGATTTGCAGCCCTGGGTTGGTTTCCTTCTCCTTCCTAGGCCACTGCCATTCCACCTTGGTACCGAGTCATTGGGCCTCAAAGTGGCGTGTGCCTTGGTGGACCAGGTGGCACCACATCGAACGGTCAGCAGCTTGCTCCTTCCAGGCATTGGCATCAATGCCTCCATGCTTGAGGGTGACCTTGAGCATGTCTTTGTACCATTTCCTTTGGCCACCCTTTGAGTGTTGGCCAACGGAGAGCTGGGAGAAGAGAATCTGGTGAGGGAGGCAGTTCTCAGACATCTGGATGCAGTGGCCTATCCATCAGAGTTGATTTCTCAAGAGCAAGGCTTCAGTGCTGGTGGACACAGCTTTGTGGAGGATGCGGTCCTCCCATATGATCCGCAGGATTCAACACAAGCACCGCTGGTGAAAGCTCTTGAGGGTCTTAATGTGGCATCGGTAGATGGTCCAGGTTTCACTGAGTAGAAGAGGGTACAACAGCCTTATAAATCAGGACCTTCACTGACTTCCAACAACCTCATTTTTGAAGACACATTGTTGCAGCTTGAAGAAGGTGGCACTGGCATAGTTGACCAACCGGCCTTCTTCATCAATGGTATCCTGTGAAGAGAGGTGGCTGCCAAGGTATGGAAAGTGCTCCACATACTCCAGAGCCTCCCTATGTAGATAGCGCGAGGGATGTTCAGCTGGCCTGGGGAGGGTGGGTGGAGAACCATCATCTTGGCAATGTTCAAGGACAGGCCAAGCCTCTTCTATGAAGCACTGAAGAGATCTAGGGCCGCTTGCACATCCTGGGCAGAGTGAGCCATCACGCAGCAATTGTCCGCAAACTGAAAGTCATGGATGTCCTTGGTGATGAGTTTCATTTTTGCCCGGAAGCGCCCAAGATTGAAAAGTTCCCGTCCAGTCAATACTGGATACTGACACCAGCTGGCAGATAATCTCGGATGAGGTAGATGATGATGGTCAGGTAGATGATGAACAGGGTGGAGGTGATCATGCAACCTTGTTTGACTCTGGTCCAGATGCAGAAGGCATCGGTCTTAGATCTTCTACTCAGGATGGTGGTGGTCATATCATCATGCAGGAGTCTCAGCATGGTGACATACTTCAGCGGGCAGCCAAGGCACTGGAGGATGGCCCACAGAGTGTCACGATTTAAGAAACCGAACGCCTTGGTCAAGTCAATGAAGGCGAAAAACAGTTCTTGATTTTGCTCCTGACATTTTTCTTGGATCTGCCTGGCAATGAAAACCATGTCCGCAGTGCCCCGGGATGGTTGGAAGCTGCACTGGGTTTCTGGAAGGATCTCCTCGGCAACAGGACGAAGGCTGCTCAGGAGGATACGGGCCAGGATCTTACCCACAATGGTGCTTCTGATTATCAACTAAAGCATGGATCCAAGATAACCATTCAATCGCTGCCAGGAGCTCAGGCTCACATCTTATTCCTTTACTCTGGAAAACACGCATGCAAGAGCAGTGGTGGTGCTTCAAGTCTATAAAAGTTCTAGAGAAATGCAGGGGCCACTGGGGGAGGGTCTCTGGCCTCTCTTTTTCAGGAGGGCAGGTTACGAGAACATACTTGGCTCCTTCTCACCTTAAAATCTCTCTTGTGTTCAGGTTAACAGGACTCTGTAGAGGCCACTCTGCACATAAGAATGGCCTTTTTATTCTACCATTATTTAAAACCTTCCTATAGAAAGGACAGCATTTTCCAGTAAATTCCATAAGACTGTTTCATAAGAGTTTGATGGGAGTGTATATGACTGATTGGGAAGTTGGTTTTCTTCCCTATTAGTGGCCATGTCCCCATTATCACAGATAGTACTACAATTGGTGTGAAGATCAGTCGGAATGGCTACTTACAGAAGTGGCAATTTTTAAACTAAACATTTTTCATTGGTCATCAAAGTCAAAACTGTTTATGGAAAAACACTGGCTTTGACTGGACTTCTATTGGGATGGAGTTTCTCACCAGCTGACGAGAGAAAAAGTCTTCAGGACACTCAATAGTCTGTTGGTCAAAACTATCACAAGGGGATGGGAGACACAGGCAGCACAGGAACTTGAACATGAGCTTCCAAGTGACAAGCCAGGACCTCCAAGCTATGAGCTATTCTGGTTGGGCTAATTTGATTCTTATTTTTTTCATGAACATTTACAAAAAGGTCTTGGGCTCATTCCACATCAACATGGAAACAAGTAATGAAACACTGCTGTTATTTTTTGGCAACCCAGAATCCCTGCTCAGGGCCAGCCACAGTCTACAACTCTAAGCACAAGTGTGAACAGTTTATGAACAAGCTATCCCAATGCACTAGGAAAACATCCAACTTTAAGCCACTTACGCCACCAATACAAGATGTTCTTTCCTTTCCCTGGCCTCCCTGAAAACTCCCAGGACAATAGATGGGTGTATACGCAACAACTGGAATCTCTCACATCAAAATAAGAGGCAAAGTTCAAAATTAAGGATGTGCTATCGGAAGCACCATGCGTTGGGTTTTACACCAGGATTTGGGTTCCACACCAAGATTGGGAGGTGCAGCATGGAAGGCAAAGTGCAGACATGGGGGCAGTTAAGGGGATTTTACGCCAATTTACCACCTATTGAGAGCATCTCCAGGGGCTGATTTACCCCCAGCACAGATTAAAAGAGTCCATATACCAGCCCTGCCTGGTGGCTTCTGGCTTCCTGTTCATGGTCCCCAGCACAGAGTACTCCAGTCACCCCCTTCCAATCACCAATCTATCTTCAGCCCTTGGCATTGCTCCTGCAGCAGAAATGCCTCCCCAGGAGAGTTTTATGGCCTTTCACACTCCAAGAGTTGCAGCTCTTTGACCTATGGAGCTTACAAGGTGGCTTGATAGCCTGGGAAACAAAAAGTATCTACACTGAAAACATGGAAACACACAAATTCAGATCTGCAATCCTGAAGTGAACATATAGCCACAGACACCACTGCTGTACTCCAGCTCCCCCACGCTCAGCTCTCCAATGACTCTTCCTCTTCTGGAAAGGTTCTAAGTATTTGCCAAGAGCTGCAGGAGGACGAACTTTGGCACCTGTAGGAAGTTATGATGTCAAGAGCCATTAATGTCATCTCACCCAACCTCTGCCATTGGCCCAGACTTAGGTTATTGCAAGAATGATTTGCTTGGCTTGTTACCAGGATCTAATGCCTCAGCATTCATGGCAGCTCAAAGGAAATTCAAAGTAGAAGTGGAGGAGTCAATATAAAAAGAAGATAAAAGAGAAAATGTGAAGGCCCTTTTTTCCTGCCTTCAGTGTAGTTACTGCTGCTCTCTATTCACAATTATTCGCATGAATGAAACAGGAAGAGCAAATTACTGGTCTACAAATAATTACTTTCTTTCCCTGACCTAGAAAATAATAATAGATTGTGTTTCTATAGCTCTCTTCACCTAAAGATCTCAAAGCACTTTGCATGCACGTAATAATTATTGCTCTTGGAGACAGTTACCCAAGGCACAAACTGGGGTGCCCAAAGATGTGCAGAAGATTAACGGCAGAACCACTAATTAGCATGTGGGGCATGGAGCAAGAATGGGAAGCTTTACTCCCCACCATAATCTAGAGCTGATCAGGGTTCTAGCTAGTCTTCCATGTACATACCCTGCTCCCCAAAGCTTGCAAAGCAAAGAGCTACATTGCAGCACAGTACTCCCAGGCATCTCATCTTGCCTCTGTCCTAGTGATTCACCCTATCAGTTTCTACTTTGCCCTTCCCCACTGGTGGCTGGCAAGTGAGCTGCTGCTATTGTTTTATGCCATCTCTACAACAGATGATAATATCCCTTCTCTAGATTTATTCAGACAGCCTTCTTGTTATCCTTACAGGCCAAGGGGAGCAAAAAGTGGCCTTAGAGCCACTAAGACTGAAGCCCCAAATCTCCAGCTCGAAAGGACACTTCAAATGTTTCTGGATCTACTTTCCTAAATTACTCCAGAGTCTGCATTTTTGCCCAGGTTTGCAAAGATCAACATTTCAATTTCCCATTTCTTTAGATAACAGAATTGAAAATGTGCCCTCAGCATTCTTAATTGATGGCAAATTATTCCTTCTCAAGGTAAGGAGGTGATTACTTCATTAGCAAGGAAAAATTACCATAATCAGAACAAATTCACTGTTACTGCACTTGGCAATAACAAGTCACTTAAGGCGTCATTGTCCCGGTCATTTCCTTCTTGAAATACTTATTGTATTTGTCCTTGTGGTGTACTGTATGAAATACCCAGTGAGACTAAACTAATGTCTGAAAAGGCACTACCCATTTTAGCTGCCTGATTGCAGTAACATGAAAATTCAGACTAATTTTCCATCCTCTCTTAGCATTGTTCATTAAAGGATCTCAATGTAATACATGTACAATGTTGTTAAGCGGAAGTTTTATTTCCACTTTACAGATAGGAAAGCATATGTGTAGCTTGTCCCACTGACTTTCAAGAAGATTTAAGCTCCTAACTCATTTTTAAAATGGAATTAAGTTCATAAATTGCTTGGGAAAATTTTGCCCCTGACATTGGATGTCATAGCTCCTATTTTAATCATTAGTCTATGTTCACACACAACTTCATGTATGTTGTTCTGTCTCTCAGATATACAAGATGCCATCCTTATACTGAAGGAAGACACCCATGGAAATAAAGAGACACTGTGGGTTGGTTGAAGTTTTAGGCTGGACACTTGCTTTGTCCCTGGATTCCTATGGTTAACAGAATTTGTCCTCTTCACTTCTCTTGCATGTGATTAAGATTTGGAGTGTGCTGCCATTCGCTCCCTCTCCACCAGATGGAAGAGCTGCTCCATCAATGACTTCCTGGAATATGCTAAATGCATCAACCATCACTTGCTGGTATTAAAGATAGACTCTATAGAAAATATACCCCAGTTCCCTCCCCCTCCCCCCCACAAAAAAACCCAAAATGAACTTGATAAGAGCTTACTAGGTGAGATTTTGTGGCCAATGCCGAAGGGCACATTAGCTCCATCATAATGACCTCTTGTAGTCATAAAAATCTGTTTCTCTATTAAAGTAACAGTACAATCCAGCAACAGATCCAGAAATAGGTCCATATTAGGAGCCGGATTAGGTGAATAAGAGAGACCGACAGTAATACCTCCAACAAACATTAAGTGCACATTACGTGTAAGTCTGGTGTTTGTTCCTTCATATACTGCAAGTGTTTAAGGGATTTTGTTGGATTTATACAAATGTTAAGAAAGAGAAGCTTTGCATATCCTCTAGATCCCCTTGACAGTCTAAAGATGCATCCAAATAATACTTAACTTTGGCTTTTAAGGGCTCTGGGGAAGGGGTTGCCTCTTTGGTGTGTGTTTGCAAGCACATGGCCCATGACGGGGGCTTCTAGAAAAACTGCAATACAAATATACAGGAAACAGCAGTTCTATACAACTAGCTAGCAGCAGGGGACAAGAAGGCACAAACACTGAAGTGGTAGATCTGTTTTTCAAAGCAAAAGATAGTGGATAATGTGTTACAAATGAAGAAATTCCAGGGAAAGGATCAGAACCTTGACAAAAAGTTACTTGAAATATGAAGCTAGTCTTTTAAACAAAGAAATCAATGCACTTCCATGTTGTAATTTTGCATTAGCTACTGAGAGTATAACCAGGCAGACTAGGCTCTCAGTTAGTGTAAACCTGATCCTTGGATTCCTTTCCAAATGGCTGGGCAATGAGGCTGGTGACTGTTCTCCCCTGACTGACAGACATCACCAGTGACCTGTCAAATCCTGAGACAGGTCCATTGGCGAAGCTATTTGTAGATCTCAATAGATTTGCTTCCCACTAATTACCTAACAAAAGCAGCAGACAAGGAAGATCTAACTCTTTAGATCTTCCTCTGACAAAGCTCATTTATCCCCAGTAGAGGAGATGCCCTCTCCCTTTTACTGCAGGCCACGTTGTTTCCTGGAGGGTAGTTGTAGAGAGGACAAAGACGGGTTTTTCTCTGTAGCTGTAGGGGACAGAACCGGTAAGCAATGGCCTCAAACCACAGCCGGGGAAATTTAGGGTGCCTACACACGTGACAATCTGCACTATTTAAGGTGTTCTAAAGTCATCACTTAATGCATGTGGGCAACTTGAGAATGTTTTTTAAATGGTGGAAGTTGCTTTAATTAAACCTCGTTTTACGTGTTTTAAATGTAAGGCGAACTGCAGGTGTGCATCGCAGCCTACCTAGTTCACACGTCTATTTAACTGGGAGTTTTCAAAGTGGTATTTACTAACTGCTGCAGCGTCTGGTGTCCCCTGGCCCCTACTCTGCAGAACTACAGCAAGGAACAAAACCCGCACCAAGCCATGGGATGTCTATTAAGGTTTAAGGTGCTATGCCTAAAGCACTTTAAGCAAAGCACAAAAGTTACAGAGCCTTTGGAAATGTCTGCCCTGTGTGTGTATAGGCAGAAATTAGGAGTAACTTTCTGACTATGGGGGTGGTGAAGTATTGGAACCAGCTACTTAGGGAAGCTGTGGACTCTCCATCCCTCAATTTTTTAACAGCAGGTTGAACAGCCACTTGGCTGGGATGGCATAGTCAGAGACAATCCTGCCTTAAGCAGGGGGCTGGACCAGATGACCTTGTGAGGCTCCTTCCAGACAGACTTTCATATGATCTACAATCTTATGAATTGAATATCTGCTTCAAAAGGCTAATGTTTTTCAACTCCTATTGGCATTGCATGAACGCTATGGTCATATCAAGCACAGCCTTTGCAAAGAAGAAGACCACCTATATACACTGGAGCATCAGAGGGCCAAACTGCATGCTTTGCTTAGTGAAGCAGACGTGTAACATGGAAACAGACCTCCTAACCACAGTTCTCAGTCTCTGGATTCACTACCCTCTGCAAGCAAGGGGTCAGGGAAGGGGTGAAAATTGGATTCATTAGTCACAGTAGCCAGCTATGTGTGAACTAAACAGTCTCTTGCTATATTCTACTTCCTCTGCAAGTCAAGAAGGAACTGGGGTTTCTTTGAGGAAGAATGACTGAGTGCTCCCCTGAGAATCAAAAATGATGTACAATACACAGATCCACCATGTCCTGTCAGTGTGTGGGAGTCTGCATGGCAGGTTACAATTACAGCTGATTAGAAATGTTTTATCTAAAAAATCTTGACAAGAAAAGGACTTTTCAATATCTAGTTCTGTGGAAGTTATGCCTCTCTTGAAATTTCCTGGAGTTCAAACTAAAAAACTCTTGCATGTTATTTTTTTATTAAAAGAGAACATTTCCACCCAAACTACTGAAAAACATGTTTTTTTCCTCCCTTTCTTTTATATTTTTTTCATTGAAAACATTTGACTAGTTCTGTTAAGAAAAACAGGATATTGCACCTTATACTGTCATCACTTCCCTTTAATAACAGATTTCAAACCATGTCTCTCTGTGAGAAGCATGGGCTTCTGGGGGGTTGGGATAATGGCTTTTACAGGGGTGGGATAAAGTTGCACAAGCTTTTGAATGCAAGACACCCTCTCTGTATGTTTAATATGCATCTGTATTAGCCTCAGACAACCAAGGTGAAAAATGTCAGAAGTCAGGGGCTGGGAACTGTATTTGAATATGCAGAATATTAAATAGCTCTCAGCTGTGCTGTGATCACTGTGGTTGCAATGGCTGTGCGTGTTTTCTTAAGGAGCAAAATCAGAACCACTTGAGGTCCTTGAGCAGCTCCCCGATGCTGTTGAAGCTCTGCAGTCTCCAACTTAAGAAATGGAACTGAACAATCCTAAGTCACTTTGGCAATTTGGGAAATTTTACTCTAAACACCCACCTCCAGTTTCTTTGCCAGGTGTAGAGAATAGAGCTCCACTCCCCTTCCCAGCTGGCATGGAGGGCCTTGGGGACCCTGACAGCCAGAGCCGTGAAACAATACAGCAGTCCCCTGGTTGATAGCTCCAAATCAGAGCCGACATAAAACCTCCTCCAGCCACTAGTCTGGATGTGCTTGGAGACTCCCTCAGTGGAATGGATTACCCATTACTGCATTGGGCGTATTGTCCCATGATCACGTGATCTTAGCTTTAAAAAAAGGCTGAGAAGCAAAAGATAATGTACAATACGTTACAACTGAAGAAATTCCAGGGAAAGGATCAGACCCCTGAGAAAAAGGGACCTCAAGCTTTTACTTCAACCAGTAGCAGCCACTGGAGGGCGTGAAGAGCTACCATCTATGATCATGACGACTTTTCTGTGAACCATCTCACTCTACAGTTTTGGACCTATGAGATGTGCTGCTTGTTTGGTAACTGGATTTTCCAGCACTGTTTGCAAGGACCTGATCCTGCAGCCGATGCTTGGTAAAGCAACTTCCCATTGTCCAGAGAAGTTTTCGCTCCAGCAGGAACAAGCCACAGATAACAAGCCTAACTGCCCTGTGAAAAGATGCCAGGAATGGTTGAGTCAGGTGCTGTACCAAGTCAAAAATAAAATCAGTGCGTGCATATCTTCCATCATGGTGCAAGCTCAGAAAGGGAGTTATTTGCCACTGTGATTTTCCCCACTCTATTTTCCCCCAGCAATTGTAGAACAACCTAAACCTTAAGGCACCCACAATCAAACAGGGCCCAACTTTTTTTATCTTTTGCAGTCAGTTTAATGCAGGGGAAGGCTGCTGGGGTGCCAGCTCTGGAGACAAGCAGGACACAGGCAGTGTACACTTCTCCTTCCCTTGTCAGCCTTCCCCCGACCTGACCAAATGAGCCACCTTCCTCTGGGGGAAAGGGGAGGTATTCTGATATGGAGCATATCACCTCTAGGCCAGGTCCTCAGTTTGATGCAAGCTGGCATAGACCTCTTGACTTCAATGGAGCTAGCACAATTGGCACCAACTGAGGGTCTGCCCCAAGAGGTTTCTAGTTGAGATCCAACTAGATCCGACAAGTCTGACAGCTGACCTCCCCCTCCTCCCCCATCCAGGCTCAGGGTACTCTAAGAAATATAGTAGGACCCACTAGCCGATCATTTGTGAGAAGTCTCATGCTGGAGATCAAAGTTGCAAAGAGCTAAGAAGGCAGAACAACTTTCTCACTTTTGGAGAGGGTTGGAGTTGAAGACAACTGGTGGCAGGATGGGCTGGCACTGCACTCTCTCCACCCTGCCAACTCCTTGGGTAAGCGAGTGTCCAGCTGTCACCTAGGAATATCGAGTCCTTATTCTCCCACTTGAAGTTACAAAAAATCCCAGAGACTCACATAGGGTGAGTTCATGCCTTGAGTGGGAGAATAAGCCCCCTGGAAGTGTGTTTCTAAGGAAAGACATTGGAAAAGAGACCAGGTTGAAAGAGTCCCTAGAGGCACAGCACTAGGCTATAATTAGAATTAATGAATGCGTTAATTAAATGAATGCATGTCTCTGCCCATGCTCCCATTTGTGCCATCAGGAGTTAAACAAGCAAGCCCAAACTGGACAATTAACCAAAGACCTTCCTTCAGGTCATCTGTCAAGGGTCAGGTCAGATCACCTGTCAAGGGTGAGCCATGGGCATCTATCTCCCTTTTCCGGTCCCTGGCATTAAAGAGGAAGGAAGGGATCGATCCTTTGAACAAACATGTATTCATGGTGCAGAGCTGACCCAACTGACAGCTCAGTGTGTTGTCAGCACCACGTGGAGCCCAGCACATGCTGCAAAGAGTCAGCTCCACAGGCGCTGGGCATGGCAAGAAAAGGAATTTTAACTCTACAACTGCCAACATTTTCCCTTAGGCACAAATGTTTGGCACGCTATCATTTCTCGGGCCATTTGCTCATCTTGGATGCCAGCCTTTATTTGAAGGCCTTGCTCCTTGGGTCACATAAGAGTCATTTATCTCGACAAATGTTGATGTTAGGAAGTGTCCTTGGGCTGGCTTCTCCTCAGTGTTACACTGACTGTGCTCCGGAGCAGCTTTGCTCATGGCACTGACGTGAGACTGCCCACTCAGTCCGATCAGTTGTACAAACAGCGATTCTGAAGGTTAGACTTTGATATTGCAGACATGTCCATTATTCTCCCCTTTGCTTGCTAACAAATGTTGTTGCCTTTCTTTGCTCATCATATTCTGTTCATCTCTTCATGCCCAAGCAGGTTTGGTCATAATGTTTGTGGGGAGGGGGTGTATGAGAGAGAGAGAACCAAAGAGACACAGAGAGAGAGAGAAAAAGAGAGACCTATACACTAAATACAATAGGACACTTGTGTCAAGTGAATGGCATAAAGCTCTTCCTGGGTAGGGGCAGCTGGAATAGGACATGGATGTCTAGATTCAAAATAATGAGCCACATTCCGAGCCGAAGAAACTGGGTTCTTGGGCACAGAAAATAAAGTCTGCCCAGATCCATTTGCGTAGACTAACCTCCAGATGAGGAAGAATACCTGTCATGTAATACACCTGCACTGGCTCCATTGTAGAAGAAGAGGAGGCATTTTGCACCTCCCTTAATTCAAGGGCTTCAGTTGCCTTTGCTACTGCCATTGTGGGCTGGGGGAATCATGGCATCTACCCTAATTTTCTTCTCTCCTTCAGTGAACTCTGTGGGATCTGGGAGCTACGGCAAATTGCCCAAACAATACCCAGTTTCATGATAAATCTGCTAGTCAGGCCTTTCTTAGGGAGCCTTGGCCACTCCAGGCAGCACAGATGTACTTTCTGATACTAATGCCTTACGCTTGGCCAAGGAGCTAAGACCAGGTGCTTGGCTTTGAAAAACTGACTGAAGCAAGGATGGTGTCAGCAGCATCCCTGTGGATGAGCAGGTGGCCCAGTCAGAGGGGCACTTCGGCCAAGAAGCAAATAACTGACTCAAGAGACTCACTTGAATTCAGTGTTACTGCATTAATGCTCTGTCAGCACAGACAGGGCTTCTGGTTCTTTAATGCTTTTATTGTACGGACACAATCTAGCAATGAGCAATGGTAACAGACCAGTCATTTACATACCATGCCCCAATCCAAAGCCATTAAGAAGTTAATAGGAGTCACAGAAAAAAACCCAAAAAACAATCACACTGCTGTGCAGTGGACATCGAATCAAGCCCCATATTGCAAGCATAGGGAAATTCCAGCCTGCTCTCCAGGAAGGCTACTTTGGGCTCAGGGAACTTAAGTGAAAGCTAAGCACCCATGTTGCAAAGGTCGGGTATAAAGATATTGTAAACCCCAAAGGCATGAGCCAGTGCTCTTTTTGACACTTCCCGTTCCCTGCAGATGCATGCTCCCCACTACTTTTTGTCCCAGAAATTCTGCTACTACAAGCAATTTCCTTCTCCAATATCACACAAGAATGGATGACATTCAGCAATCTCGTGACTGCATTTGACATGGTTTCCATGAATTCGCCAGTCCCGTCACCACTATGCTGTCCTTGCCAAAAGAAAGGTCAGCAAATGCTAACATGAAATCCACCAACCCCAGAAACATTGTTTTCTTGGCCATTCACAGGACAAAGTTACAAAGAAAGAAAAAAAGGCCCTTGCTGCTCAGTAAAAGCAAAAATTCAACTCTACTGGAGTTGCTCCAGCCTTCTGGGCATCTGCTATGGGCACTGCCTTAGTTACACCAACACAGTTCCAATTTAACTTATAATACAACAGTTTTGACTGTTTCCATGCACCTGATAAGACCTTTCTTGTTATAGGACTGATGCGCTTGCTGGCATTCGTGACCTATCATAATTAGGCATCGCTCCCCAAAGACTAGTGAGATGACCACTTCATACATTAGATCCTGATGCTGCACCTGATCTAAATATATAACACTACTTTATTTGACTTGCATTCCTTGTGGATAAAACTGGCTTGGATGTTATTATGTTTATGCTGAAAGTTGTATACCATCTCAAAGACCTGGCATCACCACTAACAAGCAGCAATCCTTTATCCACCACCACCACAAAGCACCTTAGGAGTATTCAAAGAGCAGGCTTTTGGCTTCCAATCCTATTCGCCTTAAGTAGACTAATGCAGCCTCATTAGAGTTCCTATGTCAGGCCTGAGAAATACATCTTCAATGAAACACTTGGCCTGCAAATACTGTATCTTGCTCCATCTTTTCTTCTCTCTGTTTTACAATAATTTGGCAGGCTTTCAAATAGGAGAGTAAATGAAAACAAGCCATTTCAGTCCTGCATTCAGATCAAGTGTGCTTTTCCTTTGTCACCTGAACTGCTATAGACATTTCCTGCAGTCCTGTTCCAAATCAATAGCTGAAAGTAGCATACCCTACTGAAAAAAGAGCACCAAATGTCCTTGATATTGTATAGGCATAATAACATTCAAGGAAGAATTAAATTTAAAAGAAAGCCCATTATAACAGGGTTCACTTCACAACTTTTCTTAAATTTATGAATTTAGCAGTGTATAATTCTAACAATAATTTGTAATCGTAGCCATAGGGAATATACAGTTAATAATAGGTACTTTTGCCAGTTTCTTTAGAGATGCCAGATCATGAGACACCTGCATTGTATGTAATTTCTGTTAAAATCTATACCTTTCCTTACATATCCCAAATATTTGGCTAGATGACACTCAAATTGTTTAGCAATAAAGCAGAACCCTCCAAATCCTCCATGTACTGTCACCCCTAAGTTATGCCCTTGATTATACCACCATGCACAAACTGAGGGAGCCTATCTTCCTTCTCTGGCAGACAGCTTAGAAGAAATAAAACCTAGTGAAATGAAGAACCTGAGATTAATGAGGTCAGCCCATGTCAATAGCATTGTAGTCCTGGATAAATAATAAACTATTTCAAACAGGGCTTTTTCTCACTGCCAAAATAAAGATATTATAAACAGCAGGACATAAGAGCTGGGAGTAAGTACAAGAATAGGGTGACTCGAGGATTTTAGTCGCTGATGCGGGTCAGAGAAACCAACTCTGCACGCTCTGAACAAGGGAAGAGTTTAGAGGTGTGCAAAGTCCTAAGGGAACCAGGAAAGTAAGAAGAGCTTCTGCAAGCTATAATTTAAGCAGCAGCAGAACAAGACGACAAAAACCTGATCCCAGGAAGATGCAGACACTGCAGAAATTCAGGTTAGGTTTCTTTTAGTACATGCAGGCAGCTCACAAACTAAAACATAGGAGCAAATATTATAATTAGGCAACTGAGAAGTGACCTGCATGACTAGATGCATTGCCTACACAATGGAGCTCACACTCACTCTAAATAAAAGTCTGGGGAGAAATCCTGGAAATCCAGCTCTTACAGGAAAAGATCAGTCCTATTTCCCCCTTCTTCAAAGGGTAGGATTTTACAACCTTGTTCTAAAAACAATACAACTGGATGCTCGTTCTGATCTTGCTGATACCGTTTTGAGCCAGACGTAACTCCAGCCACCCGATTTACACCAATCTGAGAGGAAAATCATGCTCTTGGCCTTTCCAAATATTCTTCTGGGGTGCTCTTGTTTTCCTATGGGGGCTCCTCTTCCAGAAGAAGCAGGAAATGCCAATATCCTAGGGGCTCAGATCATCCCCTGACTCTGGGAATACTGTACTTCATGTTGAGCTGATCACCAATATCTAATACAATACTCAGGGCCTCATGCACGTGCATGAAAATAGCGTTCTTGCCTCAGTATGAAGAGGCAACCCAGAGAAAACATTTGGGGGATACAGCAAGAAATGTGGGTGGGTGGGTTGCTGGATGGTAGAGGCGGCAATTCTCTGTCATTTCAAGACCCACTCCTGAGAAGAAAATTCAGCGCGAAGTCCACGACTCTGACAATTGTCCAACAATTGCTCCGTTTTTCCTCCCAGCGTAAGGCGCTGTCTGAAATAAAGCAATAACTCCTCTTTCAAGATTTTATGACTCAAAGGAAAACCCAGCAGGTATTCAAATGTGATCAAAGGTGCCTGCGAGATCTTGATTAATCCAGTTACCATCACACACACACGTGGACATGTTTTTCCTCTGATACTCTCCCAGATTTCCACTACTGGCCCCATCCGCTTTCCGTAGGGGGAAACTTTCAGTCGCTCAACACAGCTAAGATCTCAACGTGTTTCGTTGAATAAACTTCTTTCAGGTGCTCTAGAGAAAGACAAATCCAGGGAGGAAAGAATCCATTTATCATCTTTGCTCTTGTCATACTGAAAGCAAGCAGGATTTTGATCGGTGGGCCCGTGCAGTTGGCGGCATGTGGATACTTACTGAGCACACAACAGTTATTACAGTACAACTCAAAACCAAGATATTGGGATCTAACACAAGAGGGAACCACAACACAAGAATCAGGCACCCTAGTGGAAAAGCACAACCACCCTTTTTTAAAGATTCCTTTAAACACATGAGATCAGCAGGCTCCTCAAATCATTTGGCAGCACTGGCTTGAAACAATTATACAAATATGCCTTTCATTACAGACCATCCCCTAAGCCTATATGAAGTCACATTAAGTCAATATGACACTGCATATATACACACACGGCAGCCCGCTGTAAAGGGCAGCATCGCAGAATTAGCCTGCATGGTCCATATAGGAGAGTGTTTAATACACCTAAGGTTATGCGTGTATGTAAACCCTGTGGGAACCAAATCGCATCTGCAACAGGAGGCTGAACGAAACTCCCTGCATGGGAATTTCTGGGAAGAAACATTTCTTTATATGATCCACTAGATTTTTATGTTTAAATTATTGTCAACCTTATTGATAAATTGGCTGTAATGAGACACACCAGTGTAACATATTCTGGCCCCTTATTTTCACATCCCTAAATCATATTTGTGAGTTTTATGGGAGAGCCCTACAGGGTTTCAAAGAGGATAATAGGTTTTCAGAGTGCCCTTTAAATGTCATTTTAAAAAATGTATCCCTCCTATAAAATGCTGTCGGATGATTCGAAAGCCCTGGTGCAAGTCTATCACTCTTGCAAATTCTTTAGCTTTCATTGTAATTTTATAGGCTCTCATTTCATTTCCATAGAACCCTGTTGGTTCCCTCTCTGTTGGAAGAAGTCCAAAGGACTTTTCCATAAGAGCAAGGAATGGAAGGCAGCTCAGCAGCTTTGCTAAGTCTCTTATTGCTTTTCTCTGAGGATTAAAGTATCATGCTTTACTACTATATTTATGATGAAGTAGCACGTAGAGATTCCAGCCAAACCTTGGCCCCACTGGGACAGGCACTTTCCAAATGTCTAATAAGAGCATTCTCATTATTAACCAGATGTTTGGGACCTGATTTTGATCTTGCTGACTCTACTTGCAAACCAGTGTAAGTCCCGCGATGGCTCGTGGTGATGTACGCTGATCTAAATGATATTGGAGCCCAACTCCAAGGTAGGAAATAAAAGTTGTAATCTCAGATTCTTTAGAGACTGCATTCTCATCTATATACAGTGCAGAAAAGTCCCCACAGCATCCAACAGAATGAGAAGCAGATGGGAAATGGTTTGCAAACAGGAACTCTTTGTTTGTTTGCTTTGCATTGTTTACCATAGAAAATCTTACCGGAAGCACGAGTAGGAGAAAACCACTGCAAGCGACTTTGGGCTTAAGGAAATCCATATATACAAAGGGCTGGCAAAACAATGCATCCATTTCTGCGTGATGCCCTGAATATGGCCCCAACCATCCACATGCTTGACTTTGCTGCTGGGGCTTTAGTAGTAGTAGTAAAGTTGAGCACGCTGGTAGCAGCCTCAGTTTGTTGATCCTTAACTAAACTTTTTTCAGATAAAAAAATGCTGTGTTCATGCTGCGTACTATCTTTACAGATTATTTCCAGGGTCAGAGAGAAAGAATGTGTTGCTCAGTGAGATAAGGCAGTAGCCAGTGTAAGCAGACACCTTACAGGCCGAGGTTCTGTGTGCTATGGATACAAATTCATTAATATAAGGAATTGGGACTTAAATGGTACAGTAGCCTAGAAACATGGTGGGTTTTCATCCGCTCAGGTGAGGAGAAACCTAATAAATTAATTTATACAATTAAATGTATTAGGTCCTACAATATTGTATAGGATTTATTAACTTAAATCCAATACAATGCAGATTTAAATCCACTTAAATATAGTATGGACCACAATCACTTGTGGTTGAAATAGGCTCTGACACACACAAACCAAAAAAACTTAAGCCCTATCTAAACACATGTAAACCTAGGTTTGTATTTTCTTCCCTAATAGCCTTGACTATAGTTTCATGAATATATACACTAAGGAAAATCCTCTCTAAACAAATGCGTATGCAGTACATACACATGTATATCCAATACACAACACTTACAAATAGGCTTTCAAAGATATGTGCTAGTAAAGGGATGTTTTAAGATTAAACCTCATGCTGTATCTTTAAAAAACTGCCCATCTGTTTTACCAAGTACCATTTATTATTAAATCTGCAATATATTAAAAAGGATAGCTTAGATAGACCTTTCTCCACCATAGCTCTTTTTTAAATTATTTTTACCCATTTTACTCAGCTCACCCCAGGAAACTAGATTAATTGTTTTTACTTCTGCTGACGGTCATTTACATTTTCTCATCCAGTCATACAGTGCTATATTGTACCCAAACTGCAAGGGAAAGTGTAAAAAGAAAAAAAAAAAAGAAAGAAAATGGGCCAGAAGTTGTCCCTAGCGACACTCCCTTAATTTCAATTCATTACTACTGTCACTGATGCTAACCAAACACTACCAATTTCTGTGGAGTTACACCAGGGATATTTCTGGTACCAAAACTCTATTCTTATAAGACTCTTTTCAAAAAGAGATAAATTACCCTTCCATTCCAACATTAGTTTAGATCAAGAACCCTTACATTTTCCCCTAACAATTTCTCAAGAATCATTTGAAGCATATATAAAAATGTTGCCAAACAAATCAAAAAAAACCCCAAAAAACCAGCAATTAAAAAAAGAAAGCTATAGTAACAACCACAAAAAAATCTCTACTGAAATTCTGCAGACTTTGTATAGCCTCCTGCAGATCAGCATATTTTGCTGTGTAGGTGGGAGGGAGGGAGGGGGGAAAAATCCCTGCAGTTTTCTATTGTATCCAGTTATTTCTTGGCCCACATCCAAGCAAATAAATAATAATAATAATAAACCAGATGCCTGCAAATGCAGCCAAGACGGACACACAACTGCAGTGGATGGGGGTAGTATGTGAGCTAGATGCTGCTGAGTTCAGATGCTCTATTTAGCCTTCTACTGGTAATTGCTTAATTGACAGCCCAACCCTTGTAGTACTAAAACAGATCAGGATTTATAGAGAACAGAGCATGACAAGAATTAGTTAACCATGCTTCTCTGCTCCAGGGTAACTGGATTTGATGCTGCTGGGCTAATTTACTCTTGGCTTTAGTCCCCCTTGAAAGCCCCAGATGTGTTATTTGCTGAATTGATACAGATGAGCTTACCAGACCACACTATCCAACCACTTGAGGGACCACCCCCACCCACAAGAAGTTTGTTCCTTGCCTATTATCTATTCAGTGCTGAGACTTTCTGCTAAGACTCACAGACAAGGCTGTTGACCCTTCCAGGGAGTCAAATTCTGCTCTCATTTCTACGGGTGCAATCCTGCTCTCTTCAATGCAGTCACGTGCCGGAGAGGAAAATTTGGCTGGAGGGGAACAAGACTTTCCCCAGCAAACCACTTCATGTGTACACCAGAAAAGGAGGAAGCCAGCCTTCCTTGCTAGCATGGAATTCCCCAGGGCCTTCAAACCAAGAACAGCTCAACCTGTTTGTCCAGGCATCTTCTCATAATTAATTCATGATTTGTTTAAGTGAGTAAGCAGCCTGGAACTCAGAGCTCAAGCACATGGCAGGAAGGTTCAAGACAATGCTGGTTATCTGCATCTCATCTTTCTTCTCATGGTGATATGCCAGAAGGATGTTTTGCCTTTTGACCAACTTCAATAAGAAATCTATGATTTCCCTTGATTGTTCTCTTCCAAACCACATCCCTACTCCCAGAAGTTTCCCTCAAGTATTTGGGGGAAAACAGCACGATTTCCCTGAAGCACAGGTGGATGTTATATGAAGCCAGGAAGACATCATTTCCCCAACCTGAAGTAAATCTGGGTTAGCAGAATCAAGCTCTTCCTTCTTCAGGACCTCTCTGGATTCTCCAGGAGAGATCCTCACACACTGCTAATTGTGGCTGACTGAGCTAAGCCAGTTAGTGTCAGCAGAGGACTTTACCCCTCCATTTTTTCCTAGATCTCACTTACAGTATTTGCAGCCACAGTCTCCTTGGTTGGCTGTAGGGGAACAAAAGAAACCTACTGTTTTGGGTGGATTCCTGAGTGAGAGCCTAATGAATCCTCCAAAAGCCTGCAGTAAAACAGGTAGCATTAGATGCACCAAAGTCTTTCCAGTGCCTTCTGGACAAAATATAGTTTCCTGCTCTCTAGCAGACAGCCAGCTGTTATTTCTATTTCTGAATTCTCTGGGGGGACTCAAATATTATGGTGATGAGGGGAAGGGAGGTGCATTTAAGTACCTAGACAGACAGATGCCAAAAGAGGAAGCAAGCTATTCCCATGGGCAGAACCCTTATTTAATTATCATCCCAGCCCAGTTACTGAAATGCAAACCAATATGAGATCAGGACAAGGGTGTCTTAGGTTTAAGATAATTGGCTTCAGGAATGTTGTCCTTCAGCCTTCACCAGTATTTACTCGGAACATGCCCAGGTGAGTGCAGAAATAATTGCTAGCCTACAAACCCAAGGCCTTTAAAATAAAAAGAACCAGCTGAAATTTGCTGGAGTTGATTCAGGGGGTGTGGAGGGGTTCACAATTGATAGAAAAAGAAATGTTTTCACATCTGACCAACTTCTGGTCCAAGATTTTGAATGCTGGCTTAGTTTCCCATTGAAACATATATTCAGAGCTTGAGCCTGCAAATGCATAATATATTCCTAACTTCAGGGATGTTGATTGTAGCTGTGTTGGTCAAAGGGCAGAGGCAGACAAGGTTGTTTGGGTAGATGCAATATCATTTATTACAGCAACTAAAACAGTTGGAAAAACTCTTCTTTGCAAGCTTTTGAGTACAAGCACCCTTCTTCATGCAGAGGAAACATCTTAACTGCATACACTTTCCAATGGTACTGTGGGATACATGTGCATTACTCGAGGGTGCAAGTCACTTTCTCATTAAGCACCAAAAGGTCTAAAAACAACAACAACATGACCCTTATGACATTTCTGCTGTTTAACTGAACTTATTTTGCACATTTTTATTCTGTTTGCACAGTTCTCCAAGCATTTCTGGCCCATGAGTACAACTCAGGCTCTGCAGTGATACAAATAATTAATAGATGCAAAACAATTGTCACTAAGCCATTTTCTGAAAGGCTTGGACTTTCTTCTGAAGGGGGAAGTTGTGCAGGAGAAAAACAAAACTTCCTTTATGTTTCCTGCTCTTGTGATATTTATTTCACAACATTTCTATTGTTAGTCAATAGGTAATTTGTAAAGAACAGAGGAAGGCAGGATCTAGGTCAGAGGCGACTGGTGGGGCGGGGGACATATGCCCCCCCTAACAGCCAGGGCCATCCCCACCGGCAGCTTCTGTGGGTGCTCAACAGCCCTGTCCCTGCTGCTGACCCTGGCTTCTGTGGGTGCCCCTGCCCCCCTAGACTCAAGAGGCACCAGTTGCCCATGGGTAACCTTGGCCTAAGTTCCTCCAGAGCCTCATCTTCTACTGAAGTATGTAGCAAGGTCTCTTCACCACAGACCTCTTCCCCCTCAAAAACGCTAGTTGTTTAGCATTTTTTTCCATTGTGAAAGGAAGTGATATAAATAGTTGCACATAAAGTGCTTTTTTCCTGTAGGAGGTAAAAGGGATAATATCTGTGTTTTATCAAAGAGCATAAAAGAACAGGGTTTGAGCAGAGGATGCACTGGGACCCTGCTTCTTCAGACTTTATCTACAGGCTTAACTTTATGTATTGTAAGTAGTGCCGTTGAAGTCAATGTGATTACTAGCCCTGTGCAAAGCAGCTAGTATTCGGATGATTCGGGGGACAGTGATTTGAATCACTTGCCTGATTCGATTTGCCGAATCAGCCAGGCGAGCTCCATCCCCTGCCTGCACTCTCAGCCCGGCAATGGCTGCCCTGCCTGCCCTAGCTCTGGCTCTTGTTAAAAAAAAAAAAAAAGCGCTGACTCACTGGATGCTGCTGGGTAGAGGGCAAACCCTGCTGCCCACCCACTGCCCCATGCTGCATGGGGGGCTCTGCACCCGCCCCCCCGCCCTCACATGTGCCCTGCCTAGGCCAGCTCTGGCCCTTTAAGGGGAAAAAAAAAAAAAGAAAAAAACCCCACACTCACCCTTCCTGCCAGTGGGGGTGATCCCCGCTGTCCCACATTGCCCTGTGCCACATGGGGGAGTTTGCACATGCCCCTGAGGCCCCTGCAGGAGCAGAGAGTCCCAGGGATTTTCTCTGTTAGTTTTTTTTTTTCTTAAAGGGCCAGAGCTGGCCTGGGCGGGGCACCCATGGGGGGCTTGGAGAGCCGGAGGGGGAGGAGGCTCGTAGCTGTGCCCCCCATGCAGTGTAGGGCAGCAGGGATCACCACCCACCTTCTGCCCAGCAGCACTGGGGCTATTTTTTAAAGTACCAAGCTGAGGTGGGTGGGGGCAGCCATGGGGGGGCTGGGTGAGCAGGCGATGGTTGGGGGGGCCTGGGGGATCAGGCTGGGGATGGGAGCTAGCAGGGATCCCCCCACGGTTCCCTCCCCTGCACCTAGTACTTACCAGCTACAAGCCGGCTGCAGCCCCGGGGACTGCCCGAGTCATCAAAGCTTTCCAGATCTCTTCTGAAGATTCAGAGAGCTTTGAATTGATTCAGGCCTTTAAATTGGTCCCCTGATTCAATTCAGATTTAGAGATTCGGCCACTGAATCAAGCCGAATCACCACCTGAAGCTTCGCACAGCCCTAGTGATTACTTGCAACCCGCGGGTAAAGCACACACCTAAGTCACTGCAGAATCAAGACCAAAGAGAGAAGAGGAAGCAGAAAAATAAGAGAAGTTTGCATAGAGGTTTTCAGATATTTGGAAATAATTTTCAATTAGTGGTTTAAAAAAGGAAAAATTTTTATGTAATAATTTTTTTAGCCAAAAAGCAGCATGGAAAACTTTGAGACTAAAAGCATCCAGGCTTTTGGCTTGTTTTCCCACTTTCCCCCATTATATCATTACTGAAAATGAAGGAAGGAAAACCTAGAACATGGAAATTAAGCCACTGAAAACATTTTCAGGTTTCATCATGAGGAATAGGAAAGAAAATATATTTTAAAAGATGAAAGTTTTGCGATGAACATTTTCATTGCTGGAGAAAATGTCATTTTTCAATTAAACAATTTTCATTTGGAACATTTCAATCAGCTCTAATACAAAAGCACTTGTTGAAGGTACAATGAAGCTAAATGGTTCCCTTACCCAGTTTGCAATACTATGGCTAAGCTAAGCAAGTAGCTAGCTGCAATTATTGCAATTGAAGATTAGCTATGTATTATACCGGCAACTAATCCGTGATGGAACATCCTGTATTTCTTACTCCCACCTTGTCTGTTTTACCAACCTGTCTGGTCTTGCATTAAGTCCCTTGGTCTTTTCACTTGTTGCCTTAAGTGTGGTTTAGCAATCTACCTGCATGCAGCAAATTGCAGAATCAAGCTTTAGACCATAAACTCTGAAACAATGTGTTTGCAACCCCCAGTTGTAAGCGATCCTGGTCCAGTCAAGGCTCTGGGAAATATTGCAGCAATAAATAAATGATTATTATTGCAAAGTCAACTAATACTTTGGGAGCTAAGAAAATTAATCTGGACCACATCAGATGAAGATGAAATGTACTAATCTGTGCAGACCTTTGTTGGCCTTTGCCAATTACTGTGCTTGTTATTTGCATCGATCAGAATTTTCTAGGCAGTTGACTGATATTCATTTCACTGCGGGAGTTAAGGAGGCTGGTAGCAGAATAGGTCAGTGCTAACCTCAGCATCTAATCCTCCTTCCTTACAGCTGCAGGGCTACTGGCATTTTTATGCAGTGCCTAGCAAAATGCAGTCCTGATTCATGATTAGGGCTCCCAGAGGTACTACGATAGTGCAAACAGATAAGGAGAATCCTTTGTTTGAATGGCCACTCTTCCATCAAAACGGTTCTGAGACTAGTGACCTGATTCTGAGCTCATTAACAGCAATACAATGATATTGGCAAAAATCCTGGTCCTGATCACCCACTGTCTTTTGTAGGAGCGCGATTTCACCAACTGGCTTGAATGGAGTTGCGTCCGATTTATCCTGGGTGTAAACAGAAGCCGGCTCTGCATTTTGGAAACATCAAAGGAGTTAAAAGTGACTTCAGACTGGAACAAGTGGTGCTTTGTCTACTGTCCCTCCTCCTTGTACTTTAATTTTGACAGTGCTTGTTAGTTCAGCTAACACCATGATGACTTGCTAGCCCTGATGTCACAGTGGGAACACAGACTCTAGTGTAAGGCTGATGGGCTCATCACAACATGTGGTCCACTCTCTCATCATGACTTTGGTCAAGGCAAGAGAAAATACACTGTCAGGAACTATCTTGCGTTGGCAAGGAGATGGTATGAAAGTGGTGGGGGAGGACTCATATCCTATTCCATTGCTACAATGCCTTGGAAACCCCAAACGAACTAGCATTTTTTACTTTTTTTCTATTAGCGACATTGTTAATAATGCCAATAACAGGCTGACCAGCACCAAACACTAAAACAATCAAGAATCATTCTTCCTTCCCCTTCCTAAAATATTACAAGGTAGGCCTGTAGATAGGTGATGAGCAGTGTTAGACTGGCAGAGCAGGGCAGCACTTTGTAGACTATCTGGTTCACAGGCTACAGCCATCAGCTGCTCCGCCAAAACCATCAAACTTTGCCTCTCTGAATTAGTTAGTGTATAAGGTGCCAGCCACCCTGTCCTGCCCTCTGCCTAACTCAGCTAAGTACCTCTCTGGAATCGTAAGTACAGCAGGGTTTTTTCCCTCCTGGTTATGGCTTTCTGATTTGCAAGCTTTTCTTTGCATCCGAGACTGCTGTACACTCTCATTTGGAAAGGAACACTGAATTTCTTACATAAAAACGGGATTGTGGGAGTATTAAGGAAAACACCAACTATCACACGAAAGTTGCAGTATTGCTTCTGCAAGACGTCCGAAGCGGCAGCAATGGCGGCCACCCTGTTGGAAGAGGTGTGTTAGGGGGAAGAAAGGAGGGACAAACTCGAGGTGGGAGGAAGACAAAGGAGATGGAGAGGGAGGAAGATTTGCACAGATGGGAGATTATCTCTTGGTGCCAGGAGCAATGGCACAAGCGACACAAAGCCAAACACCCACCTGAGAATCATGGACAATGCGGGCTGGAAGGAAGGGACCTCAGGAGGTCACATCTAGTCCAGCCCCCTGCTAGAAGCAGGACCAACCTCAGGTAGCTCATCCCAGCCAAGGCTTTGTGTACCTGCGTCTTCAAAACCTCCAAGGAAGGAGAGTTCACAATCCCTCCCGGTAGCCTAATCCAGCGCTTCACCCCGCTCCCAGTGAAAAGGTTTGTCCTGCTATCCGACAGAAACCTCCCTTGCTGCCACTTTCCTCAGGGAAGAGGAAAAGAAGGGTGGAGAGGGGCTCGCCGGGGTGCAGCAGGCCTTAATGGCAAGAGAAACGCTTCTGGACATGTTCTGCAAGGCAGCTGCAGGGACACCTTACCTCTTCCCGCTCCACAAGCCTTCTCCCTGCCCTGCACCCAGCAGCCTGGCGTGGCCAGACCCGTGTCCCGAGTCGCCGGCAAGCGGCCGCTCCAGCAACGCCCCTCGGGCAGCGCTGCTCGGCTCCTCACGCGGGCCCGGAGCCCCGCGCCCCGGCTTTGCCGAAACCCAGCGCTTCCCCGGGCAGGCTCAGGCCCGCGCAGTCCAGGGGCCGGGCTCGGACCCCACGTCCTGTGCTGAGGCTTCGCGCCGAGCCTGCAGGGATGCTCCCGGGACCCGGCCCACCCGTGGCGGGGCTCCCCCTGCTCGCGCGTGCACCCGGGTGACACGCACCCCTGACGACGCGGGTTTTGGTTGCGGCCGCGGCGGTCTGAAGACACAACCGTGCCCCCCCCCCCCTCCCGCGGGCAGACGCCGGCGGGGCGGTGTGCGCGCCGCTGCCGCTTTAAGAGAGGGGCGGGCCCGCGCTGAGGGAAGCGGCGGCACCCGCCCCGGCCCACATGGGCTCCATTCGCCTGGCGGCTCCATTCAGAAAGCGCCCGGCGCGGAGCCCGGGGCGCGTGGCCGGGGGGCGGGGGGCGCCGCCGGCCCCGCGCCGATGCGCTGAGAGCCGGGCCCGGGCGGGGGCTCGGGAGCCGCCCCGCGCTGCGCCCGCCGGGCGATGGCCGAGTGATGGCCCAGCCCGGGAGCCCCCCGCCGCACGCCATGGCTGCCAAGGAGGAGCTGTACAGCAAAGTCATCCCCCGGAGGAACCGGCAGCACCGGGCCGGCACCATCAAGCACGGCTCGTCCCTGGACATCCTCCTCTCCATGGGCTTCCCCAAAGCCAGGGCGTAAGTCGGGACCGGCCTGCCCCCTGTCCCCCCTCCCGGGCGACGGGCAGGTGAGGGGCCCCGGGCCTCCGCCGCAGTGCTGGGCCGGGCGGGGGGGCGAGCCGCGCTGCCGGCAGCGGCGGCCGCGCCCGGGGAGAGGCGGCCCGGGGCCGCGCTGCCACCTGCCCGGCGCCGGCCTCGAACCGGCGGCTGCCTGCGGCCGGCTCCGCGTTTATGTAAGACGCGCCGCGCGCGGCGGCCGGAGGGTCACAGCGCATCCGCGCCGCGGCCGGGCCCTGCTGCGCTCCCCTGCGCCGCTCACCTGCGCCCTCCCCGCAAGGACCAGCGCCGGGCGTCGGCGCCCAGCTTGCCCCCTCCCTCGCTGTGCCGGGGTGGGGGGCCCCGGGAAGACGGCGCTGCTGGCGATCCGACGCGCTGGGGGAGCGCTGTGAATGAATGCCGGGGTGGTGGATGGAAAAGGCGCTGGCGTATTACTCAGGCTAGCTGGGGGGAATAAGCACTGTTTCTGCTGGGCTCATCCAGCCTTTACCTGCGCGGCAGCCGTGTCAGGTTTGACCGCCCTTTGGGATTTGTATTTAGCCTTCAGATGAGAAACTTTGTTACACGGGATTCTCGCTGGCTCTCTAGCTGTAGTAGATAAATGAAACCAAAGCCTGGAGACACCTGACTCCGGGGCTCTTTCCTGCCCAGGGCAGGAGGTCGGACTCGATGATCTGCCGAGGCCCCTTCTGCCCCTAGAAATCTGTGAAATCTATAAAATCGCTGAACTGTTACAAGGTAGGAGAAGTTGCACGTGAAAAATAGGGTTGGTGCAGGTAACATAAATACCGCCCCCCCCCCCCCCACGTAAAGGCCAGTCGCTGTACAAAATACACACCAAAGCAAACCTAGCTCAAACTTGAAATGTATCTTTTTAAAAAGGAAAGGTAATCAATTAAGCTTTCTACTTGCAGCGTAGCATGTAGCGCTTGGCATGGCATGGCAGTCCCTGAAAATATTGCAAATGTGCGGCCAGCAAAATGTAAATAAGGGGCAAAATACACGTAAAAGCCTACTGCTAAGAGGTGATGTCATCGATATACCATGGAACAGTCCCCAGGCCCAGAAATGAGAGGCTCATGGCAGGGGGAGGGAGGGATCCCAACAGGTTGCTGTTTCCCAGAAGAAGTCTTTTAAGCCAGGTACCGATTTTGCTATGCGAGTGTGAAGGGAAGACACTAAGATTTTCAAAGCCACTTAAGGGATGCAGGTGCTCAGGTCCTTGCTAATTCTGGCCCCTTCCAGCCTACATTCTCTGAATTTTAGACAAGACCAGAAAGCCCGACCCTCTTAGGGAAATCGTCACCTGGGTCTGCACCCCAATATCTCC
This sequence comes from Crocodylus siamensis, assembly GCF_052110815.1. Lineage (NCBI taxonomy): Eukaryota > Metazoa > Chordata > Crocodylia > Crocodylidae > Crocodylus > Crocodylus siamensis. The sequence continues at coordinate 22,842,457 of NC_143408.1, read as the reverse complement.
CTCCAGTTCTTTTCTTTTTCCAGGCACCCTGAATCCCAATTCCTCTGCAATACATTCCCTTGGGTGGGAAGATGGGCAGGTGACCTCACTAGCTCCCTTCCAGCCTCGTTTTCTATTTTTATGAACTCAGCCATGGAAATCATGAGTCTGCAAACCCTTGAAGAGAGAGCTGGGTGGCTCAGAGGAGTGTTGGGAGGCTCTGTAGCCTCCCTCCCGTAAATCACCTGCCCAAGTGCAGCCAAAGCGGGTCAGTGAAAGTGGCGGTCATCTGTTTCAGTCGCCTCTGCAAAATGGGCGGTTGGGATGTCAGACCTGTGTCTAGACAGTTGACCACACTGCAAAAGGCAGCATCCCATCTTGCACTGGTGGGCCTCGTTGCTGGCTTGCTTATGAGGGCCGGAGAGGGGACTACGGAGGACCTTTCAGCTCTGCAAAAGACATACCGGGCCCCTGGTGAATAGTGAACAAGCCTGTGTCACGTAGGGATATGGTAAGGAATGCAAGGGGCCACTAGAACGAAGGGTCTTTCATTTGACTTGCCCAAAAGGGTGTGCCAGAGCAACGTCTCCTTAGATCATTGCAAGCAAACGGCTGAGCTTTGTAGTACAGTGTTAGGGGCCACGCAGTCTCCCAGAAACCAGAGCTGGTTTAGCATGCCTGACTATCAGCTGGGATCTACTGTGTGCGCTATCACAGCAGTTTCCAGGTCCAATGGCAAAATCCCACTGCATGCTTCCAAATCCCACTGAAGGACAGAAATTCTGCAGATGGAGCAGCTGCAGAATTGGTCTCTTGAACAAGAGAGAACTCAACTCTTCCCCTATTTTATCATACCTGAAATACAAATAGCTGTTTATAGTCGCTGTGTAACTCCTAGTTAAAAATCTACTGAGCTACAGGGAATGAGATGCAAGATTTCTGTCTGCTGCTAGACTACAAGGAATCAGTAACCGCTAGGTGCCAGAATCCGGTGTAACGTCGTGGCAGCCAGTGAAATTCCTCCAGACTTCTTTCACCTCGCACCTTCCAGCGGGGTGGTTATAGTTGGACTTTTCAACACAGATAATGTTAATTCTTCAATAGGCTCTTTACAATTCCTTCCTTCCCAGTTTGCATTTAAGAGTAATGGCTCAATGGGCTGACTGAGTGGCCCAGCGGTTGGAGTCGGTAACGGCAGTAATGGGACCCAGTGCTTGGATTACCAAATAGGGATTCAGGATTCATTTCCCTCAGCGTTGCAAACTAATTGCTGCGTGACCTTGGGCAAGTCTGTCCCCCTCTCTAACTTCCTAGTTTCCCCATATGTAAAATGAGGCTTATTCTAATTTATGTGATACGTGTTGGGTTTGGTTCATACACTTATTGTGGGAGGAACTATTGCTTAGCTTACCTGGTGAAATAATAAAAGCTGAAAGGTTCCCTACAAGTCCAGAGTATCATCATTTAGCAGTCAAATATAGGCAAGTTAGATTAATGGCTGCATGTTGACCCAGGAATTTTCTGTCTAGAAGGGGTGTCACAGAAGTTTTGAGTTTCAGATGTGCAGACTCACTGGTTCAAATCATGACATTGGTAAGTCCATCCTTTACTCTTCTTAGATCCAGCCAGTTTACTCTGTGTGGGCATACAGGATTGGGGATCTGGCCCTTTTCTTTGGTGCTGGTATAAATCTGAAATGAGTAACGAACTCAGTGAAGCTTAAGTGATGCAAATACAGTGGAACGGGAAGAAGAACAAGGCTCTGGGCTTTTTTCAAAATCAAAAGGCCAATCTGGTCTATTTAAGCCTTGTGTGCAGGAAGAAGTTTTTTGCAGTAGCGGGTTTGGCCAAAGTCTTCTCTTCCTGTCCCATTTCATGTGCAATATGCTGTTCTTGTGTTGTGTCCCTCTCTTCCAGGGACAGATGCAATTCAATTCAGCTATATTTTAAAAAACGTTATGACAGAGCGGGGCTTGGCAATTGTTACTACCAACCAGCAAATGTATTCATCAGTAATTGCTCAGAACATAGCAGGGAGTTTGTTCCAAGTGCAAGTGTTTTGGGACCATTTCTGTAACATGCTTTTGTGGGATACCATGTCATTCCCATTTATTTGCACTACAGCAGCTTTTAAAGACCCCAGCCAAAAGTGAAGACACACTGGCGCACGTGCTATACATTCAGACGGGATGAGATACCCCTGCCCAACATTGCCTGTCGTGCTTATTTAGGTTGTAAACTAAGGAAGTGGCTTTATCCCCACTTGCAGATAAGGCGCTGAGATGCAGGGAGAGCAAGCATATATGTCCAAAGACACCTGAGGTCTGGGGCAGTGGCAGATACTGGCCTCTAGTTTTCCTGAGTTCGGTCCTAGCGCTTGAACTTCATTGCTCATCTTTCTCTACACCAAAGGTTCTTACATCATGACTCTATTAGCTCCAAAATGTCTTCTCTTGTCTTGTTGTCATCCGCCTCTTGTGTAAGGGGTACCCAAAGATATAATCTTATTGCCAGTGCCTCTTCTCCCTGTATGATACTCCCTTTAATAACTGTTGATAGTTTTCCTGAGAGTAAATATAAGGGGAGACGCAATGTAATTACAGACCACTGAAACCACAGGGGATCATTTAACTAACTATTATGCATGCATGTGTAATTTAGAAATCTGTGCATAGTATGCATGCCTGTGTAGCGCTATAGCCATGTGACTCTTAAGGGGCAAGAGCACTTACAAAAAATGAGCACTAGGTATGTGAGTGACGGATATTTCATTTTTTGGTTTTTTTTTTTTTTTTTTTTTAGTGTAACGCAGGATAGAGGTTTAATACAGAGGTCAGCTGGTGAAACAAAATGGCTTGTGTTTAGCAGGCCGTTATCGTTGATGATCTGGTAGTCCCGACTCACACGTTTGCAATTTGGTTTTCAAGTTTCAAGAAGTAAAGCCCTCTGTGAAGGGAGGAAACATGGAAGGGTACAAATCTAATGTGAACTAGAACCTTTGCATTTCTTTTCTTCCTTCTGTGAAAGTGCACATGTAAAAATGTCACTTTGTGTGCGGGCTCACAGCTGGCACCCTGTGACACCGTCGTGCTGCTGGAGAAAGCCAGCCGGTGAAGGCCCTTAAAACAAAAGTGAAATTGGTCTCATTTGGAGTGCAATACAAAATATAAGCAAGCTGCCTAAATTAAAAGTTTTCTGTTCTTTCACGTGCGATCCGCTAAGAGGAAAGTGGGGACATGTGAGGATTGTTCATCAGGATGGGGAAGCGTGTTACCAAATGTACATCTCGCACCTAGCATCAAAGTAACGTGTCCCTCCCTCACAACCTGGAGATGTGAGGTCGGCACAGCCCCGTGTCAGTAGGCCAGTATTGCTACAGCGTGTAGTTATGACAGCTCTTGGTTTGGGGTTTGTTTAATCCACTCTTTACTCAATTTGGCACTCAGCCTCACCCTTGTAATGCTGTGCCTGTGGACAGACCTAACTGTTAGCAGAAGGCATATATTCTTGGAAACCCTAGCCCTAAAATCATGAACTAATGTTGCCTGAGCAAGAACGATACTGCAGACTTCTTCTCTACCACTGTGGGTCTTCATCACAGGTGGGACGAGCACTGCAGCAAGCAGTTGTTACCTTTGCGGTGGTCACACAGGTCACAATAGATCCAAGACACGCTTATCCCTATGGTTCAGCTCTGCGCTTCCCCACCCAGTGCCAGAGATCACAAGGATTTAGCTCAGCACTGAGTCGCTGAGCAGGGGCTACGGAGGAGTGAGCCAACAAAGCAATACCACGTTGTGCCCCCTATCACAGCAGAAACAAAGCTATTTGCTTTGTTTGGTTCTCAGTGGCTAGGACGGCCAGTAGGGTTTAGATTATGGGAATTTATTGCTTCACAATCATCCTCACGGTGCGGTGACTCAACAAATGGTGAAATCCCCTCTCCCGTTTCAAACATGTTTTCTCATCTGCTAAAAAACGTGTTTGCCTAGTAACAGACATAGCAACAACATGCTCTGTTCCAGGACAGAAAGGCTGTGAAGCCCTCCTGTCCCTGTAGAGTTGCGCTAGTACTGGGAGAATACAGTCCCCGCTGCTTATAGTGGGATCACAGAGTTAAAGGCTTTATACCGCCCACTGCGTGACCTGGACAGGAAGAGGAGGGCTGGCCTTAGCATTGGAGCTAAAAAGATCTTCAGTTTCTTGGCTGGACTTGGTTGTTCTCACCAGTTTCACTACTAAGTCAGAATGAAATAGCCGGCCTGTTTAATAGGCATACGGATACCTTTGTTGCTGAAATTTCCTGGGAAAGCAAATGGCTAGTGCAATTTGTGTGATATGAATGAGTGCCCACATTTGCCGTGGGTGTTTTAAGTGGAAGGGACTGTACTGCAAAACAAAACAAAAGAAGTAAAGGGAAGAAAAAGGGGATGTAAATAATCCTCGGTTTGTAAATTAATTTGTTTTCCCTTTGTCCATACCCATAGACTGCTAGACAACTGCAGATATTCTGGGCTGAAAAGTCATTCCTGTATAGAGAACCAGCAAAGACCCGAGTATCACTTCATTCTCATGAAAGCCTTTCGGGCCTTAAGGAGGACTTATACGATGCATTGTGGTGACTTTTTGTACAGGGATGACTTCTGTCCCTATTAAATGTTATCGACAATGATTATTGCTGGACATGGTCATTTTTAAGGCTGTATCAGAAGAAAGCATATTTTGAGTTTGTTATTGTGCTAAAGCAAATGACTTTTCAGCGATAGGATGTTTCTACAGTACCTAACAGAGATGGGTCTTGGTTTTGAATGGAGTCTCTGGGCACCACGATAAGAATACAAATAGTCAGAAATATGCATATCTTATCAAAACCACTGCCAGTGCAAATATTGAATACTCAAAAGCGGGCTGCAGCCCAACAGATTATTCAGTGAACAAATTAAGTAGCAAGGTTTTTCCAGAGAGACTCCTGATCTCTTCGCTTTGTAGGAAGTACAGGAGGCAAACTTCATTGAATAAGGGAACCCTTACAAATTACTCACTGAAAGAAAAGCAGATCGGGGTAATGTTTATTTTTCATCCTTCAGCGTGTTTATTTAAGTTGGGAGGCACAAGCCTTTTTGCACTCACTATATATATATATATATATATAAATTTTTTTTTTTTAAATAGATGAGATTCTGCATTGTGGTTTCAGTAATAGCTTGAGAAATTAGCTGGTCTAGTTCACATACTGCAATTCCTAGGTTCAGCATTGGGGCCTCTGAACAATTGCGTACATCTGTGCTGGAATAGCTCCAAAAAGTCTGTAGTGTGCAGTGGAGCACAGATACTGCAACTGAATTAGCAGCTGTAGGGAAGAAACACTGAAGAAAGGCTTCAGCAAACCTAGATTTCAGGCTGTATCTCACTGTCATTCCACATATGGAATTTTCACTGACTTCACTACAAATTCTGCTGTGAGATTAAAAGCTTCTTTTCTTTTCTTTTCTTTTCTTTCTATTATTCTAGTACCTAAAGGCCTGAAATCTACATATACTCAAAGGCAGTCCTCTGCTGTAATGATTTAAATACTTCCATGTTTCTTCTGTTATTGCCCCCCTTTTTACACACAGGGAACTGAGGCCCAGAGGGATTAAAAAGACCTGTACTAGTTCTGGGGCTGGAAGTTGATCCCCAGCCTGCTGAGTCTCAGTCCAGTAACTTGGCCACAAGGCTACCTTTCTTATCTGAGAAAAGAGGTCCAAAGGAGCCCTGTCTCTGGATACATTTACTATTATCAGAGGGGGTGGGGAAGTTCGTAGGAAATCAGAATGGGTAAGAAGTAGTAATTCTGATAAACGGGCCATAAAACGACAGCTTTCTTTTAGTGCCTTTCACAAAAGCCGAATACTGAAATGCATCAGAGATTTAAATATTGTGTCACAAAATAAAGTAGTCCATAACCAAAGGAAATAAACAATCAGAGGTTTGAAAAATGGTTAGAGCAGAAATGGAAAGATGGATGACTGATCAGGCAGAGTTAAAGGGAAATTGTTCATGTAGCTTGCAGGAGACGGATCCTATACCAAGAAAGACAAGTCAGTGATGTGACCTTGTAGACATCTGCAGAGAGAAGTGACAAGGTCTCAGGAACTATGAAAGGGCTAAGTTATTTAGAAGCTTAAATCACATTTCCAAATGAGACTTAGGCACTCGGGGGCCTAAGAAGCAGATTTAGGTGCCTAACAATGTTTGATTGCCAACAAGTTTAATGTGGCCGAAGTGACTTCTGAAAATGGGACTCCTAACTCACTTAATCACCTTTGCAACTTTTATCCAAATGTGCAGGGTCAATTTCATAGAGTTCATTTAAATACCAAATGCCATTTTGAAATAGATTTTGAGATGAACAGGAAGTCAAGGCAGTAGTTTGAAGACAGTGTGGGGATGCATACAAGAAATGCAGAATATTTGAGGTTGTTACAAAAGTACTGAATTTACAATGTAAGGATGACCAAGTACAGAATAGCTGTTTGCAGCTCTTCCTAATGCTCCTTCCTTCTTTTAGATCAAGAAGGTGACACGCTACGGAGTTTTTTAAATGTCAAAATGGAAGGATTCTTAGTACTGCGTGTCACTAAGATAATACCTCGCTGCACTCTCTTTAACATGTTTCATCCCACTTTAACTGCCACTGAAATGCAGCCATTTCCGTTGTTAAATGTGACAACAGCAACAATGACACATTACTCCACGATTTAGGACAAGACGTGCAGAACATTGTAGAAAGTTGAAATTTGCAGGGGAAGTTAGGGAGGCAAATCAATGCAATCAGCTGAATAGTAATCTGGCCTGAATGTTAAATCCAGCATCTCTAATGAGTGGAAAGGCTTGGTTTTGCAAGCAGCCATCAGTAACCCAGCTGTGCTCAACACCATACTAGGATATGAGTTCAGGGCTGCCTTAGGCCCCAGTCTCAAAGTAAGCTCCGTGCTGGCAGATGCCTGTGCCATGAGAAACCAGTGATCCACTGCCCCGTTGCTCATTGCTGGTTCAGGGCCGTGGAGGGAAGAGGCGTAGCACATTGTCAGCACTAAAAAGAACCGCCTCATCCAAGAACTGACCAAGCCTGTTGCTGTGATAAGATCACAGCCTAAAGTAATATCGTAGCAATAGCACTGTGGGCTGTCATGCTCTGGGGCTCTGCTTGAACTATCTTTGTATTTGCTTTGTAATAACCATATATCTTCCCCTGGTTGGAAGGGAGCTGGGAGAGGTGGAACCAAAGAGCAGTCACTCCTGATCTGGGCAAACCAGACGCTAGTTATTGGCTGGGCAAGTGTCGATTGTGCAAAATGATACATCCCAAGGGAAGTTTTAGCCTGCATGTCCACTTTTTTTTCTTTTTGGTGGGAGGAGGGAGATCTACTTTGTGTGTACATGCAGTCAGCTTTTAAATCCATAAGTAGTGTTATGTGGTGAGCTCCTGGTTCAGAAGCAAGTCAGCAAGCAGACCTGTAACTCCTGTCTCCGAACTGAACGCTGCAAAGCTATCCAACATTTGCAGTGTCATGGAGTAGTTAGGAATTAGAAAGTCCCCTGTGGACTTTAGTCCAATTTGGGATCAGAACCAAGTGCTGGCAAAAAAACTTTTGCTTGTGCTTTTACCTCTTGGTTCATTTGACTTGGGAGTATAGGGCCTGTTCTGTCCACACGGGGAGCAGCTTCCAAAAAAAAATGCTGCATGGACTCAAAACATTACTGTGACTTAGAGCCATAGACTCATACCCCCTTTATCTCTTTCCTTTTCCTTCGCATATCAGGTCTCAGTTTACACTTGGAGTATCCTTGAGTCAGCTTTCAAAGACAAGTCACTAGTGCTGGTGCAGCCTTGCTGATCCCAGAGACTGAGATTAGCCAAAGTAACTAGCGATTTTGGGTGCCCAGGTTGAGATGCATTAGAGGTGCCCAATTTGCAGACAATGCTGGTTATTCCCCTTCAGAAACTGTTGCAACCAGCAGCTTTTTGAACCATTCTGAAGAAGGCTGCAGTAGCTTCCTTAGAAAGAAGCCAGGTAGTTTGGCTTAAATTTCTTTCATTTTTTCTATGCCAGCACCCAGCCCTATAAAGATGCTAAGCACCCTGAACTCGGAGCCAAAGGGACACCCTGTCCCTCAGAGGGTCAGAGCAACCAATGCTCTCAAATAAAACCACTCAGGACAGTGGATCTGAGAGGAAGTCTGAGCTGGTGTTGAGGGTCCCTCCAACGCAGCTACACTACCACTTTGTCAGGAGTGGGCCAGGAGCAAGGGGCACAGCAAAGCAGCAGCCTCGACCTGCCTTTAAAAGGCTTAGAAACCCAAAGCCCATTTTCAGAAGTGATTTACCCTTTAGAAGCCCTTGTTCAGTGAGGCTTCTGAGTCACTTGCGAAAATGAAACAGGCTCTGAAGCTGCTAAGATGTGCTTGAAAAATCCCCCCACCCCATTCTAGCCAACCTTCATGCTGGATTCCTTGCATATGCCATATGGTTGCAGGAAAGAATAGAGACATCAGTGTGTGTGTGTGTGTGTGTGTGTGTGTACCACGCCATCCTAATTATCCTCAACAAGCAAAATCATCAAAAGGGCTGTAGTTTAGTGGCTGACAGCATTTTGGATTCCAGCCCCAGGACTCAGGCTTTGTGTATTACAATGGAGTGCTGCGCAGCGCCTGTACATAACTCGCTCCCTATATAAACACAACTGGAAATAGCAGGCCTCGGCTTTGTTTTGCATTATCGCAGTCCCGGCGGATCAGCACATTCTAATTTGTCCAGTCATGCACGGAGCTTCTGAATCTAGGGAGCATTGTGGCGGGCAGGAAAAGGATGATCAGAAGAAAAAAAAAGGATGGGTTTGGGAGAATGACTCATTGAATTCACCTCAGCCAAAGTTTGGATGCTACACTGATAAAGTTCCAGAACTAACTTACCCTTGTTTGAACTTATAGCCTGGGCCCATATAATACAGGCTTTGCCACCCCATATCCCTCATGTCCAACCTTCCATCTTTGACTGTGTCCAGCACTGGGTGTACAAGCCACTTTTTAAAGTATTCCCCACCCCACCCCAGTGCACAGAGCTAGCTTGGAGATGGCATCAGATTATGCCAGGTCTTTACATGTATAAGAGCCACTTAAGAGGGCACAGTGGCTGCACCTGTCCTAATATTTCTCAGGATGCCAGGAGGCCCTGCTGAAGGACAGCAGTGGGGTGTTGAGCATATTTGCGTTTTTACAGTGTTGTGGCTATACTAGTTGTGCACACACAGCAGCACACACCAGCCAGCAGGGTAAACTTTCAAAATGAGAACCATTTTGAACTGGATCCTGGTATGAATGGTGTGGAAGATATGGTCAAAAGAGTTTTGTTTGACTGTTTGTTTCTCCCAGACTCCCCAGCTGTCCCTGGGACTGAAGATTTTTGTACAAACACCAGAGCAAATTCTTGAAGGCCAGCCGTGGCCCATAAGAGTTTATCAGGGAAATGCTAGTAGAAGGTTAACTATGTTGCTGAGCAAACAACAGCCCAATGCAAATGTTAGGATAACTATCTTCTGTGGTATAAATGTGAGGATAAGCAGAAGATACCAGCACCCTGATAAATGCAGAGACCTTTAGTAGCTTAACACTGAAAAAGCTTTATCGCTCACGCTCTTCCCATCTCCGTTACTGCAACTAATTTAAGGCAAATGCTGTTGCTTCCTTTTCTGTATTATTAGCTGGGTGCTGCAGTTCACGACTGTTCAGAATTCATCATGAATAGTAACTGCTGAATAGCTTGTGGCAGAGGTGGGAGTGGGTTAGAGAGATTTTTCTTCTCTCAGTTGTTATAAATACAAAAATCCTCATCTTGTCCACCATCTTCCCCATAAAACATTTGTACTACTTTAATCTGATTCAGTTACCACTACTACCCTCATTGAGCAAAATACTTAAGTCTGTTTTTAACCTAGACTAAATAATTAAGAGCAATATACTTTTAACTTTCCCTGTAGAAGGGATATTTTAAGTAACATTGGAGATACCCATCATGAACTGGTACCCTCATTTTCCTAAATTATTTATTATTTTGCTGAGGATGGGAGAGCACTTTATACCAAAAATATAGTTCTCCAGTTCTGCATTAATAAAATCTTTTATTAATGTTTTTTTCTTATGGCCCACAAGCGCCAGACATGGAGCAGCACACCATTGTGCCAGGCCCTGTACAAGTACAGAACAAGAAGGCTGATGCCCTAAAAGCTTGCAAGCTAGGTACGAGACAAGACTCCACAAATGGATACGGACAGGGAGAAATCACAGGAAAACAGGGAGACAGTCTTAGCCAGCACAGTAGAGACTGATTTCAGCATTGCCCTGAATGAGATCTTCTCCTTTTGATTTTTCTAATCAAGAATAATATTAAATTTAAGGTACAACGTGTGCCTGAGTAGAGGGCCAGTGTAAACCTGCGCATCGCTATGCTGGGTGTCACGTGGATCTTAAGTGATGTGCAAGATCTTTTGCAGGGGGTGTATTTCATCCTTCTCAGTGAATTTTTCATGGGCGCTTAGAGTATGTCTCTGTTTTCCAGAACCTGTGAAAGATAATTGGATCAGGTGAAGAAACTGAACCAGAGACATACATTGCATGGATCTGCAGAAGGAGCCTTAAAGTTAGACAAATACTATGATGACGGTACTCTATGACTGCAAAGCAGTATTACAGTTTCCCCAGCAAGAACCACAGTATTTCCCTCTGGGTTCTGCTGTTATTTTTTAAATACCCCACAATCGATATTTCTTTCCACGGCAATGCTGTGCTATGAGAGTCATTAGTCATGCCTAGCAAGCGTCAACTGGACAAACAGCAAACCGTTCAGCATCAAAATTCAGACTGCTCTCTGATGAATCATAGCCGGGTCTGATTCTCACTTGCATTTAGGCCACTGGCTGTGTAAAGGAGCCGTGCAGCAAGCAGCAACATAAATTCCAACGGCATCTTGCAAGGTGCCCTAAAGCGAACCTTTATACAGAGCAGTGAATAAATGGCGACTCCCTGGTTCTGCATAGGAGCCTGTTATCAGCACACCTATAGGATGTCCATTTTGCTGCATTCACTAAAAGCACCCAGGGCCTGAGAACACTTTGAAAAGCCTCTGCACATAATAAGAAATTGCAGCACTGTTTCCCAGAGAGTGCCTGAGCAGACAGTCTCTCGGGTGCTAGTCTGAAATGTGTCAAGGTAAATCCAGCCAAGCACAGAGGGTTGTGAGCAAAGAAACATTTGAGATGGATCCATGGAGCTAAGCCCTGGGCATCAAAAGAAACCCAGTGCAGAGCAAGTTACGATGTCACATTGCAATAGGAAGACCACAGGCACCCTAACAGCAACCATTGCTTTAGACTTGCTCAACTGTCCTTCCCATTCACCTTCACTTTCTTCCCTCAGGGGCATCTTTAGGCCTGTGTAACCTGTAGCCCCTATTTTGAACAGTACCACTGGCAAATGCCAGCATGAGCCCCCCTGAAATATGCCACGACTCAATGTAGGCACAAGACTTTGCCCAAGTGAAGCCAGCCGCAAGATGGGGGGCTTCTGTCTCCAACCAGGAACCTGCCCCTTTTAGGGTGGAGGGAAGGGTTGAGCTTCATTTTGATTGTATAAAAATGTGTCCAATTTTGCAAAAAACAAACAAACCCTTATTTCCTCCATAAAATGACCTGCTGTCATGAAAGCTCACCACTTATGGGAACTTTCCATTTCAAGTTTAACTTTCCTGCTCTTCTCTTTCGTAGTGAAGCTCATTAGATAGCCTTTTCTTTGAGAGAAACTGAACTTGCTTCAAAGTTCTTAACTTTTGGGGTCAACGCACTTTACTGAACTCAATGGAGACTCCTGCTGAACAACTGGGGATACCAATTTGGATCAAGTGTTTTAAATCTTTTCCAGCAGTCTCATCTCTCAGCTTTTCAGGGTTTGCTTTGCTTTGTTTTTCATGCCTACCAGCCATTGAAAGCTGTCATAGAGGCACATGGCTCTGAGCTGCCCTGAAAATGCATTGTGTTGGCTTAGGTCGGTATCTGTGTTTTGAGTCAGTTTAGGCAGTCTCATACATTGGAATCCCAAGAGATGCATCTTGCTAGGATTCTTTTGTCATTCAGCCTTAACAAGGTTATTGGGAATCTCACTGGTTTCCTAGGAAATGCCTCTGACCAGTCGTTGCTTTTCTGCCTCGTTTGAATTTTGGATGGGCCAATCCTGAGCAAGTGAAGCTTTGAAAAAATTAAGCCAAGAGGGCTAAAATAGACAGGAAAACTGCACAGCTCTAAGGCAATCCTAGGTATGGAACATAGGAGCCATGTTGCAGTTTTCTCTGCTTGAATGCACAGGGTAGAAGAAAGTGCTGGTATCCTTCAAGCCTGAAGCTACGCTCACAAGGTGTAGCTATACTTGTCCTAGGCTTGTTTTCTTTCACATTTCTTAACGTTTTCTTAAACACTTTCTTTTCTTAAAACATTCCCCATTTCCACCAGTGGCAGTGACTAAGGGTGGCCAGACTGCCACAGGAGTAGCAGCTGAGGACTTTTCTTTTTTTTTTTTTTTAAGTCCCTGAATCAGGTAAGAACGGCCTCCCCCTGCTCTGTCCCCTGCTTCCCCTCTGTGCTCAGCAGTCTGTCCCCTCCTGTCCCATTCTTCTCCTTCCCCTCCACCCACTGCTGCTGCTGCCCCTGGCTGCTCCAGAGATGGGGAGAGCTCCAAGGCTGCTTTTGTCCCGCTCTGTCCAGGCTGTACAGTGAGCTGGGCTCAGCTGGGGACACCAGCAGTAACAGGCAGGTTCTCCCTTCCCTGAACAGGCTGCTCGGTAACACCCAAGGGGACTGGGCAGGAAGGAGGATCCCACCCACTGCTGTTGCTGTCCCCAGCTGAACCTGGCTTCCTGCAGAGCCTTGTTGGAGCAGGGCAGGAGCAGTTCTGTAGTGCCCCCCCATCCCTGGGGCAACTGGAGACCACAACTGCAGTGGGTGAGAGGAGAGAGAGGAGAGGAAAGTGGGAGAGAAGCAACATGCTGCTGAGCATGGAGAGGGAAGGGAGGGTTTTTTTTTTTTTATCTGATTCAGGGACTTGAAGTCCCTGGCTGCTGCTCCTGTGGTTTGGTCTGAAAGTGGGGGTGCAACCACATCACTGTTTCCCCTCTGAATCTGCCCCTCCTTGGTGCTAGCACTAACCACTGCAGGAGCAATAAAGGAGACGAGCAGGAAAAAAAGGGCTCATGGAGGCCCAGCTTGTGAATCTAACACCATTATTAGTGCTAGGTTCTCCAGGGGACAAGGGGGGCTGGCAGACCATAGTCTCACCCCTTCCAGGGTAGCTAATAAGACTGTGTCAGTGCAGGGATGGGTGAAAGGAACATACATTTGATCCTGAAACAGGCGGGCTTCTTTGTCGAAACTCCTTCCAGGATCTGTGCTTTCACACAACCCCCTTGCAGGCTCTGACCTCTGCGTATTTGATGCGATTCACTGCTGCTCAAAGACCTCTGTGAGCTTCAGGAGCCGTGTGGGCTCAAGTCCTACTAGCCACTTGCTGCACGGTGCCTTTTCCTAAGCCGGGGAGACTCGAGGAACGTGGAGGAGACGCCAGTCCCACCAAGGGTTTCTGTTTTTAATTCTTTCTGACATTTAGAAGGTCAGTGGAAAACCTTGTCAAATAAAACAGGAAGTTTGTCTGACATGTAAGCACACTGAGTGCAGGATGAAAACCAGCCAAGGCAGCCTCAGGGCGTTGTCTTTGAGCACCAGGTTTTTACACACCAGACCAGAGGGTGCCCAGAGTGGCAAGTCTCCATTAGAAATAGCTGGAGCAGTAATGACTGTCATCTCTGAAGAGACAACCCCGGGAGGCAAGGGAGGACTGAAGGAAAGGATGGCCTAGTGACAGAGGATTAAAAGCTCCAGGTTTGATTCTTTGCTCCGTTGTAGCATTGGTCTTTAACCCTTGGCAATTTGCTTTGGCTTTCTGAGGTCTTACTGCCCACCTTAAAAGCAGGTATAATACTTCCCTACCTCAATTGATGGGAGCGATATGGAAAACTGTGCTAAGGGTTGTGAAAAGAAATGGTGCAGACACATGACATGCGTATGCCGGGGGAACTACTCTGGAGTTTACTCCAGGGTAACGTTTTACACATCTGGAGTGCACTCACAACTGGCTCTCTGGAGGTAGCTGCAGTCCGCTCTGTAATAGCACCTTAACCATGAGGCAACAGGGGATCAGTAACGGCCTGTAGCTGCCCCAGGATAGAGCTGTGGACACGTGGCCAGTACATTGGTGTCTAATTGCCCCTTCGAAAATGGGGAGCATCTTACTCCCGGGGTGGAATGACTTACAGCAGGACACAGCTGTCTCTCACGTGTTCACTCCACTTCTAACCCAAAGTCAGATTACTGCAGAGTAAATGTGTCACGGGTCTACACGAAAAGTTGCTAAGCTGCTCTGTGATAGGAGGATGTCATGCATATATTTCAAATTCTGTGGTTTAGAGATCAGCAAAGCCTACGCAGTACTATTTGTGTCTCTGCACAAGGATGAATTTTAACTTTGGCAATTTTTTTTTTAATCCAACTCCACCAAGGACTTTCAGAAGAAACAGGTGATTTTCAGTACTCTGTTTAATGCATATTGAAGAGGCCTATTTGCAGAGCAAGCCCAGCATTTTCACAACCAGGCTTCTTTAACATGTCTTAAGTTTGTGTCAACTGCTAATTGCTTTTGAAACACTTGACCTATGGATGTTCAGTATTACTGGGGGGAAAACAAGATCAGATCACTTTAAGACCCTCCCCCTCCCCCCCCCCCCCCCCCCCGTTAATTTTGGCTTAAGCAAGCAGAAAGTTGGGTGCAAAGCTTGCACGTGATATTAGGGGTCTGGGTTTGCCACTGAGCAACAAATAAAGCAAAGAACAGCCTGTCTTCTACTTTGCATTCCTGTGTAGGCTTTGATTTCAGATTTTTTTTTTTTTTTGTTACCAGAAATCCTTTTGATTTCAGCAGCTGCATATTTCATAATCCTAAAATACCTTTGATTTGAGTTTTGTTTTAGGAACAGGCAACGGGCTTCTGTGGTTTTGTAGGTTAGGTGTAACTGGAATGACGTAGGAAACTTCTTTTTTGCAAGCCGTCTCTCCTGTCTACTTGTAACAAATTAGTTTCAACCAAGTGTTGCATGTAGCTGGTTCCTTGATTGAATATCCTTCCAATCATAGGAATATTTGAAACAATTCAAACATTTATTTGAGATCATGCAAATGGGATTGAATGTTGTGACAAGATAATGATCTCTTTGCTTCAAGGTAAGTGTCAAAACAGGAGACAATTTTTCAATTACAATTTACAATTTGCTGGAAAATATTGCTGTTATATCACCTTTTTCTTTCCCTTTTGTTACATGAGATCATGTCCTCTGAAAACAAATGGCAGACACCAACCACATGCATTGCAAAATCTGCAAGGTCTAGTGACTTATCCCCATGTAGAGAGTTTGTGTTATGCACAATGTAAGCCCTACATAAGCTTGGAAGGATTATAGATTTCATAGACATTAGGGCTGGAAGGGACCTCGGAAGATCATTGAGTCCAGCCCCCACCCAAAGGGCAGGAAGTCAGCTGGGGTCATAGGGTCCCAGCAAGATAAGCATCCAATTTGCTCTTGAAGGTGCTTGAACCACCTCTGATGGCAGGCTGTTCCAGACCCTGGGGGCTCGAACAGTAAAGAAGTTCTTCCTTACGTCCAGCCTGAAACAGTCTCGCAGTAATTTATGACCGTTTGACCTCATCATCCCTTGGGGCGCTCTGGTGAACAAACGTTGCCCCAGATCTGGTGGTCACCCTGATAAACTTAAAGGTGGCCATCAGATCACCCCTGAGCCTGCGCTTTTCCAGGCTAAAGAGGCCCATGGCTCTTAGCCTGTCGTCATAAGGTCTGTTTTCCTGCCCTCTGATCATGCATGTGGCTCTTCTCTGCACCCTCTCAAGCTTCTCCACATCCTTTTTGAATTGTGGAGCTCAAAACTGGACTCAGTACTCCAGCTGCGGCCTCACCAAGGCCGAGTACAAGGGGAGAATGACGATTAAGTGGGGCGTGTGTGTGTGGAGTATGGTGCCTGGTCTGGATGCGCTATAAAGGGAGCATTTCATCTTGAGAGCAAAGGGCTCTGAAAACCCCCATAGGATTCCACAGGCTCCTCTCTCTCTCTCTACCCAGGAAGAAAAAGTTACAACTAGAGGCTCTCAGCTAGGAAATTTTTTAAGCACATTGCTTCTCCTTAAAGAGGTGAGCTTTGAGATGATCTTCAGACGCTTAGCTAAATCAGCACCTCTGAAATGCTTTTCTTTTCAAATGCTATTGCATCAGTTTTTACTGATTTGTTGTCTTTGTTTCCATTAGCCAACTCGCAGCCGGCATTAGAACTGCTAAATTTGGTTATCTGGATTAGTGTCTCTCCATTTCCATTTCCCTCTGGGTTTTTAATTAGCTGGATATGTTAAATGTGTATATGCAGCCTGTTTGTTTTAAAATGTGACACAAATCAGTTATGTGACTGTTTTTTCCACTGATAAATGTGTTGTCCACATGCCTCACCTAGAGATCGCACTGGCACAAGGATTTACTCTTCTTTCGGTTTTAATTTCTAATCTACCTGTTACACTAGAAGAACTCTGTGAGCCTCCACAGTCTTTTGTAACTGGAGAACCCCAAAGCAAGTTTCAAATGCTTTCTTCACAACAGCGCTGTGAAGTAGAGAGTTATCATCATCCCCATTCACAGAGGAAGGAACTGCTGCAGGATGGAAGGATAAAACCCCAGTTGTCAGTAGCTTCTAGTATTTGAGTATGCCATTATAAACATGTGCTGAGCATTTACAAACCTTATTCCAGACCCTGGGTGCCCATCAGATCTTTAACTTAACATTGAGGCCTCTAAAGTTAGAGTTCGAGCCGAATATAAAACCCTGACACAACATCTTTAGAAGTGCCTTAGGAGTCCAAGTCATACTTTCAGTGGTGGCTTGGAAACAAATGCCAAAGCTGTTTAAGCATCTTAAGATGTAAATAAGAATTTAGGCCCATGTTCAGAAGAACGCAAGCATACTAGGCATCCAGCTCCTATTCATTTCAATGGAAGTTAGTCCTCTGCCTTGTTTGGCCGTTTCCCTAAATCAGAGGTGGGCAATTATTTGGGCCCCAAGAGCCACGTAGGGAGTTTTGATGAGCTGTCACAGGCCAAGTCGCAACCCACTCCCCACCACTCGGTCATGCAACAACTCACCAAAATTCCCTATGGGGCTTTGGGCAGGTGGGGAGCAGTGTTCAGGAACGGGACAGGTGGGTGAGGCCGGGATCATGGGACCGGATCGCAGAACAGTGATAGCTCGGGGCCAGGGACAAGGATGCACTGCGGTCTGCTCCCTGCACACCCTGCCCTGTGGGGGTGTGAGGGGAGGTGTGTATGGGGGTGGGGAGTGGCGGGGCTGCCTGGAACAGCCCCACCAGCTGTGTGCGCTGGTTGGGAGCACGGTGCAGGCTGCCTCAGTGGGAGCTGGGGGAGCTTGACCCAATGTGTAGTGCCACGGGGGCAGCTGTAGGCTGGATCTGGCCCACATGCCATATTTCACCCCTGCCCTGAATTCTGCTAAGAAATTGTTTAGCTTGCTATATTTCTTTGAAAGTGTTGCCCAGAGCACTCCGAGTCTTACCGGGCATGTTTACATGAGACATTTGCTGGCTCCATGCAGTAAGCTCTCCACATCCACACATGCGGCCCTCTTAAGTTGCACTAAACTAATAAGCGCTGTTATAAGGCTGGACAAGCATCTGGCCAGGGTCATCTGACCGCAGCACTCTTGCCTAGGCAGGAGGTTGGACTCAATGATCTGTTGAGCACCCTTCCAAACCTAGCATCTAGGAATCTATAAAATTAGTATTTAAATACAAGTACTATCCTACTCTGGAGTTCTCCGCTGTGCAGCAGTGCACCTGTAGACGCATGAGGATGCTTCAGTGCAGGGGCTGCTTTCTAGCTAGCCCCACCACACTGAAGCACTTCGGTGCCCCCAGCCAGCCCCTCCGCAGCAACCTGAGCCAGGTCAGAGCAGCCCGGGGCTGGCAGGCTGACCCTCCAGGCCCCCTGCCAGCTGGGGCTGCTCCAACATAGCTCAACGTGCTGCAGTCCCAGGTACATCTGTAAACATAGTGCCTGGGAGCAATAAACTTCAGCACAATATGTGGCAAAATTTATTACTTTGCATGCATCACACATTCAGTATTTCTGAAAAACTTTACCCCAGGTTTCCATTGCAAAGGGGAAGCATCATTCTTTCTAACGCCGGGTGATACCATTTTATGGCCTCCTGCTGTTACAACTTCAGACTAATAGATTAAATTGTAGAACCCATGTTTTGGCCCTGCAAGTTTTAAGGTTCAGTAACCCATCATGCATTTTGTTCTCACTCATATTAGCAGCTCTCTTACCTTGAGAGTATGTTTGCACTTTGCGGTGTAGGGCAGGTATCTCTAGTGTTACTGATGGCTCATTTCATATTCTTCACTATTAGCAGTAACAATCTTTCTTGTGATTCTGTACTGGGAATCTTTTTCTCTGCACCCCAGGAAAGAATCAGAACTTGGCTTTCTTTTACAAATTTGAAAATCAATTATTCCTTTGCTAACGATATGTTTTAGAAGAAAACCTACAGAAATAAACAAAGGGATTGGGATTTTTGCCATTGACTTCAATGAGAACAGGAGCAGATCCAGAAATAGGTAATTGGGTTTTTCATGGCAGATTCTCCAAGGATACTTTTTGGTAATTAGCATGATGAATAGAAAAGATGCTATTAAGTGTTCTGAAGTCCCAGAAGCAAAAAACAAAGAGAGGAAATGAGATTTTTTTTTGGTGATAACAATGGACACCACAAAGCTTGACATTTACAAAGCACTTTACACATGTTTGTTTAACCAGCCCACTCCCGAATGAGGGAGGGAAAACTCAGTTCACTTATCCCCACTTTACCGATGGCGCAACTGAGGCTTTAAGTTCAAGGGCTGGAATTGTAACTTCCAACCCTGCTGTGAGAAAGGTGCAACTCATTGCTGCACAGCCTAAAGAGCAGACTCCACAACGAGCTGCACCTTATTTGCAAATCTCTCCCCCCTCTTTACTCTTAGCAGGGAATGAGACAAGTTTAAATACACTTAGACATCAGTTGTGTTTGAAGATCCCACCAAATTTCCACTGAAATCAGTAAGAAGGCGCCAGGCGCTTTTGAAAATCCCACTCTGTCTTTACGTACCTAAATACCTATAAGCATCCAGCCTTGAGATACTTCCCTCTCCTTTCTCCAAGCAGTATCTCCCACATGTGTACCTGGCTGAGAAGTACAGGACGTGGAGACAGAGCCTTCCTCAGCCATCACCTTCTCCCTACACACTCGATCCTGCCTGCCTTGCAGGAATTACCGTCTGAACAGGGCCAAGCAGAGAAGGAAGAATATCTTTGCATGCTCTTATCCCCCTGTTTAGCCGAGTAAGGGCTGTAACCATGAAGGCAAAAGTGATTTGCCCAAGACCAAACAGTGACCACGTAAGATCCAGGACTCGTGGACCAGGCGACATTTCTATAACCGAACAACAACTCCTCTTGCGCCCCACCTAGTGAAAGATGTGCAGACAACTGCACTATGTCTTCCAGTTTTCATAGTTGCGTTTAGTGTTGTCTTGTTCATTATCCTAACTACGCCTTATCAGTTTCCATTACACTTATGTCTACAGATTCTGCTCTGGGTTCCACAGCATAAGTCTCTACTAACAGCAGTGGAGTTGTGGTGGATTGGCATTGCTGAAACTAACACTGCGACCTCATTGTCTAGCTTTATGCAGCACAGAATAACCAGAAGAGACTTTTTTGGGGGCAGTATTAATGCCTACAATTTTCTAAGCATGCTTCAATGGGGAAGAGTGGGAGGACCCAATGAGAACAGAGCTTTTTTAAAGAAGTAGATAGTATTATAGGAAATGAGAAGTGCTAATCAGAGGAAACTGTTCGTTCTCGTTATCAGTTCTCACTGTCTCATTTCTTGCAATATGGCACTTTAAATCCATCATTGTGACTCTTTAGAGTCTGCTCATTAAAGAGAAAGTCTGTTGACTGTCTCGGCAGTGCAGACAGGCATCCTACAGCCCGTAACTTCCTTTAACGAGAAAGTTCATATGGATTTTATCTTTAATTCTAATTAAATCAGTCGCTCAATTACAGGAAAATGTACAGCTCTCCCCAAAACGTGGTTGTTTAATGGTACTCTGAGTCTTTTATTGCATCTCCTCAAGTGTGTGGTTCAAAGCCTACAGAAGTGCACTGGAGTCGTTCACTGAAATCATTAGACTTTGGATCAGACCACAAGCATAGATTTTATTTTTCTTCCCTGCTTGCATGTCAATAATATCCAAGTCATCTGTATTGTGACTTCATCTTGTACAGCAAAGCTGACTAGCCTTGATATAGTGACTGGCATAGCTGCAACTGTATTGAAACCTAGGCCTAAAAGAGGCCATGCAAGGCTTACAGCGATTGCTTCAGCGGTCTGTATTGAAGCTTGTGCACCAATTGCTGAATTGGATCTACTACAACATCCATCTATTCAGCAGAGCACTTAAGTATGATCTTAAGTCCCACTGACTTCAGTGTCTAGGATGGGACTTAAGCCTATGATATAAGTGCTTTGCTTTGCCTTACACTTTGCAAAGTGAATAAGAAGTGCCGCTGCATCAGAGTAAGAACGTTTTCTACCTGCTTTACACAAGTGTGATGACTGCCAGAGGCCAGAGGCAGTGAGGAACC
Organism: Crocodylus siamensis; assembly: GCF_052110815.1. Classification (NCBI taxonomy): domain Eukaryota; kingdom Metazoa; phylum Chordata; order Crocodylia; family Crocodylidae; genus Crocodylus; species Crocodylus siamensis. Next base: position 22,821,579 of record NC_143408.1, on the reverse strand, counting down.
ATGCCCGCTGTGTATTATGGAGTTGGGGGTTTAAGATTTGTAAGAGTCCAAGTAATTTTTTTCAAAAGGGATTTAAGAGCCAAAGTCCCATTCATTTTCAGTCACATACGACTGCAACCCCATCAGCTTTGCTTTATCTGTCCAGAGAGGGATTTTTCATTAAAAGTAACAATTTGGAAAATTCAAATCATTTGGTGGCAATTCTGAATCCACCTCAGCTGTAAATACTCTTTTCTCACTCTCTTTTCACCATTAAAGACCATTCGATATCAGTGTAAAAGCACTGAAGAAACCTTACAGCTTGGACAGCACTAAGAGTTTACAGACACGTTATACAAACATGTGCCTGTATTACTGTGTGTGCTTTTCCTCTCTCACCTCTCGTTGAACCCTGTATTCCTAGGGTAGTTTAAGTCAGTTGAATCTTGCCCAGAAATGCAGTCCCTTACTTCCTTTTCTTCCCTACTGTCTCTGGACATGTGCATCTGACAGACAGCAGCGTTGCTGACCTTGAACATAGTAAATGTACGCACACTACAGCAAATGTATAGTATGGAAACAGGTAATAACCCACAAAAGTTACCAACCCTCAAAACAATGGTTGGACAACCACAGAGAACCGTAAGTTTAGCTTTCTATGGTGAAATTACAAGTTGGCATCAGATAGTGACCTACCCTCCTTCCAGGAAAAGAAATGATCAAAATATTGGACTTTCCCTCCCCCTGCCCTTTCTCTTTATTCATCAAACATAAACCCTCCCTCACCATGGGAGGGTTTTAAGTTTAAAAGTAATTTGCCTGTTTATGTGGTTTGGCCCCAGTTAAGACTAGTCTAGTCCCAGCTTATGCCCCCTACTTCAGCAATCTTTATGAACCATTGCAGGGCCCAACCTGTTGAAGTCATAAGAAAGGCCATACCCCCAGAGCCGATACTCTGACTCACCCCTTCTTCTGGTCTACCCACTGGGGGTGGAGGGCTCCTGTGAAGGTGACGCACACTTGGCCTGGTGGGGGAGAGGTTATACCTTTCTTACAACCCCTTCACGTACAAAGGGACCACCAGGCAACTATGACTCTAGTAAACCCTAAGTGATCTCTGTGTTGTTAAGCGTTAACATGGTTAGGAAAATATCGTGGTTTTCTCCCCCCCGCTCCCCAAAGGCAGCTCTCATATAACGCAGCATAAACTGTCACACTTAGCAGTAAAAGCCAGCAAAGATCTGGGAGATATGCCTCATGGTCTAAGCTTATGGAAACTGAAATATGTATCATAACCAGACGCCTAAATATTCTTGAAGACCTGTGGTATTTAATAAGTGATTCAGACCACAGGGTGAGTATGTGGGAGGGTTATAACTGCACAAGCACAACATGGTTTACAATGCAATATGCCTAGCTAGGTCTTTAATGTGTCTTCCTGACCACGGAGTAGAGTGTGATGTGTAAGGACATATACAGGGGTATCTTACCTATATTGTTACCCAGCTTACCTTGGGAGGCTACTGATAAGAGGCAGAAACAGGTTTACAGCCCAATCTTTTATTTGCTTGCACTTTAAAACATGAAAACAAACACTTTTTCCGAGGCATAACTGACTACCCGTGACAGCACAATGTAGATTTTCACCTATATTGGCTGAGGAGACTCAGGAGGTGTGGGGAGGGTGGTACATACACTGGCAGGCGGTCTTCTTGAATTTGCTGAGTTCTCCAAATGTTCCTCTAGCCTATGCCCAATATTCATAAATGGCTGGTTTTAATATTCTAATAAGTGATCTCTGGTTGGTTTTATTTAGACTTGTTTTACTGAAACTTTTGGAAACAAACTGAACCGGATCTCTTGTGGACTTGGAAGGCGTCAATTGATTGGGATTTATATACTTGGGAAAGAGGGAGAGTTTCTTATTTCCTTTCCTTCCCCATTGTGGAATGCTGTTTCTGTCTCTTTTTACTTTAGTGTATGGTCTTCTTTGACAAGGCTGTTTTTTGCTGTTACAAATTATCTAAGCATTTTCACAAAAATATATCTATTATAGTAAAACAACAACTAATACATTTGGTTACATCAATCACTACTAGGCTGTTTGAAGATAAAGCTATGATGCAGTGTATATGGATTATTTAATGTATGGCCTTCCCTTATCTCCTTTCAGGCCTTGTATTTTGTTCAAGTGTTTGATGGCTTCCTTTACTTGCTGACCAAGGTAGTTGTCACATCTGGAAAGGTTCACACTACAGTCATTCAGAAACAGGCTTTGGGCCTTTGGCTTAGCAACACTTCCACAGGCCCCTGGAAAATGGCAAAGGTTCGCAACAATATACAATACCAGGTAGCCCAAAGTGATTTGCAAATTATAGGCCATCTATACAAAAGTCACCTCAGTGGAGAAAGGGACCCTCACGCTCTATTTTAAACAAAAAGCAATCTGGAAAGTTAGTGTCCAATCCATATATTGCCAACAGGACCTCAGGTTCTGTGGTCTTATCTAAAGATATGCACTACTGCATAGTTGTGCGCACAGAGGATGCGAGTTTTAGGTGGTTACAGGAAGCGGCTGGGCTTGGTTCTGATCACAAGTAAACCCTGGTAAATCAGGTGTCACTGAACTGAAATCAAGAGGGATCCACCAGTGCTACTCTATTGCGTTCGGTTGCATCTCTCCTAACCAACACCAAACATGAAAGGAACTGGACTCATCCTTACATGCACTGAACTGTTACTGAGCCATCCACCTACTACATGCACATATGCACCTGTTGAGCTCCAAGAACTGCTTGTGGGTCAAATCCTAAGGGCCTGCAACTTCAACTGCCTAAAAATCTCCATAGACTTCGCCCTGAATAATTACTGTACCAGAGTGATTTCATGTCACAGTCCTCAACGTGCTCAGCAAAACCGACTGAGCATTCCCAGACTGAAAAGGTTAACCTCCCCCACGCAAAATCTACTCAAGTGTTTCCTTTCTGTGCCATTGCCATATGCGCTTTTGGTATAGATTACAAATTGTTAGGTCTTGAAAAGCTGTATTCGGCATACATTCAATAGCAAGTGCTACATATTATTCCTAGTATATGTTTTGACAGCACAAAGCACATTGAGCATCGAGTCTGACGCATTACAGTCTTAACCTCTGATGGATATTAACAATTCAGTACTTTGTACAGGGCCAAAAATGCATCCCTACTATAACTTCATTAAGTGCTACACCAGAGATTAACCCAGCATTTTATAGAGATGTTACAAAGATAATACAGCAAAACCACATTAAAATCAATGGGAAGGCATCCAAGACTTGTAATCATATCATAACTAATACAATTTAGAGGAGTCTGATCTTATTGAAAATTTTTCTCAAAAGAAAATGGAGTGAATTTAAGGCTGCAAATTACTGTAGAAGTCCAGACAAATACAGAATTATTGTTTAAATTTCCGTCTTCCTTAAAAAAGGGAACAACAGAGCAACTGGTAGGTGGATTATCCACTCCTGTTTTAAGATGCAGCATTCATGTCTGATAACCCACTGAAAGGCCAAGCATGGAGGCTGATGGGGAGAGCACTGTTACCTAATTGCTGATGGAGCAGGGAGGAGACCTCCATGCTGCACTCATGGTTGACCCAATGATCTGAATGAAGGATGCGGGGCCAGCCCATACTAAGGACACCAGAGCAGACTCAGTGTAAAAACAAAGTCCTTTGGCACCCAGATACTAACATGGTTTTCTGTGACTAGCATCAAAGGGAATGGACTGGATTACAAATGCATTCACACCATCAGTGCAAGAGGGCAGGGGGACACGTGCCAGCCATCTAACACTGTCGGCCTTAGAAAATCAAAGCCCTGCTTAACAGCTTGGCTTATCCAACCCCAGTGTTCAGCATGCCACAGGATTTTTTTTGCATTCTGCTCCCAGTCACCCTGTTGTAAAGGCAGAATGAATACATTCAAGTCACTGGAATCATCCTGGTTTCACAAGGGTAGAACTGAGGGCAGAATCTGGCCATCCGCTCTGGACACAGTTTAGTCAAGAAAAGTGCCCCTAAATGAAGCAGCATGTCCCTGAGTAAAAATCTGAAAGGACCTCAAGACTTGTTTTAGGGTTAATCTAATCTACAGTAAAGTGAGAGCCAAACCTTGAAATCATCGGTAGCTTTGCCATTACTTTCCTTGGACCAAGACTCCACCCCGAATGCACAGACTGTGACCCCCTATGAAAATAAAACCAAGTTATATCTAATGAGCAAGTGGGCAGGCTCTTGAACAGGCAAGGTGTCATTGTATCTTCACTGTTGGTGACAAAACCATTCCTGCTTGGTATTTTTTTCTGTCTGTTTGTACATCTCAAGCAGTGCTAATCCCAGTCACCCTGACATTTGGTAATAGCTCCAATTCTAAAAGTCTAACTTTGTCTTTCAAGCAGTTTTCAATGAGCCAGAAACTCAGAGGGTATAAACCAGTACAGTTCCATTGATGTCAAAGGAACAGTACCTAGGACTTCAACTGAACTATTCTTGTAAACTTCAGCTAAGGCTCTGGTCTTTTATTCTTCAGACCCAAGTTGATAGTCTTAGCAGGGCAAGGGGAATGCTGCTTGCATTTTCTTGTGCAGCACAAAAGATGTTGGGTAACATTTTCTAAACCACTAACGTGACTCAGGGGAGAATCCCATTGAAACTCCCTGGAACTAAAGCCCTGACATGCCTGAATCATTTCTGAAAATGGGACTTTGGCTGTCAATATTTGATCCCTTGTCTCCAAGTCTCAGCCCTCTTTTTTGCATTCATAGGTTTGGGGACTGTGCACCCAGCTTGGGTGAGATGCAACTTGTGTGATATGCTAGTACCCGTGGCTGGAATGCATGCAATTTTTTTATTGGATTATTCAGGGAGTCTCCTGCAGATTTAGTGATGAAGTAGCACCTGGGTTTTTGTGCCCATTACAAAGCTGCTTCCAAAATCTCGTTGAAGGTTGGCCTCAGCTAGAGAGGAGCTCAAATTGGATCTGGAAGCCAAATGCTTTTGACTTTGCAGAAGAAAGTGCAGACTTGAATGCCCAGAGCTATAGCTGTGGTTTTGGGCGAGTTCCGCTACAGGAAGGAGACTCTCTTTTTTCAGACAGGAGCAAGATACAGCAGATCTCTCCCATTCCAGAGCGTGATGCACAATGTTCCAGTGCTGTCCAAAAACACAGAGTAACTCTAACCTAGATTCATCCTCAAACTAGAATCCCCCTCCTTAATCCATTTGCCCTATACCTGGACAAAAAGGAGACAGTGGCTAAACTTCAAGAAGGGTTGAGTGAGGAGGACAATGCCCGATAGGACTGGTGTGGAAACCCTGTAATAGCGAAGAGTCAAATACGCATGCGTTGTATGAATAAACCTTTATTCTACAACCAAATGTGCATCAGATGCTGGGATTAAAACTGAAGCCTTTTTCCACCGTCCTGGAAAGGCTGAATGGACTCTGAACATGGGCCACATCAAAGAACAACAGTGCCTGAAAGCTATTTCTCTGTGATCTCAGGTGAATCTGGTTTTCGCAGGTGTACCCGCTACAGTGGCCAGGAGACTCAGTTGCTGACAGTGTGTGAACCACCTTGCTCAAGTGGGTCATTTTTAATTTTGGGGCTAAGATGAAAGTCACATGAGCAGCTGAGTTGAGTGCAGCTTTATGCTGGCCTTTCTCCCCTCCCTTACATGCACACGTGCATCTCAGATTTTTGGTTTAGGAGGCCGGGAACACAACTTGGATAAATAGTATACTGCAGGAAGAGAACAGCTTGGCTGCTGGCTTTTATGGCAGCGCATAGCAAGACTTGAAGAGCAAAGCGGTAAATAGTTTGCTGTGTTGAATTTTCACATTGTGGAAGAATAAATCTCCGAGATTGCCATGAAAGGTCCATCCACACATTGTCAGCAGTAGTGCTTTGCATTTGTATAGCAGTTGGAGAACCTTACAGCATTGTACACAAGGAGGAATTAAGTAATCACAGTGCTCCTATGGAGCAGATGACTAGTGCTATTATAGTTTGCAGAGTGAGCAGCTTGTGAAGACAGGTCAAATACAAATACACTTTTTCAGAATGCCACAGTTCCCTCGATGCAAGACACCAGAGGTCCCCAGAGCTCCCAGTCCTACTCTAAATATACAGCCCCTTGCTTCCAAACTGAGGACCCCATTTCTAGCATATGCCCTTTGCTATAAGATGCTTCTTGCCCCACATAGGAGAACACAGCCATAAAAGCTGTAGGAAAGGGAAAACCCCTCTGCTATAACAGTTGCATGGTTATGAAAAGGTAACATGGTATGAAAGCAACTCCCGAGGAGCAGCACAGAAAGCTCAGTGGATGGAGAGGGGGACAATAGTGAAATCAGAGCTGGCACAGGGACCAAAATGTCTTCTGCTTAAATTGATTAATCCTACCTGATCAGCCACTTCCTGTCCTGGTGTATCCTACCTTGAGGCATGTGAGTGGGACCCTATAATGCATGTCTCCCCTACACAAATCCCCTGCTGGTGGAAGTCTGGCCTATCCTAGCTCCTCCATGGCACCTTATGCTGGCCACAGTCAGGCCCGTTTGGCTTCAGTAAGCAGCGGCCAGCAGAAGGAAAAGTTGCTGGAGTAGGGGCAAACCAGGAAAATCAGTTAGCACTTGTTCTGCAAGTGAAACCTGCTCTCCTTCCTGCTCCCTAGCTGCAAGCAAAGGACAGAGCAGGGACTTGGGCCTCACTTTTTGCTCCACTCCAAGACACTTCTACTCCTCCTGGGGTCCAAAGTGTTACAGGCAGCTCATCTGTCCTTCTCCTTCTTTACCCGCTACCTTTCCTACCCCCAGGGCAAGAGGCTTGGAGTGCTGGTGAGCTCCTGCTGCTGCTGCATTGTGGGATGCAAGTGGTTCCTTTTGTCAGGTTGCACCAATATGTCGAGGAGACCTAATCTAGCCCTTAGCAGGTCATGCAGGACAAAGCCTCTCCAGAGATGGGGCAGTCAGCAATATAGGATTTAATCTAGGCAGGACTTTCTCATTTGGAGCTTTATCAAATCTCCCCTTCCTTCAGGTTCTGGTTGGAGGCAACAGCAGTACCCCCACACTGGGGGTTTTGCCCTGAAACTGGACATTTCAAGGGTCCTGAATCAGACGGGTATTTTTTAATGGGTCACAAGCAGCTTTTTACCTAAATCTTAGTCATTCTTCTTTTTGTTTTAAAACCATGATAGGGCTAAATTACTCTCGCTTTAAATACAGAAGCACAGCTAAAAA